>NC_071355.1:129884999-130484999 GCF_943734655.1 Sabethes cyaneus
AACCTGTGTTGTACATAAATCATGAATCTCGGATGATCTTTGTCACAACCTCGAGTTTTGCAAGCCCCCCAGTGGGCGGCGCTTCCGACGGCGGGTCACCGGCAACAGTCGCGACCGTCTCGTCCTGAATGATCTAGTATTACTATAGATAGTTTTTGTGGTCTTGTATTGACTAATGTTTTATGGAAGAGTCTCGAATTTCTCGAGTTCGATTAGTTTTTGAGTTTCGCAAAAATTTCTGTTTTATTTGTATGAGAGTCCATATCCCCCTACCACAGGGGTGAGAGGTATCGTAAAATAAATTCAAGACTCCAAAATCTCCCACCTGCCAAATTTGGTTCCATTTGCTTGATTAGTTCTCAAGTTATAAGCAAATTTGAATTTCATTTGTATGGGAGCTCCCATCTTAAAAGATGAAGGGGTTGTAATTCACCATAGAAAAAATTTCTGCCATCTAAAACTCCCACATGCCAAATTTGGTTCCATTTGATTGATTAGTTCTCGAGATAAGAGGAAATTTGCATTTCATTTGTATGGAAGCCCACCCTCTTAACGGAGAGATGGGTCATAACTCGCTTTCTAAAGAAGAGAGGGGTCTCAATTCACCATAGAAAAAAATCTTGCGTCCAAAACCACTTACATATCAAATTTGGTTCCATTTGCTTGATTAGTTCTAGAGTTATGAGGAAATTTGTATTCCGTTTGTATGAGAGCCCCTCCTCTTAAAAAGGTAAGGGGTCCTAATTCATCATAGACAAAATGGTTGCCTCCAAAAACACCCACATGCCAAATATGGTTCCATTTGCTTGATTAGTTCTCGAATTATGAGGAAATTTGTATTTCATTTGTGTAGAAGTACCCCCTCTTAAAGTTGGGAGGGGCCCTAATTCACCATAGAAAATATTTTTGCCTCCAGAAACCTCCACATGCCAAATTTGGTTCTATTTGCTTGATTAGTTCTCGAGTTATGAGGAAATTTGAATTTCATTTGTATAGGAGCCCCCCCTCCTAAAGTGGGTAGGGGTCCCAATTCATCATAGAAAAAATTTTTGTCACCAAAAACACCCACGTGCCAAATTTGGTTCCATTTGCTTGATTAGTTCTCGAGTATGAGGAAATTTGAATTTCGTTTGTATAGGAGCCCCCCCTCCTAAAGTGAGGAGGGGTCCCAGTTCATCATAGAAAAAGTTTTTGTCTCCAAAAACACCCACGTGTCAAATTTGGTTCCATTTGCTTGATTAACTCTCGAGTTATGAGGAAATTTGTATTTCGTTTGTATAGGAGCCCCCCCCTCTTAAAGTGGGGAGGGGTTCTAATTCACCATAGAAAATATTCATGCCCTAGAAAACTTTCACATGCCAAATTTGGTTCCATTTGCTTGATTAATTCTCGAGTTATGAGGAAATTTGCATTTCATTTGTATAGGAGCCCCCTTCCTAAAGTGGGGAGGGGTCCCAATTCATCATAGAAAAGAATTTTGTCTCCAAAAACACCCACGTGCCAAATTTTGTTCCAGTTGCTTGATTAGTTCTCGAGTTATGAGGAAATTTGTATTTCGTTTGTATAGGAGCCCCCCCCTCTTGAAGTGGGGAGGGTTCTAATTTACCATAGAAAATATTCTTGCCCTCGAAAACTTTCACATGCCAAATTTTGTTCCATTTGCTTGATTAGTTCTTCAGTTATGAGGAAATTTGTATTTCATGTGTATAGGATCCCCCCCTCTTAAAACGGGGAGGGGTCCCAATTCATCATATAAAAAATTTTTGTCACCAAAAACACCCACATGCCAAATTTGGTTCCCTTTGCTTAATTACTTCTCGAGTTATGAGGAAAATTGTGTTTCTTTGGTACAGGAGCCCCCCCTCTTAAAGTGGGGAGGGTCCTAATTTACTATAGAAAATATTCTTGCCCTCGAAAACCTTCACATGCCAAATTTGGTTCCATTTGCTTGATTAGTTCTCGAGTTATGAGGAAATTTGTATTTCGTTTGTATAGGAGCCCCCCCCCCCCTCTTAAAGTGGGGAGGGGTTCTAATTCACCATAGAAAATATTCATGCCCTAGAAAACTTTCACATGCCAAATTTGGTTCCATTTGCTTGATTAATTCTCGAGTTATGAGGAAATTTGCATTTCATTTGTATAGGAGCCCCCCTTCCTAAAGTGGGGAGGGGTTCTAATTCATCATAGAAAAGAATTTTGTCTCCAAAAACACCCACGTACCAAATTTTGTTCCATTTGCGTGATTAGTTCTCGAGTTATGAGGAAATTTGTATTTCGTTTATTTAGGAGCCCCCGCCCCCCTCTTAAAGTGGGGAGGGTTCTAATTTACCATAGAAAATATTCTTGCCCTCGAAAACTTTCACATGCCATATTTTGTTCCATTTGCTTGATTAGTTCTTCAGTTATGAGGAAATTTGTATTTCATGTGTATAGGATCCCCCCCTCTTAAAACGGGGAGGGGTCCCAGTTCATCATAGAAAAAAATTGTTTCTCCAAAAACACCCACATGCCAAATTTAGTTCCATTTGCTTAATTACTTCTCGAGTTATGAGGAAAATTGTGTTTCTTTGGTACAGGAGCCCCCCATCTTAAAGTGGGGAGGGGTCCTAATTTACTATAGAAAATATTCTTGCCCTCGAAAACCTTCACATGCCAAATTTGGTTCCATTTGCTTGATTAGTTCTCGAGTTATGAGGAAATTTGTATGGAAGCCCTCCCTTTTAAAGAGGAGAGGAGTTATAATTCCCCTTATAAAGAGGGGAGGGGTCTCAGTTTACCATAGAATAAATTCTTGTCACCGAAAACACCCACATGCCAAATTTTGTTCTATTTGCTTGATTAGTTCTCGAGTTATGCAGAAATTTGTGTTTCATTTGTATGGGAGCCCCTCCTCTTAGTGGGGGGAAGGGTTTCTAACCATCACTAAAACCTTTCCTGGCCCCAAAAAACCTCTACATGCATATTTTCATGCCGATTGGTTCAGTAGTTTTCGATTCTATAAGGAACATACGGACAGACAGACAGACAGACAGACAGACAGAAATCCTTCTTTATAGGTATAGATTTGTGATCTATCTTGTGATTTGTGATAGGACTTACAAAGTTTAAACCGTCTTTGTCTAGTAACATTTAGCCTATAGTGTTGTCTGTCTTTGAGTTTGGATGTTTAATGGTCTAGTAAATATTGTATAGTCAGGAATATTGTAGTAATTGATATTATGTAAACTCACTCGTTTGTCTATAATGTTTAAAATATGTTAATTGTGTCACAAGTTCACTCATTTGTAGCTGTTTTTGATCACGATATTTTAACTCTTGGTTTGGTTTTTCCTATTGTATTGCCTATTCGCTGTTTTTATTCTGTTTGTGTGTAGCGTTAATCATTTATGTACGTGCTAATTTGTATTTGTCTGTGTGAGAGGTTTATAATTTTTGTGTTTTAGTGTGTTCAGTATTGCTGTGTAACATATCTTTATTCCTTCCGTGTCGGTGCGTTTGTTGAAGTTATCTGTCGTCATGATGTGGCAAACTTCCAATATGGGTAGTCGTGTTGGTTTTTTGCTTTGATCTAGTATTGATGCTTGTTCTAGATTGAATCGGTGGTTGGTGTTTACGCAGTGTGTAATCATCGCTGTTTTTTCCTTCACTTGTGCCAGTTGTATTTCTCTTGTGGTTTGATCCTGTATCTGTGTTATTTTGTCTAATTTATTTGTATCTAGATAATCTCGTTTTTAGTCTATTGGTTGTGAGTCCAACGTACATAGCTTTACACTCTTGGCAGTTAATACCGTATATTATATTGTGTTTTTGTAATTTATCCTGTTTTCCTTTTGTGGTAGGTAAAGCCAGTCAATCGACTGTGTAGTTGTTATAATGTGCTATTTTGATATTTGTATATTCACTAGTCTTTTCAATTAGTTTTGTTATCTTTGGTGTTAATTCGTTTATATATGGTATTGATTTGTATATTTTGTTGTCATTCTCAGTTTCGTCTGCTATTACATTTTTAGGGTATCTGTTAATTAATCTATTTATGAGTCGTATCGGATAGTCATTTTGCTTTAGCTCTTCTATTATTGTCTTGTTTATATCTGTTTGAGTTTTTGTTGTTGTTAACTTGTTGACTCTTGATATCAAGTTGTACGCTGTATTTATTTTTTGATACATTGGATGCATTGAGTGGAAATTAATAAAGCGTCCAGAAGCTATCGGTTTTTTGTACCATTCTGTACCAAATGTTTGATTGTTATTTCTGGTAATTAGCATGTCTAAGAATGGTAGCTGTCTATTCACTTCTACTTCAACTGTGAACTGTATTTTTGGCTGGTAATTATTAAAGCTGTTTAGTACGTTTTGCATTTCGTGGCTTGGTATTAATAAAAATAGATCGTCTACGTACTTTTTTAAAATTGGAATGGGAATATTAATATTTTCTATAACCTGGTCAAACAGTACATTCATTACCTAATCTACCAGGATGGGCGACAAAGGGTTACCCATCGCAGTACCCCTCACTTGCTGGTAGTACTGTTATCGGAATTGAAAATAACTGGCATCCATGCAATAGTCAATCATTTCCCAGAACAGATTTAGATTGATGTTGGTGTATTTACTTATTTCAGGCCAACTTGTGTGTATAGCTTTCCTCACTAATTCTCTTGGTATATTGCTAAATAATGATGGGACGTCGAATGACACCATTACATGTGCAGGAGGCGCTGTAAAACTGTTGATGTATTCACAGAATTCATACGAGCTATTGATGTTGTGTGTGTTGTCTATTGCTGTTTTGAGTATGTTGGCGATGTATTTTGATAGTTGATAATTTGGAGCTGTCATGTTGGGGACGACCGGTCGCAGAGGCAGATTAGCTTTATGAGCTTTTGGTTGTCCACAAATTTTGGGACAAACAGCGGTGTTGCATTTTAACAGTTTTGCAGTGTGTTTTTCGATCAGTTCGAGATTTAACAGTCGTTGTACAAAGTTGTTGTTTGTGTTTTGTAGTTTTGTGGTTGGATCTTTGTTTAGTTTTACGTACGTGGTATCATCTTCGAGTAGTTGCTGCATTTTGGTTTCGTATTCGTCGGTCAACATAATAACCGTTCTATTGCCTTTATCGGATTGTAGGACACTGATGTTCGGGTGGTTTTCCATAAACTGTTTGGTGGTTTTAAGTGCATTATTGCAGTATTTTGCTGTTGCCGGTATCTGTTGTGTACTGTTTTGACTGTGTATATGGTTCATTATGATGTTTACCAATCTGGCTCTTGTCGTATCCTGTTTCTGTTTATCTGGGCTGTGCTTCAATATATCTTCGATGTCCGCTATGAGATGGAAATATGTTGTTTTGGGTATTCGACTGAGTTGAACAATGAATTTCGGTCCTAGGCTTAGTAGCGTTTCCATATCTGGTGGTATAGTTATGCTGGTTGCATTCAAAACTGCTTTGGAGTTGAATGTTGGATTGGCCTGAGTTTTAGTGCCAGCGGAAATTAGTGACCTGAGTTTTTGGTTGATCCGGGTTTGTTTACTGCTGAGCTTTGCGTGATAGCTTGTCTCTTCCAATAAGAGAAAGTTGTTGTATGTAGCGGAGCTCGTTTGTTGCATTATCAGCTGTTTTTGTTGCGAACATTGTTTGTGTCACAAGATAGATCATAAATAACTAATAAAAGACATATTGTAGAAGCCCTGAAGAAGATCTAAACCAAAGATCGAAACGTTGGCGTAAATAAAACAAATCGTCCACTGAATTTAAAGACTGAACAGCCAATTCTCCAACCTATTCAATTTTTTAGTTAAATTTCATATGTAATTGAAAAAATCTCGTCTAATTTTTGGAAATCCAAAGTGAATGTGTATATATCCTGAAAGCTTGTTCTCTAACCTTTCAAAAATGTATAAAAAACTTAAAATTGCTTGGAAAATTATTGAGTTATTCATGATAGTATGTGTACAACTAGCCAAAAAGCGTTTTTACCTTTGTTATACTATAATAATGTGTGTGTGTGTGTGTGTGTGTGTGTGTGTGTGTGTGTGTGTGTGTGTGTGTGTGTGTGTGTGTGTGTGTGTGTGTGTGTGTGTGTGTGTGTGTGTGTGTGTGTGTGTGTGTGTGTGTGTGTGTGTGTGTGTGTGTGTGTGTGTGTGTGTGTGTGTGTGTGTGTGTGTGTGTGTGTGTGTGTGTGTGTGTGTGTATGTATGTATGTATGTATGTAATGATTTTTTCTATCGCCTGTTTCTCAGAGATGGCTGAACCGAATCGTTCGCTATTACTCTTATTTGAAAGATATTATTGTCTAGTAGATCACTATTGAGTTGCTTCGTGACATGACGTTTCGTTTAAAAGTTATAAGCAAAAATGTGAAAAATACGTGATACGGGTTTCTCTAGAACTACATGACCGATTTCAACGATCTTAGTATCAAATGAAAGCCCTTATTAAAGCTGTTATTCAGAAATTTTTAATTGAAACCAAACAAGTAGTTTAAAAGTTAAGCTTAAGGTAATAATTATCGCCTGTTTCTTAGAGATGGCCAAACCGATTTATGCGCTATTAGTCTCATTTGAAAGATAATATATCCTAATAGATCACTATTGAATGATTTTTTGATTGGACGTTTAATTTGAAAGTTATGAGCAACCGTATACACCACACCAAAATTTGCAATAATTTATAATGATTTTAACCAAGATAATTTACCTAATTTCAATTATTTTAATATCAAACGAGAGGTTTTGACACTACGAATATATATGCAAAATTTCATAAGAATTGGTTGTACCGGTCAAAAGATATTAACCCTCGAACACTCGCGCCAACTTTTGTAACACAGTTACTCGCGCGCACTATAACCCCAAACCAAAGAAAACGTGCGCACTAGAGGTTTGACTGGGAAAACTTGGTTTTAGGTTTATCGAAACTTTAGAATAGTTTCTTGAAATTAAAAGCTCTATCGTCTGGTGGAATCTAAACTTTGATTAATCCCCCTAAAAGTGAAATAAAAAAAATTATTTTTCTTCAGTGTCAATATAACATATTGATGTGTTCTGCAAAGTTATAGAGCATATTATTACAAGAAATTTTGCTAGAGACAGTAACCTTCCATCTCTGCAGCTAAGATAGAAAAATCTTATTTATTGTATATGAATTTGTAAAATCAGGTTTTATATTTTTGCTCCTTTTGTAATTGTTGTATGACTTCTGCTTGTATTACAAAGTTGTACAAATGATAAAAATACACAACTTTGCTGAAAATAGTATACCTCTATGTTTGCTTGTTTAGGAACTGTAGAACTTTGATTATAAAAAATACCTTAATTTTGACTACGAATTACTCGACTACCAGCAGACGGATACATTTTAAACATTTTACATTGGCTAGTTTTGCTGCATACAGACACCATTTTTCCATATGAAGAAACGAGAGAAAATCCCACTTGGGGTCAATTGCGGTACACCTCGCATGCTGATTGTTTCGTTTCTGTGATGGTGGTTTATGCTGATCTATTTTCCCAACAATTTAATTTATTAATGCATTGAATAATTATGACATTTTGCTCAGAATAAGTTTATTGAAGAATATACGTTAGTTAAACAACGATTTGTAACTTTATAACAATATGGCATTGAAAAACCTACACGTGTTGTACAAAATACAACAGCGTGAGTAACCGAAGGTTAATAAAAATTGATGAAAATTATTGAAGAAAACTCTATTGATGTGAATCAAATAGAATGGCGTTACAGGAAATTATGCATAGTTCAAAAACCTATAAACTAGACCTTTACTAGGCAATGTATATGATAAACAATAAGATTTCCTCTTACAACTTACTTTTATTGGCACTTACTCAAATTAATAACAACTTATTTATCCTTACTCAGCAATTTCATGAAAAAAGGATCTATAAAAATTTAAAAGTGTTCCTATTTTGTTCAAAATTTGTAAACTTATTCAATTTTCGAAATTTTTATGTAAACCAACGCATTACGCAACGTTAACCAATAGATGAATTATGTTCCGAAAACGTGTCGATTTCTATCTCAAATACCAAGTAAGACCGTATAACGAAGGTTCCTTTCACCACTAGGTGGATTAAATCGGGTTTTTTTTGCAATAACTTGAAATTTTGGGGGTGTTAGGAAGATTTCAAATGTGTTTTCATGATGTACTAGGTTTGACTAACAACGTACACCAGGTCATTTGAGAAGTATTTTTTCCGTGTAACACCGGAGTCATTTTAAATTTTAATTAAAGAAAAAATACTTCTATAATTTTAGCGATAAGAAATTCTCTGAGAAATATTAATATGTCTACCACTCGCTACTAATCTTTTTTAACAATGTTTTTTTAAGCTGCTGACTGTTGAATTAACATCCGAGATTGTTTATGATATTTATCGGTAGGTGGAGCTTTAATTGATTTGCTATACGGAGTTATGAACCACAGTTTATATATCTATTCGAGGGGTGTCATTAACCACGATTGCACTGAACAGTCCGGTAAAAGGTGGGAAGCCGCTTGTTTTAAAAGAATATCAGCTTTCAGCAAAGCTAACAGCTATGAACTTGACATTGTGGACCCTTTTTTCACCTAATGATGTAAACTGGTCACTTTAGATCGCATTGGCCATTCCAGAATTGGGTTCCTGTAGGGTGGCTAGTTGGGTGCCTAAGCCAATATTAGAATTGGTTTAGTGAATCTTTTAGATGTTTTGAACTGATATGGTCAGTTTAGCACTGATTGATAATTTCGGAACTGGTTCCAAAAGTATAACGGATGGTTCTACGTTGTGAACTGTTCCAAAAATGCTACGCATTATCTTGAATCCTACGCTATTATCTGTGACCATGTACAAGCCATCGAAATAACCAATCAAAATACATCGAAATGTAAAAAATTCCTAGAACTTTGATACCCATATTGGTAGGTTTTACCTCCAATCTTAGACTGGTCACCCATGACCCCGCAGGAACCTACTTCGGAATGGCCAACCTGATTCATCTCATTACATGAAATAATTTGTTTATTTGATTATTATATAAAAATCATCTGGTCTTAATGATCTAAAGTGACGTAATATATCACATGCTTTTGTAAATTTGCTGACGGAAGGTCTTTGTAGACACGTTTAAATCGAATAAATGATACGCCTGTTGAAACCGTCTGCTCACACTCAACATTGGGTCATTATTGCCATATACAGTATTTCTAGGAGGTTGTCGTAGCCACTGTCTGGGCCTTAGAATGCGCTGTGGTGCGTAGATGTGAAGTTGACCAAGCAGGGCGGGACTACCAATTTCACCTTGTAAAATTTTTGCCCCAAAAACAGCTTGGTTAACATTTCGTCGATCTTCCAATGTTTCGATGCCAATCAATGCACACCGGTCTTTATAAGGAGGCAGGTCTTGCGGATTCGTCCATGGAAGGTTACGTAGCGCGTATCGAACAAACCTACGCTGCACAGATTCGATTCGGGAAATCCATATCTCTTCACATGGCGACCATACAATTGACCCGAATTCGAGTATAGATCTAACTAAAGAACAGTACAATGTGCGTAGACACAGTGGATCAGTGAAATCAGCAGCAACTTTCGAAACAAAACCAAGTTGGCGATTAGCCTTGTCCACAGTAGCAGAGTAGTGCCGATAGGAAATCACACAGCATTTTGCTATACTAATCACGAGATGATTCAGCCGGCACCACCTGGTAAAGCTGTCAAGCATATCCTGTAGACGGAAACAATCATCTAGCTTGCGGACGACGAGATAAATTTTCAACTCATTCGCGTAGATCAACACATAACTGTTCGGTATAATCGAAGAGACATTGAAGAAAAGTGCGAATAGAAGTGGTCCTAAGTTACTTCCTTGAAGAACCCCGCACTGCGGACTGAATATTGTTGATTCAGCCGATCCTATCTTTACATATAGCTGTCGGTTTGCTAAGTAAGATTTCAGCCAATCACAGAGTCTATCTGAGAAGCCGAGTTTGGTCGAAGTTTGGCGTAAAGTATTTCATGGTTCACTGTGTCGAAAGCAGCCTTGATATCCGTGTATATTGCATCAATTTGTACACCACCATCCATCTTGATGATACAGAAGGAAGTAAACTCACAGAGGTTCGACTCTACAGATCGCTTGCGAAAGAATCTGTGGTGAGATGATGTAATGTAGTTTTTGCATGCTTCAAAAATCAGATTGTTGAGTATGGTCTCTAAGCATTTCGACCCGGCAGACAGCGAAGTTATCCCACGATTGTTGGCAATATCCGTTTTGTCTCCTTTTTTGTATACCGGCGTCATACACGAGCTTTTCCAGATTGTAGGAAATGTTCGACGTTGCAGTGAGAGATTGAAAATCGCTTGCAGAGGTTCTACTAGAGCACCGGAACACTTTTTCAGCACACACGATGGGATGCCGTCCGGCCCAGCAATATATGATGACTTCAACTTCGCGAGTGCCGCAACTACCATCTCGGAATGAATACTGAAAACATCCACGTCAACAACGTCGGGGGGAGCATAGCGAACAGCGTTGCTTATATCTGGATCATGGAGGGCTGCGGTAGAGTTGAATACATTCCCGAAATGTGAAGCAAAAAGTTCGCACTTTCCATCGACAGTGGAAGCGGTTAGATCACCTAACTTCATACACGTAGGTAGACCATAATCCTTCCGCTTAGAGTTTACAATCGTCCAGAACCGTTTCGGGTGCCTGCATAAGCTACTTGCTGTCAGATTAGGATGTCGTCTATACAGCAGTCGATTGTAGCAGCGGTATACTCGACTCGCTTCCTCAAATTGGCGTTTGGAGAACTGGTTTTTATGCAGACAATATTTCTTTAGCATTTTAGAACGTTGTCGTTTCAGATACCTTAACCGCGCATTAGACCATGGTGGATTTTTCGGAGATCTAAATGGGGGTACCACCTCAGAGAAACAGCGACGCAATTTATTATTGAAAGCAGTGACTGCGTCATCAACATTCAGAGTGGCGTATACATCAGACCAATCCATTTGGCAGAGCAATCCATTGAGGGCGTCAAAATTAGTTTTACGGAAGTTGTATTCGGATGCATCAACGTCATTGGTATGAGCAACAGCGGGCTGACCCTTGATGGTTAACAAAAGAGCAGGATGATCAGGATCCAGTCGCACAACAGGTTCGGGAGCTTCTTCGGCAGTACTACTACTGGTGATAGAGTCAGAAGTGTAAATCAAGTCAAGAATTCGGTACCTGGAGTTGCGAACTGCATTACGTTGTCTCAAACGGCAAAACGACAAACCATCGAGTAATGTGCGACATGCTGGTGTACAAGTACGATAAAAGTGGATCAGCGAATAGGTAACCACCTGTAGTTGCACTCCATTCCACGCGAGGTTGGTTGAAGTCACCAAAGAGGATTATCTCATTACAGTCAGAACGGTTCACGATTTCAACAACAGTGTCCAAACGCAATTGAATGTGGTCGCAATCCTTGCTATTGTTCGGCAGAATATAAACAACACCAAGGAAGGTCATTTTCATTTCATGAAAAGCGATTTTGATCCATAAATTTTCAACGGCTTGTCCGCAGGATAGATGAACAGTGGCCGCATTTATGTTTTTTGCAACGGCTACTAAAACTCCTCCACCTCTATGCCGTAAACTATTATGCGCACCACGATCAACCCGGAAGACATTATAATCATTGCTGAACAATTGGCGAAAGGCGATGCGATCATCAAGCCACGTCTCAGTAAAAACGTACGCGTCGTACGAGAACTCTGAGGTACTCAGGAACACTTCGGAGATCTTGGACAATCCACGGACGTTCTGGTAGAATATGCAGATGGGCTCACTGGAGGTTTTTGGCTGGTCACTTGCCGTTGCAATAGTATTCAGCACAGCGATCGTACCGTTAGTGGCGATTATGCTGGAGCGCAAAGAGTCGACACGCGAAGAGATATCGCATTGAAGTATTGAGGTGTTCACTGAAATTTTGAAAAACATCAGGGCGGGAAAAGGTGGGAATGCACGAGTACTTGCCTGAGATAGCAGGCTGGAAGACCCCTTCCAAACCACCGAATACAGCACCGGGATGACTCTGTTGGCAGGATACTGTTTCGTTGATGCTTGCAGAATCATGAAGAATGCCTGACGACTTAACTGTATCGGGGTCAAAAGGGGCTTCCATCATGCTTTGCTGCGTGCATCCCGGTGTTGGCGATTACGAAAATGGTTGGCCTATGTGTCCACCTCTATCGGTTGAACAGGAACCGTGTCCAATTGCGGCATTCCTGGCGAAACTTCCTTCGACGAAATTCTTACAATCCTTGTAGCGTTTTTTGTCCGATAATCCTCAAACAGACGAAAACGTATATTTTCCGGCCATGTTTCGCAATGTAACGCCTTGTCCTTAAACTGCTGCTTGACCCCGATTTTGAAAGACACAAAGTTAAGCGTTGCAGGGTCCTTTCCCATAGGGGTCAGCTTCATAACCTTAGGTTGTTCCTTAGCATTGAGCACAAGACATTCATTGACGATACTAGCGATATCCTTTACAGTGGTAGAAGGATGAAACGCAGACAAATATATCCATGTCAAGTCCTCACTTTGTTTTCGGTCGAGATTAACGGATTTGATTTTATGAACCGCTTTGGTCCCGTAGGTGTTGGCGTTCAGCGTAGAAGGAGGACTAACAGGATTGCCACTGTTTCCCCGGCATCGTTTCGGCGTACTCTGCGGACCATTCGAACGAGTAACGTTAGGCCACGGTATAGGAGTAGCATATGGCGCGCTAGCATTCAATTTAGCATCAACTTTCGCAGTTAAAGTAGTTAAAGCTGTATGCAGTTTATCGATGTCTTCTTTCATCGATTGTATCGCTTTCGGCATAAACGATGAACATTTTCCATTGAAATCCGTTAGCAGTGCGTGGAAGTGATAACTCGAGAATAGTTCTGCGCACGGATCACACATCCCAAATACATTGTTGCCACCAATGCCCAGCGCCTCTCGCACAGGATCATCAACTTTGGCACAGATGACATGGAAAGTGGCACCACAGAATCCTTGGCAAACTATACGGTCAGAAGCAGTGACCGTTTTCTTACATCTGCGACAAGCCATGATATTTGCCACAGGTATGAACGTTGCAATGCAATGCAAGTTAAATGCGTCTAACGATATACTTCCGTTGGAAGCCGACGAATCGACGAGAGCTTGTATACAGCAGTGGTAGCTGCAGCCGAAGGTAAGCGGAGAGCGAATAAATGCTTCACAAACAATAACAACACTACTTCACTGCTCCAGCCGCTTGGCAGAATTTTTATTTTATGGCAAATTCGCGTTTACGACACTAAACTCGATATCGCCAAAAGAGCAAATCAGTTCATAAAACGACAAAACATAAGTCAGTAATTAACAGTCACTCAGTCACAAACAAAACTGTTAAAAATAATTCACGGTACTCTAGTATCCTCATTAGATTGAGAAGACTCAACCGGTTAACTAATGTTACTATTGATAGTTTCTGGTGGTCTTGTTATTGACTAATGTTTTATGAAAGAGTCTAAAATTTCTCGAGTTCGATTAGTTTTTAAGTTCCGCAAAAATTTCAGTTTTATTTGTATGAGAGTCCTTATCCCCCTACCACAGGGGTGAGGGGTCTCAAACCATCATAAAAAAAATTCCTGCCTCCAAAACCCCCCACATGCCAAATTTGGTTCCATTTGCTTGATTAGTTCTCTAGTTATGAGGATATTTGTGTTTCATTTGTACAGGAGCCCCCCCACACTATTGAAGGGGATAGTGGTCATAATTCCCTTCCTAAAGAGGGGAGGGGTCTCAATTCACCAAAGAAAAAAAATTTGCCTACAAAAACATCCACATGCTAAATTTAGTTCCATTTGCTTGATTAGTTCTGGATTTATGAGGAAAGTTGTATTTTATTTGTATGGGAGCCCCCCCTCCAAAAAAGGTAAGGGGTCCTAATTCATCATAGAAAAACATCTTGCCTCCAAAAACACCCATATGCCAAATATGGTTTTAATTGATTGATTAGTTTTCGAATTATGAGGAAATTTGTAGCCCTCCTAGAGTGGCTAGGGGTCCTAATTCACCATAGAAAAAATTCTTGCTCCGAAAACTTTCACATGCCAAATTTGGTTCCATTTGTTTGATTAGTTCTCGAGTTATGAAGTAATTTGTATTTCATTTGTATGGAAGCCCCCGCTCTTAAAGGGGAGAAAGGTCATAATTCCCCTCCTAAAGAGGGGAGGGGTCTCAATTCACCATAGAAAAAAAAAATGCCTACAAAAACACCCACATGCTAAATTTGGTTCCATTTGCTTGATTATTTCTGGAGTTATGAGGAAATTACTATTTCATTTGTATGGGAGCCCCCCCTCTTTGTGGGTGGAGGGCTCTCTAACCATCATAAGAACCTTCCCTGGCCCCAAAAAGCTCTACATGCAAATTTTCACGCCGATTGGTTCAGTAGTTTTCGATTCGATAAGAAACATCCCGGCAGACAGACTGACAGACAGACAGAAATCCATTTTTATATATTAGATAACTGGCAACCTGGCCTGTAACGTTTGAGTGACTATTTTGGTCCCCGTGTTTAAACTCTCGTTCTATTGGATTTTAGTACCTGATATCCGTGAATTCGCTCTGCTGAAATCTGTGAATTATCGATCTGCTGAAATAGCATTTATTGTGCAAGTAGTAGAGTTTAAATGTATCCAACGCTTAGTGAAGAAATTTTTGTGGTTATTTTGCACATACTTGCCTCTACCGCTACGCGCATTTTTTCTACTGAAGCGCCATCTTGAAGCAAAAGTTGAAAGCTTCATATTAATTCTGTGCAGCTCTTTAGTAACTATTTTAACGTATACCTTTGTGATCGTAATAGCACTAACAGCGCTAAGGCACGTGGTGGAGGAGTTTTGATTGCTGTTTCAACGCGTCTGATTAGTTATGTTGACCCGACATCAGTTTGTGACAGAATCGAACAGCTGTGGGTGATGATCAAAACACCAATTCGCAAAATCAGTGTTGGTGTAATGTATTTGCCACCTGATCGCCGAGCTGATGCCAACGCTGTCGACAATCATATTAACTCCATCGGCTCTATTATGTCTCGTCTGCAGCCGAATGATCTCTCACTGCTGTTTGGAGACTACAATCAGTCTGGATTATGACATTGACTACCTCCATTCATACATTTATACTGCCAGTTCCGATTTGTTGGATGGGTTCAACTTACACAGTCTTTCACAAAATAATTACGTGACTAATAGTAACGATCGTCTTCTTGACCTGATACTGACTAACAATGGGAGTATGTGCGAGTTGTTCGAAGCTGCTGAGCCACTAGTTTCGCTTGACCCTAATCATCCAGCGCTGGCTATAACGGTTCACCAAAGCTTACTCGTCCAGTTCGAAGATACTTCAGTGGAACCGAGTTTGGACTTTCGCAGATCCGACTTCGATGCTTTGAGTAATGCTATATCACAAATCGATTGGTGGTTTTTAGAACTTAACCCGCCACTTGATGATGCTATCGAATATTTCAATGATGCTGTTAACAATGTATTAGTTCATTATGTCCCTCCCCGCAGACCGTTGCGTAAGACACCGTGGCCAAACTCTCGCTTACTACAACTCAAGCGTCAGCGATCCCTGGCGCAGACTGCAGACTGCGTGATGCTTTATTGAAGCACAATTTTAATCGTATCAGCAATCAGTATCGCAAATATAAACGTTACTTGTACAAAAATACGCGTCGAATGCAGCGTAATGTTAGATTGAATCCGAAGATCTTTTGGTCATTCGTTAACAGTAAGAGGAAGGAGGAAGAATTGCCTAAAGACATGTTCTTAGCTGATTGTCATGATAGTACGATGTTGGAAAAATGTACGTTGTTCGCTGAACACTTTCAGCATAATTTTCGTAGCTCAGTTGCTACAATTGCGCAAACCAATACGGCAATGAGTAGCACTCCTAGTGACGTATTGGATTTTATTCTACCTGCAATAACTGATCGTCACATCGTCACATAAGGATGGTAAATGGTTGAATAATGCGCTCCAGAACTACCACGAAGTTCCACAGCCTCTTATTTAGCAACCCCTATCTCTACCTCCTCGTGGTACCATCCGGGATACGTTCCTTAGTGGAAACCGGACAACTGCCGGAAACTAGGGTCGTATGCGGACAGAGAAGGGGGCACTCATGCGAAAGCTGAGTGTAAACTCTCCGCCTGCAAATTATGGATCTCGGTAGAAGCATGTTCGATGAACCTGAAAATAGTGAGAACCTGAGCAGAGGGTCCAAAGCCCCTAAAGGAGGATGGTAGATTAGCTGTTATCCATGGCTAAAAGTAAAACCCCGAATTCATCCACCTAGCGGCGCAACCTAGCCTTTCTACTGCCACAATAATCAGTATTTAATTTCTCAGGAACTTAATTGTAGATGTATAGATATAACATAGACTATATTTTTAAATATCCGTTCCGTATTCCTCAAAATCCTTATTTGCCAGTAAAATTCACAACGTATTGTGTAGAATAATTATATTTTCTTTCCTTGGGTGCGTAAATACATGTAAGCGTCATTTATGTTACTTGATGAACACCTTATTTAGTTTTATAATATTTATAGAAAAATAATGTAAACACAAAAGATAATTTTTACAGACTTGAATGAATATGTATAGAAAATTAGAAATTAACCCTCTAACGGGTCTACAGACGGCCTTAACTTTCGGGCTTCAGAGCTACATACGAAACTTGTTTTGAATTGACAATATGAAGTATTTGTTCATAGCAGATTTTTTGATATTTTGATATTAATACCATGCATTCAAAAGTTAGCATCTTTGAAAAACAAGAGTTCAGAAAATTTATTATTATATTTCGCTTTTGAAGAAAAAGGATATCTACAACAAAATGTTTGATCTCAAAATTTTACTATTGGTTTGCTTGGCTTCAATTTTGCAATATATCTGAATTAGAAAAAAATTACTGACTAGAGCATTAGATATGAAAACGAGAAATGGAACTATTTCTTAGCTAGCACTCCTTCAGATAATTATTTTTGCTTGAAAATCAAAACTTAAGCTTCTTTTAAATGTACTTTCATGAAAAGATAGTCATTAGCTTGATCGCATCGTTTTTACAATGTTAGAGGGTTAGGAAAACAAGATGAGGTCGAAAAATAGTGCCAGAGCTGCGCCATAAACATGCTTGAGAATGGGAAATACGATCGATATGATTCCCAGTGCTTGTCTTTTTTTTGATTTATTTATTAAAACATGATACATGACATAAGACATCTGTCCTTTAAAATATCACTAACGAAAACAAATCTTACAAAATTTCTACCGTGCAACGTTTACTTCCTATTTTTCATATAACATTTCTAAGCTCTAGTATCTATTGATTGAAAAGAGCATCTATTGATGCGCAGAATTTGTTTGGAATTTGTACAAATTTATTTGGAACAATCAACTCACTAGTATTTTTGATTCTATACGCCACTATACCTAGGGGAAGGGCAGTAAAGACGGACACTTATCATATTTCATAAACAATAATTTTTTGAAGCAAACCAATGATGGGAAATGTTTCTATAGACTGAATAAACACTTTTGAATTAAACTGCCGATTTATAGCAGCGCAGCTGTCAAATTTATAAGCAAAACAAAAAAAAAATGCCTAAATACGCTAACCGATGTAATTTTGTGTGTGAAAAAAATAGCTGGTAAATCGTTAAAAAGCAATACTTTCGTGCTATATCGACGACATTACGTTGGTTTGACCCTTCACTGAATGTCCATTGGAAATCTAGTGAATTTTTGAATATTCAGTAAAAAGTTATTAAAGTTTGAAAAAATGGTATCCAAGTCGGGAAAGACGGACATCCGAAGGTAGGGAAAGACGGACACAAAGATTCCGTATTCATTTTGCCTAACAACGATTTAAATTGCAAATACTTGCATATTATACATGTAAAAGTATCCAGAAGTCATTTAACAGTTGGAATAGGCCAACTTTTAGAAACGATTAATTCATCACCAATTAAAATATTGAAGATTATAAAAGGGAACCATTTTATTTCCTCGCTCAAAGGGGGAATTGGGTAGGGGGTTTTCCCAAACCAATTCTTTCCTAAATACATGATGAAATATGTTAATCTTTCTTAATACTGATAATTCGTCGGCGCGTGACACCTTTTCGCGAGTGTCCGTCTTTCCCATATCAAGTGTCCGTCTTTCCCGCCCATGCGCAGAAACTCTGATTTATACATAATGTTTATAATATTAAAAAAAGTATAAATTTTGGAAGAAATTTTCTAGTACACGCTGTAACCTTATTAGACAGAGACTTAAAGTTTCAGTTTGTATGAAAATTGCAATCAATACAGTTATATTTGAGTAGATATTGACTCTTGACCTTAAGGTGTCCGTCTTTACCGCCCTTCCCCTACATGCTTAAATTAACTGCTTTTCTTCGCTTTTTGCTTTTCTTGTACAATTGTGAGTAACAGCAAGCGAAGAAAATGACAATTGAAATTGAAATCAAAGAAAAGAAAAAAACTTTTCGATTGAATCCCACTATTTAATATTTATTTGCAACAGATACGTAGTTCACCTACGACGTGCAGACTTCATCAGTGTCTTATTTCAAAGCGTATACGTATCTGTCGCGAATAAATATTAAATAGTGGAATTTAGTCGGTAAAAGTTTTTTCTTTTCTTTAATTTCAGAGTTCGTATTCCACTGAGAGGCTTCAAAAACTTCAGACAATTGACATGTTTCTCACTTTTCTTGAATATCATTGCAAATTTTAAAATTGCAAATTGTCATCACATACATACATACATACATACATACATACATACATACATACATACATACATACATACATACATACATACATACATACATACATACATACATACATACATACATACATACATACATACATACATACATACATACATACATACATACATACATACACACACACATACAGCACACACATCTCATACATTGAATACAATCAACATTTGATTGATATGTTTTGATTTCACACGTTTTAACGGTGCTTAAGTGTTAAAGTTTGAATAACTTTTGAATGAAGCGTCCGATTTTAAATAACTCAGTTTCGTTTGATAGATCTCAGCAGTAATTTTCAAATAATCATAAAATGTGTGATGTTTTTCATTAAATTAATGCTTATATGTTACATAAATATGTTTTAAATACTATTTTTTCTCATTTCTTTATGTAACTTTCAAACTACAAGTCCAATCGTCATGAAATTTGGAAGTTAAGGGTTTGCAAGGCTGCCCTTTCATATGCAATCAATTTTGTTCAAATCGGTTAAGAAACCTATGAGATAATGAAGGCCCATATTTTTCGTATTTTTATACATAACTTTTGAACTAAAAGTCCGATCAGTATGAAATTCAATAGCGACCAATGGGACACCTAGGCCTTTCATTTGATACTAAGAACATTAAAATCGGTCCAGCCATCTCCGAGAAAAGTGAGTGAGATTAAAAGCGTCACATACACACACACACACACACACACACACACACACACACACACACACACACACACACACACACACACACACACACACACACACACACACACACACACACACACACACACACACACACACACACACACACACACACACACACACACACACACACACACACACACACACACACACACACACACACACACACACACACACACACACACACACACACACACACACACACACACACACACAGAAAATGCTCAGTTTTTGAAACTGAGTCGAATGGTATATGACATTCGGCCCGCAAGACCTTCTTTCCATTTCCGGTTTTCCAAGTGATTTTTATACCTTTATACTATATATTTATATAGTAGAAAGGCAAAACGTGAATGGATAAACCCTTATCCAAGGTGTCATGCGACCCGTGCCGAGGGATGAATGGTGGGGGGTTCTATAAATACTCAGCCTCAAACGGAGCCGGTGGAGTACCAGAGCGCCCTCCACAGTAATCAGCCCTTACCGCATCCTGAGGGGCGGACTCTTCTTTCCCCTCAACTCGTGGGATTTTATATGAACAATCAAAATAACAAAAACGCAACTTCAGTGAGCGCGGACGGATTAGATAATCCGTAAAAGTGGTAGAGAAGGCGTTTGTATCGAGGTCTGTACAAACGGATGCCTGCCTGTCAACGACTGACCACGCCGTGGCCCTTGCGACTATGGAGCAGTCCAGTGACAACAAGGTATCCACTAAACGCGCAAGGCAGTCCCCAGGGGAAGAAACCCCTACGGGCCCGAAGAAGCACTTGATCGCTGAGGGTCGCAAGCAAACGGAGGAACCCACCGAGGGCAATATGCAGTTAGCACCCGACAATCAGTGGGAAACAGTGAAAAAGAAGAAGGCCTGGAAGAAGGAGGAGGATCGAACTCCACCGAAAGTGGTCAGAAAAAAGAGTAGCAAAGGCGAAGCCCTTATCCTCAAAACTGAGGGGCTGAGTTATGCAGAAGTTTTGAAGGCCATGAGAGGGGACGAGCAGCTGAAGGGTCTTGGCGCGGATGTGCGGAGTTTCCACGGCTCCTGCACCGGTAACATGATCCTTGAGCTCAAAAAGGATGCCACTGAGAAGGGCTCTGCCTACAAAGTGCTGGCAGAAAAGGTCCTTGGTGATGGCATACAGATCCGCGCACTAACGCTTGAGGTGACTCTCCAACTTAAAAACCTGGACGAGATCACTGAAGCGGTCGAACTGACACGAGCTCTCAAGGAGCAATGTAACGTGGTGGTGACTACCGAACAGCCTAACTACCATAGTCCAGTAGTTATCTAAGAGTGTGCGTAAAGCACAATAGCCCCTCCCTGAAGTAATACCGATAAGGTGGTGCCAGGGGGATTGAGGCTGGAGACTCGAGTAGGGTTTTAGTGGGTCTGGATCCTCACGCCCCAGTAGGGGGGTCGGGATACTAAACCCCACTCCCTGAGTTGTCCCATGTTCTGATAGCAGATTTCCCAACTCGTTAAAAAAAACGTCGTCACATAAATAAATAAATAAATAAATGGTAAATAGTAAAATATTAACTAATTTCTTAACTAGTTAAATAGCAACTGTAACCTAAACACCCTTTCCAAAGAAAGCAATTTCTTATAGTTATTACTAAGACACTAGCGCCGCCCATTGAGAAGATTCTTAATTATTTTCCATACCATCCTGAACGTAAGAGTAATTTTATAATTTGAGTCATAAAAATCCTTTTGTTATAAGTTTTTCCCTGATGATAATGATGATAATTTTAAAAAAATCTTCACCCGGTTAATCGAGTCTAAAATCCGGATAATCTTGTACGACGTGGTAGGTGAGGTAGCCTCTCAGTTGGCGTCGAGGTACGATGCTGATCTCATACGTTCGCCGCTAACCCGCCGTCGGAGGCGCTGGTCACTGCGGGGGGCCAGACCCCCCCCCCCGCCCCCCCCTCCCCGCGGAAACCACATCTGTCTAGGTCTATTCGTTTTCCTATGTTTACCGTCCTCTAGTTAGTTTTCCCTAGACCTCGCATCGAGATAACCTTTATAAAATGAAAAGTTGCAAAGCCATTAAAACTGAATCAATTTGACCTCTTGCGACTTGGACGCGTTGGTCCTCTAAGCTTTGAATTGGTCAAAGTGTAGTTCGGAACCTCCATACCAAAAATATTAACCGTTATGTGTTCGACAAAAAAAAACACCTTTAAGTGCTCGACAAGGGTACCCGGGTACCCACAAATTGAAACGCTTGTAACTTTGGCAATTTTTGACCGATTCGGACACTTTTACCACCAAAAGATTCAGGAACTTATCCACTTCTAGTGTGGTTATAACAGAGCCGGAAGTGGTTCATCTGGTTCCCGGAAATCCGGCAGTCCAAGGATGTGTTCCGGAATTAAAGCACTTTTTATATTTTTGGATGTAATTATAGTAATATGGGTGTCCAAAGTTCTTCCAATTACTCCGAAAGGTCATTCTTCATTGTTTTAAGACAATACAATGATATATCCTTGGAATGGCCATTCTGTGACAAGTTCCCGTGGGACCTCCTGTGGCCATAAAACTGTTTGGTTTGCAACACTGGCAATATGGGTGTCTAAATTCATGAAATTACTCCAGAAGGTCATTTTTGATTATTTTGATTCTATCTGATGATTTTGCCACGGCATGGCCATTCCGGAACATATTCCCGTGGGGCTTCACAGTTGTCCAAAACCAAAAATATGTGCGCATTAGAGTTTTGAGTGGGAAAACTTGATTTTAGGTTTATGGAACCTTTGGGAGAGTTTCTTGAAATTAAAAGTTCTATTGTATGGTGAAATTCAAATTTTGAATAATCCCCCTAAAAGTGAAATAAAAAATTTATTTTTCTGCAGCTTCAATATAACACATTGATGAGTTCAGCAAAGTTTTAGAGCATATTATTACAAGAAATTTTGCTGAAGACCGTAACCTTCTATCTCTTCAGCGAAGATAGAAAAGTCCTATTTCTTATATGTGAATCTTCAAAATCAGTTTTTCTATTTTAGCTCTTTTTGTAGTTGTTGTATGATTTTTTCATGTTCTATAAAGTTGTACAAATAGTAAAAATAAACAACTTTGCCGAATGTAGTATACCTCTATCTTTGCTTATTTAGGAGCTGTAAAACTTTTGTTATAATAAATACCCTAATTTTGATCCCCAATTACGCGACTATGCGCAGACGGATACAAATGAAACTTCCTGACTTTTTGTAGTTTTTTATTTAGTTTCAGATTCATGTAATGTAATTTGTATCTGTATGTAATTTGTCTTAAAACAATGAAGAATGACCTGTCGGAGTAATTGGAAGAACTTTGGACACCCATATTACTATAATTACATCCAAAAATATAAAAAGTGCTTTAATTCCGGAACACATCCTCGGACTGCCGGATTTCCGGGAACCAGATGAACCACTTCCGGCTCTGTTATAACCACACTGGAAGTGGATAAGTTCCTGAATCTTTTGATGGTAAAAATGTCCGAATCGGTCAAAAATTGTCAAAGTTACAAGCGTTTCAATTTGTGAGTACCCGGGTACCCTTGTCGAGCACTTAAGGGGTAAAAAAATTCGAAGCCCCCCCATTCCACCCCCTTAAGTGCTACATGAAAACTTATTTTATGAAAAGTTGCAATTCAACTAGTTCTTAGATGTCACAGAGTTTCAGTATCCTTGATCAAAGAAAACTTTAGAATTTCGTACTTTGAAAGCTGAAAAGGTACCCGGGTACCCTGTCGAACACATAACGGTTAATTATGGCAACACTGCTCAGGAAAACTGTTTATAAGACTAGCGATATAAACCGAGATTTTGACTATTTTTCATATTTACGATCAGAAATTAAGCATTACCGTGGGATTGCAATGATCTCATGTATCCCTAAACTTTTTGAAGCTATTATAAATCAGAAAATATTTATTCAGGTGAAAAATCGTATAACTTTCAATCAACACGGGTTCTACAAAGGAAGATCTACTACCACTAATTTAATAGAATTCGTTAACTTCTCGCTTGCTTCTATAAACAGAGGTAATGTCGTTGAAACTCTCTACACTGATTTTAGTAAAGCTTTTGATAGGGTTGATATCCATATGCTATTATTTAAGCTTAATCGTTTAGGGTTTGAAGCAAATCTCCTAGAATGGATCAAATGTTGCTTGACAAACAGACTGCAGATTGTCCGATTCAGTGGACATCTTTCTGTTCCAGTTAAGGTAACATCCGGGGTTCCGCAGGGCTCTCATTTAGGTCCTTTGCTTTTCATTTTATTTGTTAATGATGTTACCCTTGTGTTGAATCGTCTCAAAGTATTGATTTATGCCGATGATATGAAATTGTACATGGAAATTGCTACTCAATTAGACCTTCAAGTATTCCAACCAGAGATCGACATTTTTTACAACTGGTGCATCAAGAGTCTTTTTGATCTGAATATTAAAAAATGCAGCATCATTTCATATACAAGAAAACATACACTAAATGACTTCAACTGTACTCTTGGAGAACAACATGTAGGAAGATGTAGTAAAGTAAGAGATTTAGGAGTGATTCTTGACTCAAAATTGACATTCGTAGACCATTTTAACACGATTGTTAACAAGGCTAATAACATGCTTAGTTTTATTAAAAGATTTAGCTACCACTTCAAGGACCCTTATACTATAAAAACTTTATACGTTACATATGTAAGATCCATTTTAGAATACTGTAGTGTAGTTTGGTCTCCTTACCAAGAAGTGCATTCCAGTCGTATCGAATCTGTACAAAAACAATTTTTATTATATGCACTCAGAAAGCTGGGTTGGAGTTCATTTCCTCTTCCATCGTATGAATCTCGTTGCATGCTCATCAACATCGAAACACTTAAAAAAAAGAGAGATTGCTATGCTTCTGTTTGTAAATGATATAGTTTCACAACGTATAAATTCCGAAAATATACTAGAAAACCTTAACTTCTGCACCGGTGCGTTCGTAAAGAACACGTAACATCTTTATGTTAACCACTATAGAACAGATTATGCTAGAAACGGTCCTATTAATAGAATAATGAGCATTTACAATAAATACTATGAAACCATTGACGTAACTATGTCACGAACCATGGTTAAAAAGACGTGCACTAGTATTGCATGATTTAAAGGCCAGCAAGAGATTGCCAACTATGTATTAAATTGAATTAACATAAAACAATTAATATAAGGTATATTAATTAAACTTTAGGGTAAGAATGTAGTCTACATAGTTTGACGAAATAAATAAAATGTTACTACATACTGTATACATGCTTTCACAACATAGAGACTCACTGCTTCATGAAAAAATTATTTTGATCTTGGTTTTACATAAGAAATTGGAGGCCGCTTGCTTCAAAACGTTGTCTCTGGATCGGCAAGGAATACTTCGTGACGATAAGTGATTCTAATGTAAAAAAATCTGTGGAATACGATGGAGTCGGAACTTTTGAGATTAAAATGTATTCAGTGAGTGAAAAATAGAACTTTAGTTTTCAAATCGAATTAAAAAATATTTGGCAGCACTGGTGCTAAAAATACCACTGTTTTCGAATTCCTTGGATAATTTTCTTTGAAAATGTAAAAATAGTATCTTTCTAGACTCAATATTTCCGGAGATATAAGCAAAAGAAAATTAGCGGATTGGACGAAAACAAGGTTTTTGCTGATAAGGGGGGCGGGGGGGCTCCTATAGAGAGAGGGGGAGTCCAATCGGCACCAAAAACAATAGTCGACTTACGCTTATTAACTACTTTCACCTAATGCCCAAATTATGGGAGTTTTATCTCAATCTCTGTCACAAGTAAGTCCCATGCACATAGACCACTATAATACGGAACAGAATGGTCATTCTGTTTCGGACCAAAAATTCAACATGAAAAAAAGCAGGTTGAAAACCTACTACTTTGTAATTTTTAGTGTTTATATAGTACCGTTCTGATTCAAACTTAGAACAGTCTCAAACTTCGAACACTTCAGAATAAAATACTCGTTAGTATCGCTAATATGAATATTATGCTTATTGTACACCACCGTGTTCGTTAGAATGTCCTCTATCCGGTGAGGTATGACATTGAACTGTAGGACTCCTTGTAAGAAATCAGCAGGCGCTGGAAAAAACTGAGAACTCAGATTTAAACATCGTTCGCATACTCTTAGCGTTTCGTGCAAAAGTAGCTGTTTTTTCGTTTGCATTATTTTACCAATTTTAGAACATTTACCTTCCCACTTCGCGATTATTAGGTAAATGCAAGATATATATGTACTTAAGCATAGTAAAAATACAATATTTCATGCATTATTTTAAAGATATTAGATAAATAAAAAGTGTTTGAAGTTTGAATCACAGTTTGAGGTGTGATTCAAACTTCAAACACCCACGAATAATATTCAGTTTTTCCGGATTTTCCTTCGGCAAAATGAATTATCTACATTGTAAAGCAGTACAAAGTTAACTCGTTTTAGATGTGGTACATAGAGTTTGAAACTATTAGCAATAGACTACAGAAGTACGGGTTGAAACTAATTATTGTGTGAAAAATTTAAATCATACTGTTAGGTGGATTTAAAAACACAGTGTTTAGAAAAAGGATGAAATTTCACTTATTTAAGTTAAATGCCACCAAAAACATTAATACTTTTCAAAGTAATACAAGTGTTCGATGTCTGAGACTGAAATATTCGAGCTTTGAATGTCGACCATGAAAGTGAAAGTTTGAATCAAAACCGAACAGCAGTTTTTTAGTGTTTTTCAATGCAAAATAACGTTTTATCCTCATTTTTAAAATTTTAACACGAAAATAATTAAATTGTCATGCAATTAAACTAGGGCTGTCTATCCGATAGTACCGGTAGTACCGGAACCGGTAATACCGGCCAATTTTTGGATACCGAAATATCGGTTTTAGGAAGGCAAAAAACCGGTATTTCCGGTATTTTCTAATCTGCCTGTTTTTCCCAACTCCTTATTCAAAAAATATGATAAAAGATTATAAACTCTTAAAAAAACAACTTGGTGTTAATGCCGACGAGATTCTTCGACTACTAACAATAAAAAAAGTGAAATTGAGGGTCAAATAATTATAGCTCTTGAATCCGTTTAAAGGCCGTATCCAACTAGCCGTTGCCGCTCCGCTGCAGCGGTCCGGATCCTTTCCGTTTTTTAATCACATTTGCACAACCGTTATCACCCATTTTTCTTTGTTCGCTACACGTTTGATCAGAGCGACTGACGACAGAGCGCATTTGCTGTGTGAACTTATGGTCAGAGTAGCCAAATGCACAGAAAATTCTATATTTTGCAGCAAGAAGCGAATTGAATGCTGCATTCGCATTTCGCGATTTACCGACAATGATCGGAAATTTCACAATAAAACATGAATATTTGAAAGGAAATTCATCTTTATTCAGGCTTTTGATTTCATCATAAACAAAAACGATACGGTACGAAATTCGATTAAAATTAAAAGCAGAACGCTGACTGTTAACTACAGTTCGCTGACTGTAGTTAATTTATTCGGTGTAACTAGAAGATCCGGAAACATCAAAGGTGAAAGAATTGTTTAGGCATTTTTTAAGAAGTTATAAGTTTGCTTTCACACGTTTACGGTATATTTCGCGTATTTCGCATTGGTTGCCTGCCTGGTATTGGCTAAGTGAAAATATGCATGTAGTAAACTAAACGTGATTAACGCAAAATACATGGATTGACCATCGATTTAGAATTTTATCTTGCATTTGCACTGCAAACTGAAATTAACAAGGAATCATTCTGTCATCATTCTGGAATCATAGATTTGAATAACTCCACAAAAGGACAGACAGCAGTTGCTAAAAACGATCCGTGCTCACTACCACGGTGTTCAAAATACCGTTATTAAAAAATAAAATAGGCCATTTAAACGGAAAATGCCAGTTGGTTTGTATTGCCATCCTACACCTCTGAGCCAAATTTTAAAAAAATCGATCGACGAATTTTTGAGTTACGCCCTTTTGAAGTTTTATAGGGCAGATTGCTCATATAAAGTTAAAAAAAATCTTCAATTACACTTCCAAAATGAATGTAAATCACAGCCGGTATTGATTTTTTATGCAATATATGCCCATTGCCGACCATTTTAGGAGTTTTACGCGATATTCGGACCAACCGGAAATGTTCCGGATTAAGTTATCGCTGTGGGAAGTAGCCAGTATCGAACATGAACAATTACTTATTATGCGACACCTCGAATTACGCCAGAATTTAAAAACTAGATCACTGACAGTCAGATCAACTACCTAGCACCACGTTGGTTATATCTGGAAGTTCCGGGGACTTCCGGGAACACCCAGACCAGTGGCCAGTTTTGTGTATAAACAAAAACTTATCGTGCGGCACCTTAAATCACACTAGAATTCAACAACTAGATCAATGAAAGCCAAATTTGCTCTCTAGGATCAGGTTTTGGTCTTATCTGGACATGTTTGGGGGACTCCGCAAAACCCTAGGAAATGACCAATTTCGAACATGAACAAAAACTCATCATACGACATCTTAAACCACACTAAAACTTTTAAAATAGATCCAAGTAAGCCAAATTGAGTACCAAGAACCACAATGGCCAATTCCGAACATGTCTTTATTATCAAAAAAGTACCAGACTGTGTTATTGACTTCCCGTGGGTTCCAGGGGTCCCCCAAATATGTCCAGATATGATCAAATCTAAGCCTAGATAGCAGATTTGGCTTCCATTGATCTAGTTATTGAATTCTAGTGTGATTTAAGGTATCGCACGATAGGTTTTTGTTCATGGACGAAATTGGTCATTTGACCGGGTTTTCCCGGAAGTCCCCGGAACTTGTCCAGATATAACCAACGTGGTGCTAGGTAGTTGATCTGACTGTCAGTGATCTAGTTTTTAAATTCTGACGTAATTTGAGGTGTCGCAAAAGTAATTGTTCATGTTCGATACTGGCTATTTTCCACAGCGATAACTTAATCCGGAACATTTACGGTTAGTCCCAATACCGCGTAAAACTCCTAAAATGGTCAGCAATGGGCATATGTTGCATAATAAATCAATAGCGGCTGTGATTTACGTTCATTTTGGAAGTGTAATTGAAGATTTTTATATACTTTATATGAGCAATCTGTCCTTTAAAACTTCAAAAGGGCGTAACTCAAAAATTCGTCGATCAATTTTTTTAAAAATTGGTTCAGGGGTGTAGGATGTCAATACAAACCAACTGGCATTTTCCGTTTGAATGGCCTATTTTATTTTTTAATAACGGTATTTTGAACACCGTGACTACTAGACAAACTGTACATGTCCTTGTTCGTATAAATCTAGGTCATTCAGAACACCCGACTTACGCACCACAGGCATTGTTTGGAGAAAGATAAGCCCTACTCTACTGCAACTTGTTCGTATAACTGGTATGATTGTCGGCTTAATTAGTGTTCTTTTAACTCAAATGGGCCTTAGGTAATTAAAGGTTAGGTTCAGAAAACTAATAAAAAAAAATAATTGCTCTAAAAAGTTGTTGTTCAGAGAGCGCGTATGAAACTCTAAAACTGGTGAGTAGTACGGAGCTCTCGAAATTCTTACTAAAAGTACAGGAATTTATACACTTTTCCATAAAAGAATAGAAATTAACAAAAGTCTAACCGTTTTCATTGCGTGTTTATTGAATTCAAAATCATTAGGGGCCATCCAGATACCACGTGGACAGAAAAATACCAATTTTCAACCCCCCGGTCCCCCTCCGTGGACAAGCGTGGACATTTGTTCAGCCCCCACCCCCCTCCCCTGTTTGTCCACGTGGACATTTTTACATTTTGAAAATTTTGGTTTTCAACTTCATTTATGCAATATTTATTGAAAAAGCTTACGTGAAAGGAAGCTCCAGTATAAAGCCACCGACACAATGCATACGAATTTTTAGTCGTTGCGAAAATTTGAGTTTTTCCATGGTTTTTCCGTCAATTTTCCTCAGCGTCTTAAAATCCTATGTAAGGTGTTTGGACCTTAATTCATGTTCTACTGCAAATTATTATTATCGACTGCAAGAAAGTCCGTTTCAGCTTAACTTTCGCTTGACGAGTCTTCTTTGTCCAGAGCATCCCCTACTAGCACGGTTGTTACAAAGTTGTTGTGGTAGCCGAAATATGACTAATTTCAGTCTTAATTCGGTTGCTTCAACTAAATGGACCTAAAGTGTGCTACTGGGGTCTTTGTCTAACCAGAGCACTTCAGCTTGGCCGTCTACTTCAACACAACACAAGATCTTTCCGACACGATGTGATTCGTAAAGTTTTCGGAAGGCGAATCCTTTTGGAAATACGTTGCCCATGGATACCTTTTTGTAGTGAGCTGCATTTGATGTTGAGGCAAAATGCCAACCACAGTTGGTGCAAGCGATGCAATATCCGTGGATTCATCCAGGCTATGCAGTCAACATCTAAGTGTACTAACGCAGGCTTAATCTTTGCAACAAGATTTATGCCAGATATGTGCTCTCGTAATGCTCGGTTCATGTATTTAGGTCAACATGTGCCTCAGAAGATAAAATTTTATTTAAGGTGTAATTAGTCGTCATCGATTCTGCCAATTTCAAAAGAAGTTTTTTTATTTGAAACAAAAATTCTGTCCATGAAAATTAATTCGCTGTGTTCAGATTGGCATGAAGAATGCAGTATTTACGTTTTGCCTTTCTACTATATAAATATATAGTATAAAGGTATAGAAATCACTCGGAAAACCGGAAATAGAAAGAAGGTCCTGCGGGCCGAATGTCATATACCATTCGACTCAGTTTCGAAAACTGAGCATTTTCTGTGTGTGTGTATGTATGTGTGTGTGTATGTGTGTGTGTGTGTGTGTGTGTGTGTGTGTGTGTGTGTGTGTGTGTGTGTGTGTGTGTGTATGTGACGCTTTTAATCTCACTCACTTTTCTCGGAGATGGCTGGACCGATTTTAATGTTCTTAGTGTCAAATGAAAGGCCTAGGTGTCCCATTGCACTATGGTCCAGAAAGCGATTTTAGACGGACAAAAATGATTGCGCCTTAACGGGATATTCTAGCTCAATGAAGTCTTCGGCAACTTTTTGAATGAAAACATGACGCATCTTTTAAAAGGGTCGTCTAATGTTCAGATGATACCGTAACAATAAGTCAAGTAATAATTTTTTAAATAAGTTTGTTTTCCATTTTTTAGTTTCAAAACATTAAAAATAGATTAATTTCACGTAATTTTTCTAAACATTCCAAATTTCTAACTCTTACGTATTTTCAGCAGTGGACCTTTGTTTATGGACGACCCGTAAAATCATATTTCCTCTTATAACTCTTTTATCTCAACAGATAGCTCAATATGATGTTCTACAAAAATTTGTATACGTAAGAGAAGAATATTTTTGCAGAAGACTGTTTTGCTTTATCTTTATGAGTTAATAAGTTATAGCCGAATTCAGGTTAAAAACAGACCAATTTTACTGAAGCATAACTCAAAAAGCGGCAAACGGATCTTGATGAAACTTTGGCGATTTAATATGCACATATGCATAAAGTTTTTAGCAAAAAATGGTGGAGGTGTTATTTTAAAAAAAAAGATAAAATTCTTTGAACTTTATGATTTACTATAGCTAAAGTTTTCGTTTTATCCATCCCTAACTGCCCAGGTACAGTTTCTTGCTCAGTTTCAAAGCGTTAAAACATAATTTTGTGTAACTACTTTTTTAGAAAATGTCTAAAACATAATACAAAGCTTGTTGTTTTACTATTTATGTTTTATCGAGACAAATACGAACGCTTATCTTACGACAATCGCGGTCTTTTCAATCTGTTTGTGAAAAATATTCATGAAGTTTATTTGATACGTTTAGTATCAGTGCCTACATTGAGAGAAAAACTATTATATATACACTGATAAATTACATAATTAAGAAATCTAAATACTATTTGCACTGCACTGTCGGAGGCAAAGGATACCAGCCATAGAGCTATACATATAGATTGTTCTGTGTATTCCCGAAACTGTACATATTTAACCTTCTAAAGAGGCAACGATAGATAATGACTATTTTTCAAGAAAGCACACTCAAAAGAAAGTCAATTTGATATTCATGCAAAAGTAATTATCTGGACTAGCAACAGTTAAGGCATATTATAAAATCTTTATTTTGGGTTTCATATCCAATCCTTGTTTTTCCAAATATTACAAAACTCAGTGCGTAGTTCATCACTGAATATTTTTGAGGTCGAACATTTTGTTTTAGATGTCCTATGTTTTCAAAAGTAAAAATTGACAAAAATCGTGCAATTATTTTCGTCACAATTTTCCTGAATTTTTGATTTTAAAACATAAGAACTCTTAAACGCATAGTCAGAATGTTGCAATGCTGATGCCAAAATGTCAATCTATTCTCAGCACAGATATTGTGTTATTCAATTAGAATAAATTTCATATATGGCTCTAAGACTCTCAAAGCAAAAACTATCTACAGAAGTCTACCCGTTAAAGGGTTAGTTATATGTTTGCTAATAATTATTAGCGTCTCGTGCATTCGCTCAAATAAATCAACGTGGTGTATATTTAATAAATGTTGAAATTGACTGAAGTTTTTTGAGCGTTTCAGTGGAATACTAAGATTGAAAATAAAGAAAAAAAAAATCCCGATTTATTTCCATTGTTAATTTTATAGTTTTAAATGGATTTAAAAATCATAATAGAATTCTTCTTAAATTTCAATGGTAAAATTCCCGAAAAGTATAACAATTAGTGGAATTTCCTTCGTAAGTAGTTCGATTACGCGCAAATCATAAGTTTTCCGCAGCTCTGCTTCATCTTCGTCGTTTTTCACATCGCAGTTATTTTTAGTCTATAAAATATTTTCAAAAAACATTCAAAACATATTGCGAATATACGCGTATAACAGTAAAAGTCCGTGTTAGTATCTAAAGGGATCGTAAAAATCGTTTAATTCAAGGTTATTATTAAACATTCTTTTAGTTTTTTCGCTTAAAAACAAGATTGCGAATGTAACTCTTTGAATGCATTCACTATTTTAGTATCAACCATGGTTATTGCCAGTATATTTGTTGTGTATAGTATTCCGTGGTCGCATACTTGATTACTTGAATGTGAATCTATGAAGAAAACGACAATTCTAGCTATAGTAAATCATAAAATTCAAAGAATTTTATCTTTTTATAAAAAAATAACACCTCTACCATTTTTTGCTAAAAACTTTATGCATATGTGTATATTAAATCGCCAAAGTTTCATCAAGATCCGTTTGCCGCTTTTTGAGTTATGCTTCAGTAAAATTGGTCTGTTTTTAACCTGAATTCGGCTATAACTTATTAACTCATAAAGATAAAGCAAAACAGTCTTCTGCAAAAATATTCTTCTCTTACGTATACAAATTTTTGTAGAACATCATATTGAGCTATTTGTTGAGATAAATGAGTTATAAGAGGAAATATGATTTTACGGGTCGTCCATAAACAAACGTCCACTGCTGAAAATACGTAAGAGTTAGAAATTTGAAATGTTTAGAAAAGTTATGGGAAATTAATCTATCTTTAATGTTTTGAAACTAAAAAATGGAAAACAAACTTATTTAAAAAATTATTACTTAAATTGTTGTTACGGTATCATCTGAACATTGGACGACCCTTTCAAAAGATGCGTCATGTTTTCATTCAAAAAGTTGCCGAAGACTTCATTGAGCTAGAATATTCCCTTTAGGCGCAATCATTTTTGTCCGTCTAAAATCGCTTTCTGGACCATAGTGCATTGGTCGCTATTGAATTTCATACTGATCGAACTTTTAGTTCAAAAGTTATGTATAAAAATACGAAAAATATGGGCCTTCATTATCTCATAGGTCCCTTAACTGATTTGAACAAAATTGATTGCATATGAAAGGGGAGCCTTGCAAACCCTTAACTTCCAAATTTCATGACGATTGGACTTGTAGTTTGAAAGTTACATAAAGAAATGTGAAAAAATAGTATTTAAAACATATTTTTGTAACATATAACCATCAATTCAATGAAAAACATCACACATTTTATTATTATTTGAAAATTACTGCTGAGATATATCGAACGAAACCAAGTTATTTAAAATCGGACGGTTCATTCAAAAGTTATTCAAACTTTAACACTTAAGCACCGTATATTAAACCGTTAAAACGTGTGAAATCAAAACATATCAATCAAATGTTGATTGTATCCAATGTGTATAATGTATGTATGTATGTATGTATGTATATATGTATGTATGTATGTATGTATGTATGTATGTATGTATGTATGTATGTATGTATGTATGTATGTATGTATGTATGTATGTATGTATGTATGTATGTATGTATATATGTATGTATGTATGTATGTATGTATGTATGTATGTATGTATGTATGTATGTAGGTATGTATATACGTGTGTATGTGATGACAATTTGCAATTTTTAAATTTGCATTGAAATTCAAGCAAAGTGAGAATTATGTCAATTGTCTGAAGTTATTGAAGCCTCTTAGTGGAATACGAACTCTGAAATTAGAGGAAAGAAAAAACTTTTACCGACTAAATTCCACTATTTCAAATTTATTCGCGACAGATACGTATAAGCTTTGAAATAAGACACTGATGAAACCTGCACGTCGTAGGTGAACTACGTATCTGTCGCAAATAAATATTAAATAGTGAGATTCAATCGAAAAGTTTTTTCTTTTCTTTGATTTCAGAATTCAATTGTCATTTTCTTCACTTGCTGTTGCTCACAATTGTACAAGAAAAGCAAAACGCGAAGAATAGCAGTTAATTTAACCTTCCTAGTGCATTGGGGTCGTTTTCGACCCATCGGCATACTTACAAAGCTTGATACTCAGTAACGGTACGAGTTAGAGACTTGAAATTTTTTGACTTTTCCTAACTTTGGAAAATTAGCATTGTGGGGAAGTTTCAGCTTTCAGCGACATCTAGAAGAGCCACAGCAAAAAAAGTTACATATTATGCATTAAGGGTCGAAAACGACCCAGGTTTGCTCTCATTCATCCATTTTCAATCCGAATTTCGTTTTCTTTACCTCGTTTGAAAGATATGGCCAAAAACTAGCACCCAAGGTATATTGGGGAATATTTGTTGACTGATGGCCACTTCTGCGTCGGTTCCGGAACACCCACTACCAGGTCCCGGGGAACATTTTTATATTTTGAGATAATTCATTTTGCGGCACATCAAATCACATTGGCTTGATAAAATAAGACTAGTGGAAGTACAATGGGGACATTTTGGACCCGAATGGCCACTTCCCAATCGGTTACGGAACATCCCGTACCTGGTTTTTGAGGCCATTTTTGAATTTTAGGATGATTTCTATTGCGGCACGTCAAATTTCATCACATTGATAAAATAAGACTATTGAAAGTATGATAAACACATGTTGAAGGCAAATGGCTACATCAGCATCGGTCCTGGAACATCCGGTACCCGGTTTTTGGGGACATTTTTGTATTTTAGGATAACTCATAATGCGACATATCAAATCACATCGGCTTGATAAAATAAGACTGATGGAAGTAAAATAATGTCATTTAGAAGCCAAATGGCCACTTTACCATCGGTACTGGGTCATCCGGTACCAGTTTCGGGGGACATTTTTGGTTTTTGATATAATTCACCATGCGGCACCTCAAATCACATCGGGTTGATAAAATAACAATGGAAGTATAATGGGGCGTCAGTCGCATATAATCCGGTACCCGGTATTTATACCGGGGCAGATGAATTACCTTGTAATCCAAAAATGTCCCCAAAACCCGGATAACGGATAGTCCGGAACCGATGGTGAAATGGTAATTTTGGCTCCAAAATTTTTACATTGTACTTCCATTAGTGTTATTTGATCAAGCCAATGTGATTTAATGTGGCGCATGATGAATTATCCTATCCAAAAATGTTCTCATATACCTTGCACCCGATGTTCCGGAACCGATGATGAAATGGCCATTTGTCTTTATTTATTTGCTCAAGGCGTTGTGATTTGATGTGCCGCAAGATGAATTATTTCATAATCCAAAAATATCCCGCGGAACCAGGTACCGGATGTTCCGGAACCGATGGTAAAATGGCCATTTGGCTTCTAAATGACCTTATTTTATTTTCATCAGTCTTATTTAATCAAGCCGATGTGATTTGATGTGTCGCAAGATGGGTTATCCTAAAATACAAAAATGGCCCCAAAACCCGGGTACCGGATGTTCCGAGACCAATGCTGATGTAGCCATTTGCCTTCAAAATGCCTTTATTATACTTTCAATAGTCTTACGTTATCAAGCTGATGTAATTTGACGTGTCGCAAGATAAATCATCCCAAAATTCAAAATTGTCCTCAAAAACCGGGTACCGGATGTTCCAGAACCAATAAGGAAATGGCCGCTTGGGTCCAAAATGCTCCCATTGCACTTCCAATAATCCTATTTTATCAAGCCAATGTGATTTGATGTGCCGCAAAATGAATTATCTCAAAATATAAAAATGTCCCCCGGGACCTGGTAGTGGGTGTTCCGGAACCGACGCAGAAGTGGCCATCAGTCAACAAATATTCCCCAATATACCTTGGGTGCTTGTTTTTGCCCATATCTTTCAAACGATGTAAAGAAAACGAAATTCGGATTGAAAATGGATGAATGAGAGCAATTTCAAAACTTGGGTCGTTTTCGACCCTTAATGCATAATATGTAACTTTTTTCTAATGCATTAGGAAGGTTAAGCATGTAGGTATAGTGGTGATAGGATTAAAAATACTAGTAAATTGATTTTTACAAATAAATTTATACAAATTTCAAACAAATTTTCCGCATCAATAGATGCTCTTTTCAATCAATAGATACTAGAACTTAGAAATGTTATATGTAAAATAGGAAGTAAACGTTGCACGGTAGTAATTTTGTAAGATTTATTTTCGTTAGTGACATTTTAAAGGACAGATGTGTTATGTCATGAATCATGTTTTAATAAATAAATAAAAAATGACAAGCACTGGAAATCATATCGATCATATTTCCCATTCTCAAGCATGTTTATGGCGCAGCTTTTGCACTATTTTTCGACCTCATCTTGTTTTCCTAGCCCTCTAACATTGGATACATTGGAAAAACGATGCGATCAAGCTAATGACTATCTTTTCATGAATTACATTCAAAAGAACCTTAAGTTTTGATTTTCATGCAAAAATAATTATCTGAAGGAGCGCCAGCTAAGAAAAAGTTCAATTTTTCTTTTTCATATCTAATGCTTTAATCAGTTATTTTTTCTAATTCAGATATATTGCAAAATTCAAGCCAAGCAAACTAATAGCAAAATTTTGAGATTATTCATTTTGTTGTAGAATTCGTTTTTCTTCAAAAGCGAAGCATCATAATAATTTTTCTGAACTTTTGTTTTTCAAAGATGCTAATTTTTGAACGCATGGTATTAATATCAAAATATCAAAATATCAAAAAATCTGCTATAAACACATATTTCATATTGTCAATTCAAAACAAGTTTCGTATGTGGCTCTGAAGCCCGAAAGTTAAGGCCGTCTGTAGACCCGTTAGAGGGTTAATTTCTAATTTTCTATATATATTCATTGAAGTCTGCAAAAATTATCTTTTGTGTCTACATTATTTTTCTATAAATCACGTAAATATTATAAAACTAAATAAGGTGTTCATCAAGTAACATAAATGACGCTTACAAGTATTTACGCACCCAAGGAAAGCAAATATAATTGCTCTACGCAATACGTTGTGAATTTTACTGGCAAATGAGTATTTTGAGGAATACGGAACGGATATTTAAGAATATAGTCAAGTTAATTATAGATGTACCTGGGAAATTAAATAATGATTATTGCGGCAGTAGAAAGGCTAGGTCACGCCGCTAGGTGGATTAATTCGGGTTTTTATAAACAGAATCCCGTTTTTGGGCCCAAAAACTGCTTCCGAAATTGGGCTCTCCGACGAAAAGCTAATGACTGCTAATTTCCCGTTAAGCTCAAAAACAATCACTGATCAATGGTCAATGTTTTTAATTTCTATTTTCTGTAGGAAAAAAAACTTGTCCACGAGGACATTTTCCATACACCCTCCCCCCCCCTTCCGTAGACAAGCGTGGACATTTTTATACCCCCACCTCCCTCTAAGCTGTCCACGTGGTATATGGATGGCCCCTTATCTTGTTGAAATTTATGTGAAGCTGTGCAACAGATGCAGTCGCAATGACTGACGTTTGATGGATAATGTAACTTATATTATTATATTATTACCGTTTAGATCTAGATTTTGCTATGGATTGATATGGTCAGTCTTGATATTTCTTTTCCGTTTCAACCATCGATTTTCAAATAGTCAGTTCCTTGACGGTAGCCGAATAGCGCAAGCGTATTTCCATTCTGATAAAAGCACAAAATACAGGATTTTTGACGTAGGACTACGTCTTTGTTTACTATACTGGGACTGGGTAGCACTTTGTGAAAACGAAAATAGAAATGTAACGTTTGAATGAAAGATTTCAAATACTAATAACTACTAAACTACTGAACGAAACTGAACAATTTATATGTCGTTGGATAGATAAAATGACCAGCAATTTTATAGGGGGGTAAGAGAGCGATTTTAAGGAGGACGTAAGAGGGGGGGGGGCTCCTATACAAATGAAACACAAATTTCCTCATAACTCGAGAACTAATCAAGCAAAAGGAGCTAAAATTGATATGTAGGGTTTTTGGAGGCATGAATTTATTTTGAATTTATTTATTTTATGATGGGCTTACCCCTGTGGTAGGAGGATAAGGACTCTCATGCAAATAAAATAGAAATTTGTCATTCATTACCATTTCAATCTTTAAAAATCACTTGTGTGATGCACACAAGTGATTTTTAAAGGAAATATCTTTGTCTTAAAGGTTGCAGGCGTTGTACTTATGAACCCCCGTCCACGTAACACTTTTTGTCAATTACCTGGTAGTCTGTTCTCGGTGGTTTATATTAGTCTTAGATCTGATGATCTGATATAGTCCTACGTCACCCTTTCGTACAACCCTTAGGGCTGTATACCTTGTAGTTTTTTACATGACTTGCTTATGAAATAATAATAAATAATCGCGCATGCTCGAAATTAACCATCAATGCGCTAATACGATTAATTTAGTCATTTTTCTTGCGCTATTCACCATGCGCGGTAATATGGTCATTAAAAATGGTTACGCAAAAACTTACACGTTGACTGCTGCCAGCGCCACTTGTCATTCTGCACACAGTCTATAACTTTGTCAAATTTAGCTCAGCTGAAACGGTACTATCAACTGAATCAAAATTGAGTCAGTGATTGGACCATACTTGCTCAGGCTAACAACCTCGTCGGATGTGCCGAAGTATTAAATTTTGGTTGTTTGATTTGGTTTGAGCATCACTTAGCCAATACCAGGCAGGCAACCAATGCGAAATACGCGAAATATACCGTAAACGTGTGAAAGCAAACTTATAACTTTTTAAAAAATGACTAAACAATTCTTTCACCTTGCTGATATTATCTTTGATATTTCCGGATCTTCTAGTTACACCGAATAAATTAACTACAGTCAGCGTTCTGCTTTTAATTTTATTCGAATTTCGTACATTATCGTGTTTGTTTATGATGAAATCAAAAGCCTGAATAAAGATGAATTTCCTTTCAAATATTCATGTTTTATTGTGAAATTTCCGATCATTGTCGGTAAATCGCGAAATGCGAATGCAGCATTCAATTCGCTTCTTGCTGCAAAATATAGAATTTTCTGTGCATTTGGCTACTCTGACCATAAGTTCACACAGCAAATGCGCTCTGTCGTCAGTCGCTCTGATCAAACGTGTAGCGAACAAAGAAAAATGGGTGATAACGGTTGTGCAAATGTGATTAAAAAACGGAAAGGAACCGGACCGCTGCAGCGGAGCGGCAACGGCTAGTTGGATACGGCCTTTAAACGGATTCAAGAGCTATAATTATTTGACCCTCAATTTCACTTTTTTTATTGTTAGTAGTCGAAGAATCTCGTCGGCATTAACACCAAGTTGTTTTTCTAAGAGTTTATAATCTTTTATCATATTTTTTGAATAAGGAGTTGGGAAAAACAAGCAGATTAGAAAATACCGGAAATACCGGTTATTTGCCTTCCTAAAACCGATATTTCGGTATCCAAAAATTGGCCGGTATTACCGGTTCCGGTACTACCGGTACTATCGGATAGACAGCCCTAGTTTAATTGCATGACAATTTAATTATTTTCGTGTTAAAATTTTAAAAATGAGGATAAAACGTTATTTTGCATTGAAAAACACTAAAAAACTGCTGTTCGGTTTTGATTCAAACTTCGAACACTTTCATGGTCGACATTCAAAGCTCGAATATTTCAGTCTCAGACATCGAACACTTGTATTACTTTGAAAAGTATTAATGTTTTTGGTGGCATTTAACTTAAATAATTGAAATTTCTTCCTTTTTCTAAACACTGTGTTTTTAAATCCACCTAACAGTATGATTTAAATTTTTCACACAATAATTAGTTTCAACCCGTACTTCTGTAGTCTATTGCTAATATTTTCAAACTCTATGTACCACATCTAAAGCGAGTTAACTTTGTACTGCTTTACAATGTAGATAATTCATTTTGCCGAAGGAAAATCCGGAAAAACTGAATATTATTCGTGGGTGTTTGAAGTTTGAATCACACCTCAAACTGTGATTCAAACTTCAAACACTTTTTATTTATCTAATATCTTTAAAATAATGCATGAAATATTGTATTTTTACTATGCTTAAGTACATATATATCTTGCATTTACCTAATAATCGCGAAGTGGGAAGGTAAATGTTCTAAAATTGGTAAAATAATGCAAACGAAAAAACAGCTACTTTTGCACGAAACGCTAAGAGTATGCGAACGATGTTTAAATCTGAGTTCTCAGTTTTTTCCAGCGCCTGCTGATTTCTTACAAGGAGTCCTACAGTTCAATGTCATACCTCACCGGATAGAGGACATTCTAACGAACACGGTGGTGTACAATAAGCATAATATTCATATTAGCGATACTAACGAGTATTTTATTCTGAAGTGTTCGAAGTTTGAGACTGTTCTAAGTTTGAATCAGAACGGTACTATATAAACACTAAAAATTACAAAGTAGTAGGTTTTCAACCTGCTTTTTTTCATGTTGAATTTTTGGTCCGAAACAGAATGACCATTCTGTTCCGTATTATAGTGGTCTATGTGCATGGGACTTACTTGTGACAGAGATTGAGATAAAACTCCCATAATTTGGGCATTAGGTGAAAGTAGTTAATAAGCGTAAGTCGACTATTGTTTTTGGTGCCGATTGGACTCCCCCTCTCTCTATGGGAGCCCCCCCGCCCCCCTTATCAGCAAAAACCTTGTTTTCGTCCAATCCGCTAATTTTCTTTTGCTTATATCTCCGGAAATATTGAGTCTAGAAAGATACTATTTTTACATTTTCAAAGAAAATTATCCAAGGAATTCGAAAACAGTGGTATTTTTAGCACCAGTGCTGCCAAATATTTTTTAATTCGATTTGAAAACTAAAGTTCTATTTTTCACTCACTGAATACATTTTAATCTCAAAAGTTCCGACTCTATCGTATTCCACAGATTTTTTTACATTAGAATCACTTATCGTCACGAAGTATTCCTTGCCGATCCAGAGACAATGTTTTGAAGCAAGCGGCCTCCAATTTCTTATGTAAAACCAAGATCAAAATAATTTTTTCATGAAGCAGTGAGTCTCTATGTTGTGAAAGCATGTATACAGTATGTAGTAACATTTTATTTATTTCGTCAAACTATGTAGACTACATTCTTACCCTAAAGTTTAATTAATATAGCTTACTTTAATTGTTTTATGTTAATTCAATTTAATACATAGTTGGCAATCTGTTGCTGGCCTTTAAATCATGCAATTCTAGTGCACGTCTTTTTAACCATGATTCGTGACATAGTTACGTCAATGGTTTCATAGTATTTATTGTAAATGCTCATTATTTTATTAATAGGACCGTTTCTAGCATAATCTGTTCTATAGTGGTTTAACATAAAGATGTTACGTATTCTTAACGAACGCACCGGTGCATAGAAATTAAGGTTTTCTAGCATATTTTCGGGATTTATACGTTGTGAAACTATATCATTTACAAACAGAAGCATAGCAATCTCTCTTTTTTTTTAAGTGTTTCGATGTTGATGAGCATGCAACGAGATTCATACGATGGAAGAGGAAATGAACTCCAACCCAGCTTTCTGAGTGCATATAATAATTGATTTTGTACAGATTCGATACGACTGGAATGCACTTCTTGGTAAGGAGACCAAACTGCACTACAGTATTCTAAAATGGATCTCACATATGTAACGTCCCAAGCAACACAGCTTGTTATAGAATAGTATAACATTACATACATCAGAACTTCTCTATTACCAAAAAAGCGCAAAAAATTGAAATCTAATGAAACAAAAATTGAAAGAAGTATATATCAAGTTATTTCGTACGATTTTAAAACGTTATTATAGCATAAGCTACGACTTGTTCTTCCAGTAGTTTAAATTTAGTAATGGAGACATAATAAAAACTTCATGTTGACATGTTGACAAAAACAAACATCATTTGATATGAGCTGTCAAATAAATTGATAACAAGTGATAACATACCTTCTCAAAACCTTAATAATAACGACATATGTTTTCAAAATACGTTTATAGTACTCTTAAACGACTACTTTCCATGAAGATTAATTTCTAACTTGTTTTGTGTGTTACTTGGGGTATAAAGTTTTTATAGTATAAGGGTCCTTGAAGTGGTAGCTAAATCTTTTAATAAAACTAAGCATGTTATTAGCCTTGTTAACAATCGTGTTAAAATGGTCTACGAATGTCAATTTTGAGTCAAGAATCACTCCTAAATCTCTTACTTTACTACATCTTCCTACATGTTGTTCTCCAAGAGTACAGTTGAAGTCATTTAGTGTATGTTTTCTTGTATATGAAATGATGCTGCATTTTTTAATATTCAGATCAAAAAGACTCTTGATGCACCAGTTGTAAAAATGTCGATCTCTGGTTGGAATACTTGAAGGTCTAATTGAGTAGCAATTTCCATGTACAATTTCATATCATCGGCATAAATCAATACTTTGAGACGATTCAACACAAGGGTAACATCATTAACAAATAAAATGAAAAGCAAGGACCTAAATGAGAGCCCTGCGGAACCCCGGATGTTACCTTAACTGGAACAGAAAGATGTCCACTGAATCGGACAATCTGCAGTCTGTTTGTCAAGTAACATTTGATCCATTCTAGGAGATTTGCTTCAAACCCTAAACGATTAGGGTAACCAACTTATTTTGGACCCCTTCAGCAACTGTACATAATTTGGACACATCCATTTGATTTGGCTGTAAGTGTCCAAATTATGTACATCTGCTGATGGGGTCCAAAATACGTTGGTTACCCTAAGCTTAAATAATAGCATATGGATATCAACCCTATCAAAAGCTTTACTAAAATCAGTGTAGAGAGTTTCAACGACATTACCTCTGTCCATAGAAGCAAGCGAGAAGTTAACGAATTCTTTTTTTTTCGTCCGCTTACCGTCGAAGAGTTCGGACGCGCATTTTTACTGCGCAGTAACATAAGTACAATAATTTTTTTTTACCGACTTGCGACAGCATCGCGAATATTTATAAACAATTTCGACCGTCGCGCAACCGCGAGTAACTAGTATTTATAAACAATTTTTGACCGTCGCGTAACCGTGCGTAAATAATTTATCTTGTCCGCCGCGCAGTAAACTCCAGTCGTAATGAAGTGCAACGCTCCTGAATGTGGAATGACAAGTCTACGTCATCTTTGGAAGTGTCATGGAACATGCGGACGCAGTTTTCATGCTGCTTGTATTGGTGGTAAACGTGAGTGGGAGGACGATTTACGGAATTTCGTCCTGCCACTATGTACAGAATGCACACCAGACTTCACCGAAAAATACTCGCTGAAGCAAATAATCAGCAAGCAGACAGAAAGCCAACATCGAATCATCACACAATTGCAGAATATCACGCATATGCAGGACGCAGTGGAACAAATCGAAAAACGAATGGCTGCCATTGAACAACAATTGCATGTAGGAAATAAGCAAATAGTCACCACATTAGCCAGTATATCAAAACATTCTTTGTCAGCAAACGTAAGCGACCACCTCTCGGTCGTCGTACGAAATGCTAACAGCGAATTTTTTAAGCCGCTTAACGCGAAAATGGCAGAATCATTCCATCGTATTGAAGAAAAAATATCAGAAAACGTGAATGACACAATTGTAGCAGAAATCCAAAGACACACAAAAATAGTTAGTCACACAAATAAACTTTTGGAAAAGCATTTTGGAAACGCTTTTGCTACACTTGAATCAAAAATTGACGCAATTGAATCATCGATTGAAGCCTCATCAATTAGCAAGCTCAATTGTAGTATTACAGCAAAAGAAGTACTAGACGAACTAAAAGTACTCTCTGCTGAAACCTCCAAAATGCATGCAACACCAGCGTCCGTCAATCACCTAAGTCTTTCTGAAGAGATGGAACGTTCACTGCATCCGTCCGGACAACATTCGGACAACATCAATAATAACACACGTCACAATCATCACAATAATTTATTTATTTATTTGTTTATTTTTCGTAACGTAAGGCTATTGCCTTTTAATTTGTTACAATTGGAGACTGACATGGTGCAAAATAATTCAAATCAAAGAAAAATTTGTCTTACAAACTAATAAACTATTTCTTTTTTCGATTGAAGCTTAACTAATTCACGCGGTTGAGCTCTGATAGTAGATTCCGTTTAAATACTAGTTTTGAAGTACTATTTTTGACTGCATTCGGTAAGTGATTCCAAACTACTATACCTCTGACGAACAATGATTCGTTATAGTATGATGAGCGATGAGATGGAATAATAAAGTTAGACGTTCTAGTCTGTCTGAGTGGTATCAGCTTAGAAAATAGATAATCAGGTTTTTCTGTTTTTATTATTTTATATAAGTGAACACATGACCGAAACTTGTAGAAATCAGTGAATTTGCAACCTAATAATGAAGCTTGTAAATGTGATACACTGGAATACCTAGACAAGTTGTAGACATATCTTACCGAGCAATTTAAAGCCACTCTTAGTTTAGCTAGAGATGCCGCAGAAGCATTCGAATACGCAAAATCCCCATATAAAAAATGTGGAAGTATCAAACTTTTGAAAAGCTTGATTTTGGTATCGACTGAGAAATGACGTGTGACTAGATTCAAACGTTTAAGCGTACCATAAATTTTTCCACACTGGGCATTTATTTGGAGATCCCAGTTTAAACTTGAAGTAAAAATCATACCGAGATTGTTGACAGTGCTGGAAAAATTCACACGTTCACTATTCATGAATAACGATGGTGTCTCCATCAAAGTTCTAGATCGGCTGATCATCATTGCTTGAGTTTTGGAGGTGTTAATCGGCAAAAGGTTTCTTTGCGACCAAAGAAAAACATTGTTCAAATCATGATTGATCTTTCTTGAGATGTTTTGAGTGCTTTCATTATTTTGGGCACAGTAATAAATCTGGACATCATCTGCAAAGAGATGTATTGAGGAAAATTGCAGAACTGTGGGTAAATCATTGATAAACATTGAGAACAACAGGGGACCCAGCACGGATCCTTGAGGGACTCCAGAATCTATAGGTAGATATGAAGATATTTTACCATTATAGAACACGGCTTGGCTGCGGCCACGTAAATAAGAGCGGATTAGATTGACTGCTTGGCTGGAAAACTCGAATAAAGACGACAGTTTGTAAACCAGCTTGGAGTGAGAGACGCGATCAAAGGCTTTAGAGAAATCAATTAATAATAAGGTAGTGGCTCCACGTTTGTCGATTGATTGTGCGATATCATCGTGGACTTTCATAAGTGCTGTTTCAGTGCTGTGAGACCTTCTGAATCCGGATTGAAATTTGGTTAGGAAATTCATTTCAGTTACAAAGTGTGACATTTGGTTTTGCATGATCTTTTCAAAAGCTTTAGAGAGCGTGCTTAGCAAACTTATTGGTCTTAAATTGGTGAGATGATTGGAGTTTGCTTTCTTTTTGATGGGAATCACTTTAACAATCTTCCATGCTTTCGGAAAAATTGATGTGGCTAAAATGGTGTTGAAAAAATGGTTGATATATGGAAGAGCCAAGGGTAGCAAAATTTTTAAAAATTGTATTGGAATGTTGTCTAGACCAATTGCATTCGACTTTATAGAAAAAATTGAATTCACAACTTCATAGTCCTGAACAGGACGAAAGCGGAAGCCATCATTGTTGACGGGTATTATCGAATCAATAACTGGTTCAGGTGTGAAGTTGGAGGCAAAGTATTCGTTTATCTCTTCCTCTGAAGAATTACAAGAAGTATCAGACGCTTGGTTTTTTGTAAGACCAAGCTTCCGTATGTTATTCCAAAGCTGTTTACTAGGTAAGTTGACATTAAATTTACGCTGGTCGTAGTTGTCTTTTGCCTTTTTAATCATATTGGTGGCCAGATTTCTCTTACGTTTGTAGTTTAAATGTTCAACGGGATTTCTAGAGCGTTTCCAATTACGGTAGGCAATATTTCTTTCGATAATAGCTTTTTCAATATCACTGTTGAACCAAGCGTTTATTCTTTGCTTGCTCACGCGCAGTGGTATAAAATTATCGTGTAGCCAATTGAAATGACCATTGAGCATCTCCAGTAAAATATCTGAGTTTGTGATACTAAGAAATTCTGACCAATCAAACGAAGGAAAAGCTAACCGCAAAGCCTCCGCGTCAAAATTCTTGTAGTCACGATACTTTATTACCTGAGGTTCTACTACCGAAGAGTAATCTAATGTAGCAAATAACATATCATGATTTGAGATACCAGACACCTGACCAAATTTAAGAATAGAATTTGGGGAATTAGATATGAACAAATCAAGCAATGAACAACCAGATTGATGGAAGAAAGTAGGTTCAGTACATGAGTACGCGAAACTGGATAAAACATCACTAAATCTTCTAACTCTAGCAGTATTTTTGCTGAGATCTGTGTTAAAATCGCCTATGAAGTATGTTGAGTTATACTTCACAGTGAATTCATCAAGATGGTGCATAATTAAATCAGCACAGGCCACAGTTGGTGGATTATAGTAAACACCTAGCATGAAACGGTCATTGCCACATTCGATTTCTAGCAATAAAAATTCAGTTGTGTAATGAATGTCAGTTGAATCTGGTTTTCGAACTATCCGACACCGCAGCTTCTTATTCACGTAGACACAGATTCCACCCCCATGTCTGTTTCGGTCATATCTATACAAATTATAGCCGTCTATCTATCTATCACAGTTTCATCAAGCCAAGTTTCAGTCATGCACACTATATCTATTACACTTTGATCAAAATTCTCCCTCAATTCATTAAACTTAGTAAAACCGCGAGCGCATATACTTTGCACATTCAAAAGATAAACATTCAGCTTATTATTCATTAGTGCTGAAGTGAAAACTGCTCTAGGTATGAGGTTGTTCGTGGAGGTAGATCGTATTTGGACACTATCCATAGCCATGTTTAAAAAAGACGGAAATCATTAAACAAAACCTAACTATTGAACACCCCATACACAAATTAGCAGCATCAATCGAAAAAATTAAACTACATCTAAAAAATCTATTCATTAATGCACATGTGACGCGGCTCAGTCGACAATCTATAGTCTCCGTTCTTCGATAGCAATATGCGAGAAAACCAACTAGCAGAGTTATATTGAATAGTAACAGTACATCCAAAAACTACAACAGCAGCGTAATTATTATCCATCGTGATGATATCGGTAGCATCCAAATCCGATTGGAGATCAGCTGATCCAATAGCAATGGCAACAACAGCAACAACAGCAGCAACGAAACTTTCAGGAGGGAATATTCATGGATAACTAAGTGATGGGAATCAAAGGATATAGAGATGCGCAGGAAATGAATATAACATGGATAGGTAATTTTTTATAACTTTTAGGAGCGGATGGATTCAAGGAAAAAAATAGGGAATGAAACGATAGGAAGCAGGGAAGGAAGTGAAGATTCAATTGGATAGGTTAAGTAATTGCGAACGGTGCAGAATCCGGATAACTTTTCCGTGGCGTACAATATTGACCGTACCGTCCCGTACGATAGATTTATCGATTCGTCCATGTCGCTTAAGTCGGGTACATTCTGCAAGTATGTTTCTTGTGTTCGTCGTCAAACTCTCGTTTATGTATACACGACCGGAGCTTTCACATCCAATATGCCACAGATTAAGATCTCTACGCTTGAGATAATTAACGAAAAATGCAACCCTAATACTCCGCATTCGAAACTGGCATAGAATAGGCGGCGATGTACCGGCCGAGAGTGGCATTTTCGTCAGACGTCTTAGCTTAACGTTGGGCATGTCAGCGGCAGAGTAGTTAAGATGCATTCCGATTCGATTGAAGACCGTTTTAAGATTCTCGTTGGGCACAAAGGGTACGTTGCTAATAATCAAATCATTTCGCTTTTCTGTGTGTGCAATCCTCTCAATAGCAGCATCAAGGTCACAACGTAAACTAGCTATCGTAGCATCCAATTGTAAAATTTTCGCAGTGCATTCGTTTTTCTGTACATTCAACTGAGAATATAGCTCACTTATACGCATTTCAAGCTCCTTTTTGCAGCTATTAATTGCCGTTTCAATTTGAGCATTGCGCGTACTGAAAATCTTTTGAATTCGGGTCCACAAATCGTTTAAATTCGACACAGGGCTATCACTTTGCATGACAGTATGTTTGTTTTGCTTCATAGTGACAGAGTCTTTTGTCATACACTTAGTGTTTATCATTTAGTGTATGAAGCACGGGAAGTTTCTTAAGGGGTACACTTTGTATTCACAAATTTTCAGCTTTTGCACATTTGTTGCAATTAAAATCGTAGCGGATGGATGTTCTTAGTATGTAGCTGCTGTTCTAAAAGCTATATTCACGCACTTATAATAGCATAGCTTATAGCGGATACGATAAATTGTCGAACAACCGCGAGCACATCACACTTCACACCCCAGCGTTCATCCCTTCAGAAACTATTCCAATAATAACGACTACACTCAGAACAATAGCGAACACCGCAATGTCAGTAATAATATCTACAGCAGCAACGACTATGTCAACACCAACAACAATATCCATAGAACTGTCGAAAGCAATCAGCCAATGCTTCCAAAAAATTATGCATTACCTCTGGACAAGGACCTGCTGGCAGCTGCAAAACTTCAATTTTCTGGACCACCAACAACGGACATAACATCCAAGTTTATAAATTTCCAAAAAGGCGAAACAATTAATCCATATAGGACCGAAAACCAGACTAACACCACCCTGAAGGAAAACGAAAATAACAACGCCAGCAATAACAATATCTCACACCCAGCTCCAGCACCTCCTCAAGATAGTCTATTTGAATGCGACCCAATGCGTCCACCTATAGTCCGTCTTACTCAGCAGTCAACAAACGGCGACGGGCGCTTTCTGAAAGCTAGACTGCGCGACCCAAAAATAATGAAAATCGTCCGCCTGTACTTGGCATATATGAAAGACCAGCAGCCGTCAGTCTGTATAGAAGGATTAACATCAACCAGCATTCGAATACTTTTGGCATCCGAAGGACTCCCGACGTCTCCCGAACATCTAAAGCGCATCTTTCTAGAAGTCTACCAGGAATATGGACTTTTACCGCCGGAAGCAGAAGCTGACTTGCAGTCGTACAGACAATTTTTAGTGAGCGAACGAACTCACCGCCTTCAGCAATTGCGCGAAAGTAACAATAAATTTTCGACAAGCGTTGTACCGTCACGTAAATCTTACAACGCGAATTTTCTCTACAATTGACGCACAACACGGAAGAATTTAAATCACCAAACGACGACGCTCAGTCTAATAAAGAAGAAATTTTATCGACGCGCTCTTTGGAGCTAGTAAACGTAAATGTAAGTAGTAATTATTTTCCAAAAACTTCTTCTGCACTAAAACAGAATGCGGCTGAAATTCTTGTATATTGCCAGAATTTCAACCGCATGAAAAGTCCAGCCAAAATGAAGGAAATTCATCAAAATGTAATATCATCTTCATTCATAGTCATTCTTGGAACCGAAAGTAGCTGGGACGAAAGCGTCAAAAGCGAAGAAATTTTTGGAAATCTATTTAACGTATTCCGGCACGACCGTAATTTGTCTCTAAGTCAGAAACAACACAACATAACAAAGCAAATTTTATAGAAATTAAGCGTAGACTATGTACAACAGAATGGCAACATGTGTTTTGTACTGAAGGAAATGTCGACTATGAAGCAGAAAAATTCATTCTTTTCTTGAAGTGCCTTTTGCACGAAACTGTACCAATGAAAAGAAGGAGACGAAGTCAACATAGTAAATGGCCTGTGTGGTTCAAACCACATCTAAAAAATCTTAAAAATAGAAAACAAAAAGCACACAAAAAATTCAAAAATGAAAACAATACCATTAACTTGAATAATTATCTCAATATTTGCGAAGAACTCAACTAGGCCACTAAAATCGCGTATGAAGAATATAATAGTAAAATCGAGAATGAAGTCAAATCATGCCCAAAAAATTTCTTTAACTATGTAAATACTAAATTGAAAAGCAGTAATTTCCCATCCCAAATGAAACTTGACGGGCTTATTGGAAATAATGCTAATGAAATCTGCAACCTTTTCGCAAATTTCTTTCAAGAAGTATATACAACATTCACCGAAGAAGACCGCGACCAGGAATATTTCTCATTTATCCCCGAATTTTCTAACGACATATCTGTCTCTCAACTATCAGAAATTGACGTATTTGAAGCACTCAAAGGCTTGAATGCGTCAAAAGGGCCGGGGCCTGACGGAGTAGCACCCATATTTCTCAAAAACCTGGCCGAAGAAGTTGCTACACCAACACAACGCCTATTTAACATGTCTCTGAAAAATGGAAAATTTCCGGAAATATGGAAATCTTCGTATTTAGTCCCTATCTTCAAATCAGGAACAAAATCAGACATCCGAAACTACCGTGGAATTGCCATTATCTCTTGCATTCCTAAACTATTTGAATCAATTATAAATGAAAAAAATTTTCAACAAGTAAAACACAATTACAAGTCAGCAACACGGCTTTTTTAAAGGCCGCTCGACTGCCTCAAATCTTCTGGAATTTGTAACTTTTACTCTTAATGCAATGGACAGTGGCAACCACGTAGAAGCTATTTACACGGACTTTAGTAAGGCATTTGACAGAATAGAAACATCATTATTAATCTTCAAATTAAGAAAAATTGGAATAGAACCGATGCTTTTGAAATGGCTTCAATCATATTTAACGGAACGTAAACAAATTGTTCGCTTTCAAAATGCCCTCTCGGACCCTATTCAAGTCACCTCTGGGGTTCCCCAAGGTTCCCACTTAGGGCCACTTCTTTTAATTTTGCACGTAAATGACATTTCCTATATAGTTAACCACTCAAAAGTACTTGTATATGCAGACGACATGAAAATATATATGGAAATAAAAAATGCCCATGACGTCGCAGTATTTCAGAATGAAGTCAATGTATTCAACACTTGGTGCAACAAATCTTTACTAAACCTGAATGTAAAAAAAATGTAACTCAATAGCATTTAGCAGAAAAATTCAAACTCCCTCTATTGACACTTACTTAGGAAACAATATTGTACCAAAATGTAAAATTGTAAGGGATCTAGGAGTAATCGTAGACTCAAAACTAACATTTACAGAACATTACAATACCATTATTAACAAAGCAAATAGAATGCTGGGCTTTATCAAACGTTTCAGTCATAATTTCAAAGACCCGTACACAATAAAACTTTTATACATTACATATGTAAGACCTATTCTGGAATATTGCAATATTGTATGGCACCCACACACTGCGTAACACGAAGGACGCATTGAATCTGTTCAGAAACAATTTCTACTATACGCGCTTCGAAAACTTAACTGGACAGTATTTCCATTACCATCTTATGAAGCGCGCTGCATGCTCATCCATATACAAACACTTAAAGAACGTCGCGAACAAGCAATGCATTACTTTATCAATGACATTATTTCTCAACGCATCCAGTCCGCAGATTTGCTTGCTCAATTAAACTTTTATGCGCCGAGTCGTAACCTTAGAACTAGAAAAATATTTTTGGAAAAATCATATAAGACCAATTATGCGAAAAATGGACCAGTCAATAACATGATGCGCCTTTATAATCAAAATTGCGAAAGAATTGACATCACTATGTCCAGAATCCAAATGAAACTACGACTTAGCCATAGGAATAATGTATAGTATATAAGTAAACATTGTAATAACATTGTGTGGTCAACTATGATAGTAGCGATACAATCAACAGACGGAGCGACGTAGATGGATTAAACCATACATATGCAGGGATACTAGCCTCCATAAAGCCCACTCAGAAGCACAATTTCCCTACCACCCTTTCCCAACTAGATAGCAACGGTGAAAACAGTTAGTGTGCGAAGTTTGAAAAGTAGGTTCAACTATGATAGTAGCGAAGTTTTTGGAAAGGTTTTTTCACCAACAAACTGTACTAAACTGAGACAGACTACAAATATTAATCTTTTGCAGACGACAGATATGCACAGAAAAACTAAAGAAGACATTTACATTCTTAAAATTAAAGATTTTTAACGACGAACTGAGACAACTGTAGGTACAATCGAAACAAAAGACATTTATAACTAAAACAAACATGACAAAATATTATAGCTATCCTTGAAAAAGACTAAAATAAATAGTCGAAACGTCGGAGTGAATTGAAAAAGCCAGTTCTAAGTTCCGTAAAAGACTGAAAAGCCAAAAAAGTACGATAAAAATTACGAAACTAACAGTCGACAACGTCTAAAGTATACATTTTGGCGAACAAGGCATATCCAAGTTTTTACAGCTACATCAATACACACTACGGTCACACCACCACAAACAGTTTGAAACATTATGCATCTCTAAATGTCAAACTTGCGAATATGGTGAGTCGAAAGAATTTCCTAATCAAATGCAGAAAAAATGGTGTGAGTCCAGTACATATAACAAATGCTTTCAAGTGCATACACTCATTATTAGAAGAAAATAGTCCTTATCTCAGTAAAATCTCAAAACATATCGATCGCTTCAAAAGATCTATACTTTCCACCGAAATTCAACACACGTTTTACATAATTAAGCAGTTAAACCGACAAATGGAGGAATGTAAACAACGAATCCACAGTAGTGTGAATATCGAAGATTTGAAAACATTCATCTTCACACAAGAGATGGCCTATCAAAAATGTTTACAGCGAAAAACACACTGCACCGAAAAGAAAGCACGACAGATCATCTCTAAGCTGGAAAACAAGGTATCAAACACTCCAACCTACAACGAAAATGCAATCTATAATGCCACTAAACAACAGCTACCACCAGATACAAAAATCTTGCTAAGCCTGGGTCCAAAATTCACTCTTCCTCACATCACCATAAGCCAACTTCCCATATACCACCTAATAGCGGATGTGGAATCAATAATACGATCAAACCCCGATAAAACAACACAAAATCAAACCAGATGCCTAGTAGCAAACACCATCCAAAATCATATCCACGACATGAAATCTAGAAGACAAAACGACCTCCTAACACGATTCTGCACAACCGCAGTAAAAACCACCCGAAACTTTATTAAAGAAAATCCAACTATACGCGTTATGTCTGCTGATAAAGGGAATCGAACGGCAATAATGGACATCGACGATTACAAGACTAAAATGAACGAGCTACTGCTGGATACCAACACCTACAAGCAAATCACCAGAGACCCGACATCTAGATACCAAACCATGAACAACAGAATAGTACAACGCCTACATGACTTAAAACTGGTCGATAAAAACGACTACTACTCTCTAAAAACAAACACTGCCACCTGCCCCAGAATATACGGCCAGCCCAAAGCACACAAACCGAACCTACCACTCCGCCCCGTTATACCCAACATGACCGCTCCATCGTACGCACTCTCGAAATATATATGCAAAATACTACAAGCATCCATCAAAAGCAACTACAGTGTAACATATTCGTTTGCCTTCTGCCGGTTTGTCAACTCAATTACACTACCCCAAAACTACGAGATGATCTCTCTGAACGTGATCTCTCTATTTACAAACATCCCACAGGAACTAGTAACGAAAGGGATTATAGATCATAGGCAACACATCAGATCAAATACCAATATCTGCTTAGACATTTTCCTAGAGATGATCAATTTCTGCATGGATTGCAGCTACTTTCAATTTGACAACAAATACTACCATCAAATAAAAGGAACGGCTATGGGAAATCCGCTCTCCCCTATACTAGCCGAAATTGTTATTGACACACTAATAGATACAGTAATGAGCACAATACACATATCGATACCAGTTGTTAAAAAATACGTCGACGATCTACTTCTTACAGTTCCGCACGGCAAGATGTCAGAGGTTCTAAACTTATTTAATAGTTACCACCCAATGCTTCAATTCACAGCCGAAACAGAGAAAGACTGCCAGTTGCCATACCTAGACATGCTACTCATACGGAAAAACGACCAAACCATACAGACCCAATGGTACACCAAAAGCATATCCTCCGGAAGACTGATCAACTACCACTCGTTCCACCCACTCAGTCAAAAAATGAACACCGCTATTAATTTCATCACCCGTGTCGACAGACTCTCTACAAACTATATCAACGCTGAAAAATACTCAATCATACAATCACACCTGAAACGCAATGACTACCCAATCAAGCTGATCAACCGATGTTGGAACCGCTACGTCAACCAAAGCAACCGGAGCTCCGAGAAACCACCACCACCAAGCCCACCACCAAGCCCACCACCGCCACCACCACCGAACACACCATGTAAATCCAGCAATACAACGACATCCAACCAACAGCCAGCCATGCATAGACCATCGCCAACCCAGACAGCATCATCACCAGAAGATCGAGAAAGCCAAATACCATCTAACCAGCAACCATTTCTAGTAACGCAACCCACACAACTTTACAGATCAATCCCACACATAGCAGACTTATCACCTCGAATTGCCAAAATTCTCAAAAGAGAACTTGGTGATATGAAAATTGCATACTCAAACACCAATAATCTAAGTGCTCTCCTCCCACCAATTAAAGACACTCTCCCAACACTGATGCAACACAACGTCATTTACAGTACCAAATGTAGAGAATGTGAGTCAATATACATTGGGATGACAACCAACCATCTCAAAACAAGACTCTCTGGCCACCAAACCACTATCAATCAGCTGGACAAGTTTATAAAAAACGGACTCACAACAGCTGATAAGCAGATAAGAGCTCTCAGAGAAAAAACCGCTCTCGTAGAACACTGCATAGATAACAACCACAGATTTGATCTACCCAACACCAAAATAGTCGATCGCAGTTACAAGAAAAAAGCTCTCCCAATATTAGAAATGTGCCATATCTACAATACACCCAATACAATCAACAGACGGAGCGACGTAGATGGATTAAACCATACATATGCAGGGATACTAGCCTCCATAAAACCCACTCAGAAGCACAATTTCCCTACCACCCTTTCCCAACTAGATAGCAACGGTGAAAACAGTTAGTGTGCGAAGTTTGAAAAGTAGGTTCAACTATGATAGTAGCGAAGTTTTTGGAAAGGTTTTTTCACCAACAAACTGTACTAAACTGAGACAGACTACAAATATTAATCTTTTGCAGACGACAGATATGCACAGAAAAACTAAAGAAGACATTTACATTCTTAAAATTAAAGATTTTTAACGACGAACTGAGACAACTGTAGGTACAATCGAAACAAAAGACATTTATAACTAAAACAAACATGACAAAATATTATAGCTATCCTTGAAAAAGACTAAAATAAATAGTCGAAACGTCGGAGTGAATTGAAAAAGCCAGTTCTAATTTCCGTAAAAGACTGAAAAGTCCAAAAAAGTACGATAAAAATTACGAAACTAACAGTCGACAACGTCTAAAGTAACTACTGGACTATGGTAGTTAGGCTGTTCGGTAGTCACCACCACGTTACATTGCTCCTTGAGAGCTCGTGTCAGTTCGACCGTTTCAGTGATCTCGTCCAGGTTTTTAAGCTGGAGAGTCATCTCAGGCGTTAGTGCGCGGATCTGTATGCCATCACCAAGGACCTTTTCTGCCAGCACTTTGTAGGCAGAACCCTTCTCAGTGGCATCCTTTTTGAGCTCAAGGATCATGTTGCCGGTGCAGTAGCCGTAGATACTCCGCACATCCGCGCCAAGACCCTTCAGCTGCTCGTCCCCTCTCATGGCCTTCAAAACTTCTGCATAACTCAGCCCCTCAGTTTTGAGGATAAGCGCTTCGCCTTTGCTACTCTTTTTTCTGACCACTTTCGGTGGAGTTCGATCCTCCTCTTTCTTCCAGGCCTTCTTCTTTTTCACTGTTTCCCACTGATTGTCGGGTGCTAACTGCATATTGCCCACGGTGGGTTCCTCCGTTTGCTTGCGACCCTCAGCGATCAAGTGCTTCTTCGGGCCCGTAGGGGTTTCTTCCCCTGGGGACTGCCTTGCGCGTTTAGTGGATACCTTGTTGTCACTGGACTGCTCCATAGTCGCAAGGGCCACGGTGTGGTCAGTCGTTGTCATCCGTTTTTACAGATCTCGATACAAACGCCTTCTCTACCACTTTTACTCGTGCTTCGAGTTTACTGCGTTCCTTCGTCGCAGCACGCATGGTGCCCCGAAGCATGAGCAGACTTTATTTCAGGTCCTTCGCTAGGGTGCTACGGCCTACCACGAACTCGATAATGGCATCGAGCTGATGAGATGCCGCTACCACTTTTGGTAGCATGTCTCTCTTTCCTTCCACTGCTTTTATTAGCGACGGGCCATTCATCGCTGCGTCCGGCGTAGATGCAGTTGGAGCGACAGGTGTGCCGCTTCCCTTTCCGCTTACGCTGGCGCTTCTACTCGTATCCATCGGCGGAGATCGCTGGATACCACCTCTTGCGAACGGATTATCTAATCCGTCCGCGCTCACTGAAGTTACGTTTTTGTTATTTTGATTGTTCATATAGAATCCCACGAGTTGAGGGGAAAGAAGAGTCCGCCCCTCAGGATGCGGTAAGGGCTGATTACTGTGAAGGGCGCTCTGGTACTTCACCGGCTCCGTATGAGGCTGAGTATTTATAGAACCCCCCCACCATTCATCCCTCGGCACGGGTCGCATGACACCTTGGATAAGGGTTTATCCATTCACGTTTTACCTTTGTTATACTTTATAACAAAGGTTTAGAAATTGGTCGAAAAACACGAAATTGATCCAAGGCCCGGAGGGCCGAGTCACATGTACCAATCGATAGGGTTCGACGAACTGAGCAATGTCTGTGTGTGTGTGTGTGTGTGTGTGTGTATGTATGTGTGTATGTGTGTATGTGTGTATGTGTGTTCGCTCCGAATTTTCTATCGCCTGTTACTCAGAGATGGCTGAACCGATTCGACCGCTATTACTTTTGTTTGAAAGGTATTATTGCCTAGTATATTACTATTAAATGGTTTCGTGGTCTGACTTTTCGTTTGAAAGTTATAAGCAAAAATGTGAAAACTACGTGACACGGTTTTCTCCGGAACCACGCAACCAATTTTAACGATATTAGTACCAAACGAAAGCTCTTATTATTAATAAACATTTTGCTAAGTTTTATTGAAAACGGACAAGCAGTTTAAAAGTTAGCCTTGAAAAACCTGTTTTGACTAGGTACAAATGAACGCCTGTTTCTTAGAGATGGCCAAACCGATTTACGCGCTATTAGTTTCATTTGGCAGGTAATATAACCGGATAGATCACTATTGAATGGTTTTCAGATTGGACGTTTAATTTGAAAGTTATGAGCAATCGAATACACCACACCAAAATTAACAATAATTTATAATGATTTTAACCAAGATAATTTACCTAATTTCAATTATTTTAATATCAAACGAGAGGTTTTCACACTACGAATATATATGCAAAATTACATAAGAATTGGTTTTACCGGTCAAAAGATATTAACCCTCGAATACTCGCGCCAACTTTTATAACACAGTTACTTGCGCGCACAATAGCCCAAAACCAAAGAAAACGTGCGCACTAGAGTTTTGACTAGGAAAACTAGGTTTAAAGTTTATCAAACCTTTGGAAGAGTTTCTTAAAATTGAAAGCTTTATCGTCTGGTAGAATTTGAATTTTGATTAATCCCCCTAAAAGTGAAATAAAAAAATTATTTTCCTTCAGTTTCAATACAACACATTGATGTGTTCTGCAAAGTTTTAGAGCATATTATTACAAGAAATTTTGCTGAAAACACTAACCTTCTATCTCTTCAGTGAAGGTATAAAAATCTTATTTATTGTATATGAATTTGTAAAATCAGTTTTTCTATTCTAACTCTTCTTGTAATTGTTGTATGACTTTTTCATGTATTACAAAGTTGTACAAAGAATAAAAATACACAACTTTGCTGAATTTTATATACCTCTATGATTGCTTGTTTAGGAACTGTAGAACTTTAATTGTAAAAAATAACCTGATTTTGACCTCGAATTACTCGATTAGCAACAGACGGATACATCTTAAACATTTTACATTTGCTGGTAGTTTTGCTGCATACAGACACCATTTTTCCATATGAAGAAACGAGAGAAAATTCCAGTTGGGGTCAATTGCGGTACACCTCACATGCTACTTGCTTCGTTTCTGTGATGTCGGTTTATGCTAATCTTGTTTCCTAACAATTTAAAGTATTAATGCATTGAATAATTCTGACATTTTGCTCATAACAAGTTTACTGAAGAATATACGTTAGTGTATACGTAATATACGATTTGTAACTTTATAACAATATGGCATTCAAAAACCTACACATGTTGTACAAAATACAACAGCGTGAGTAACCGAAGGTTAATAAAAATTGATGAAATTTATTCAAGAAAACTTTATTGTTGTGAATCAAATAGAATGGCATTACAAGAAATTATGCATAGTTCAAAAACTTATAAACTAGACCTTTACTACGCAATGTATATGTTAAAGAATAATATTTCATCTTACAACCTGCTTTTACTTGCACTTACCCTCATTAGTAACAACTTACTCAGCAATTTCATGAGAATAGGAACTATCAAAATTTATAAGTGTATATATTTGGTTCAAATTTTGTAAACTTATTCAATTTCCAAAAATTTCATGTAAACCAAACGTGTCTATTTCTATCTCAAATAGCAAGTAAGACCGTATAACAAAGGTTCCTTTCACCACTAGGTGGATTAAATCAGGTTTTTACTTTTAGCCATGGATAACAGCTAATCAACCATCCTCCTTTAGGGGCTTTGGACCCTCTGCTCAGATTCTCAGTATTTTCAGGTTCATCGAACATGCTTCTACCGAGATCCATAATTTGCAGGCGGAGAGTTTACACTCAGCTTTCGCATGAGTGCCCCCTTCTCTGTCCGCCTACGACCCTAGTTTCCGGCAGTTGTCCGGTTTCCACTAAGGAACGTATCCCGGATGGTACCACGAGGAGGTAGAGATAGGGGTTGCTAATTAAGAGGCTGTGGAACTTCGTGGTAGTTCTGGAGCGCATTATTCAACCATTTACCATCCTTATGTGACGATGTGACGATCAGTTATTGCAGGTAGAATAAAATCCAATACGTCACTAGGAGTGCTACTCATTGCCGTATTGGTTTGCGCAATTGTAGCAACTGAGCTACGAAAATTATGCTGAAAGTGTTCAGCGAACAACGTACATTTTTCCAACATCGTACTATCATGACAATCAGCTAAGAACATGTCTTTAGGCAATTCTTCCTCCTTCCTCTTACTGTTAACGAATGACCAAAAGATCTTCGGATTCAATCTAACATTACGCTGCATTCGACGCGTATTTTTGTACAAGTAACGTTTATATTTGCGATACTGATTGCTGATACGATTAAAATTGTGCTTCAATAAAGCATCACGCAGTCTGCAGTCTGCGCCAGGGATCGCTGACGCTTGAGTTGTAGTAAGCGAGAGTTTGGCCACGGTGTCTTACGCAACGGTCTGCGGGGAGGGACATAATGAACCAATACATTGTTAACAGCATCATTGAAATATTCGATAGCATCATCAAGTGGCGGGTTAAGTTCTAAAAACCACCAATCGATTTGTGATATAGCATTACTCAAAGCATCGAAGTCGGATCTGCGAAAGTCCAAACTCGGTTCCACTGAAGTATCTTCGAACTGGACGAGTAAGCTTTGGTGAACCGTTATAGCCAGCGCTGGATGATTAGGGTCAAGCGAAACTAGTGGCTCAGCAGCTTCGAACAACTCGCACATACTCCCATTGTTAGTCAGTATCAAGTCAAGAAGACGATCGTTACTATTCTTCTTCTTCTTCAGCAGCATAGAGCCGGAGTGGCTCGTGCTGTTTCAAGCACTCGTCTCCATTCAACTCGGTCTTGGGCCACTCGTCGCCAATTTCCTAGTCGTCTCAGAAGTCGCAAATCGCTCTCGACCTGGTCGAGCCATCGTGCACGTTGGTCCCCCCTGTTCCTGGTGCCGGTGGGGTTGTTGAAGAGGACTATTTTCGTCGCACAGTCGTCCGGCATCCTTACGACGTGTCCGGCCCACCGTAGCCTGCTAACTTTCGCTAGATGTACGATGGGAGTCTCCCCAAGCAGTGCCTGTAGCTCGTGATTCATACGCCTCCGCCACTCTCCGCTTTCAGTTTGTACTCCGCCAAATATCGTCCGCAGCACTTTCCGCTCAAACACGGCGCGTATGTCCTCCGTAAGCAGCGTCACGGCTTCAAGTCCATAAAGAACTACCGGTCTAATAATGGTTTTGTACATTGTTAGCTTCGTGCGGCGGCGTATGCTTCCTGATCGTAGCGTTTTACGAAGGGCAAAGTAGGCCCGATTGCCCGCTTGGATGCGCCGCTGGATCTCCTTACTAGTGTTGTTGTCCGCGGTCACCAGCGATCCCAAATACACGAACTCCTCTATCACTTCTAGTTCGTCGCCGTCAACGGTTACCGTCCGTGGGAGGCACGCATTTGTTTCCTTTGAGCCTCTTCCTTTCATGTATTTGGTCTTCGACGCATTTATTTTTAGCCCAATTCTCCTAGACTCCACTTTCAGTCTGGCGTAGATTGCCTCCGCCGTCGCAAAGTTCCTGGCAATGATATCGAAGTCATCCGCAAAGCCTAGAAGTTGGCTACTCTTGGTAAAAATCGTGCCTCTCGTTTCGATGCCCGCTCGTCGGATCACCCCCTCAAGAGCGATGTTGAACTCGTCGCGTCTCGAAGGGACTCGAGAGTGTCCCAGAGATGCGTACGAAACACATCACTCGATCCAATGTAGCTCTGATCAGTCGCGTCAGTTTGTCCGGAAAACCGTATTCGTGCATTATCTGCCATAGCTTGTCTCGATCGACTGTATCGTATGCTGCTTTGAAATCAATAAAGATGTGATGCGTGGGCACGTTGTATTCCCGACATTTCTGCAAGATCTGTCGGATAGTAAAAATTTGGTCCGTAGTTGCGCGAGCCCCCATGAAACCCGCCTGATAATTCCCTACGAAACCTTGTGCTATCGGTGACAGCCGGCGGTACCACGATAGTTGCAGCAGTCTAGCCGATCACCCTTTTTGTAGATGGGACAAACCACTCCTTCCATCCATTCCTCCGGTAGCTTTTCCTCCTCCCAAATCCTAGAAATAACCCAGTGTAGAGCCTTTGCTAGCGTTTCCCCGCCATGTTTATAAAGCTTTGCCGGTAGGCGGTCCTTCCCAGCGGCTTTATTGGTCTTCAGCAGCCTGATTTCTCGTTTGACTTCTTGGAGATCAGGTGCTAGGACATCACTATCTTCCATGGGCGCTCCTAGGTTAATTTCCGTTCCGCCTCCTTCTGCGACTTCGCCATTGAGGTGTTCATCGAAGAACTGCTTCCACCTGTCGACCACCTCGCGCTCGTTTGTAATTAGATTCCCTCCCTCGTCCCTACACATGTCAGGTTTCGGTGTGTAGCCCTTTCGAGTTTGGTTCACCTTCTCATAAAACTTGCGCGAGTCATTAGCTCGGAATAGTTGCTCTAATTCTTCACGATCTCTGTCCTCCTTTTGGCGCTTTTTTCTCCTCAGGATCGTGGTCAACTGGTTCCTAACTCGTCGGTACTTGGCCAGGTTCTGTCTAGTGGCAATACTTAGATAATTTGCCCAAGCATTTTTTTTCTCTTCCACCGCTTGTTGGTATTCCCAATCAAATCAATCATTTTGTGTACTCCGAGGCTCAATACCTAGTGCCGCGGTAGCGGCCTCTCCGATGGCCGAGCGTATTCTGCCCCAACCGTCTTCGAGGTTTGAAGCACCTAACTCCTCGGAAGAAGGCAGTGCCTCATTCAGTACTCGCGCGTAGTTCTCGGCAGCTTGTGGATTGTCTAGCTGCCTGATGTTCAGCCGAGGAGTTACTATTATCATCATCATCATCATTAGTCACGTAATTAATTTGTGAAAGACTGTGTAAGTTGAACCCATCCAACAAATCGGAACTGGCAGTATAAATGTATGAATGGAGGTAGTCAGTGGAAGGAGAATTGTTGTTTAAGCGAATCCACCATAATCCAGACTGATTGTAGTCTCCAAACAGCAGTGAGAGATCATTCGGCTGCAGACGAGACATAATAGAGCCGATGGAGTTAATATGATTGTCGACAACGTTGGCATCAGCTCGGCGATCAGGTGGCAAATATATTACACCAACACTGATTTTGCGAATTGGTGTTTTGATCATCACCCACAGCTGTTCGATTCTGTCACAAACTGATGTCGGGTCAACATAACTAATCAGACGCGTTGAAACAGCAATCAAAACTCCTCCACCACGTGCCTTAGCGCTGTTAGTGCTATTACGATCACAAAGGTATACGTTAAAATAGTTACTAAAGAGCTGCACAGAATTAATATGAAGCTTTCAACTTTTGCATCAAGATGGCGCTTCAGTAGAAAAAATGCGCGTAGCGGTAGAGGCAAGTATGTGCAAAATCAACTCCGCCAGTGAGGGACCTTTGCCGATGAACTAACACGCGTGGCTCCACAAAAAGAGTGAACAAGTGATGGGAAAATTGGATCGGGACCCGAACTGTCTGTCACAAGCCAGGATAAAGGAGGAGTGTTGAGATTTGTCTTTCGGTGTGCAATGCTGGACCATGGCAAACATGTGATGGATCCATCTAGATCTGCACACCGAGTCTCTTCCGCGGCAAATCTTATAAAAAAAAAAACTTGCTCTCAATGTAGCAAGCAACATTGCAGCATGCTGCACTTTGAGTGAAGTGCAGAAGAGGACCCCAATCCTCGGTGTAACGCGACCCGTGCCTAAGGATGAATGCTTGGGGGGGTCTAATTAAGTCTCCCAAGGTCAAACGGAGCCTGTATGGTACCAGGGCACCCCGTGCAGTAAATTGCTCCCTCTGTTCTAAGCTGGTAAAGAACAGTTGATTCTTTCATCCAGCAAATTAAAACTATTAAGATGGAAAAAATTAATAAAAATTCTAATTTAAATGTAATTAACAAATCAAGTGGGGGATCAGCGCTTAGGAGTGAACCTGACATCGATAAGACCGAAGACGAAACTGGCGATGCTGATATAATCAGTCAAATCCCAGGATCCAGTGGTGTCAACGGTGCAGGACTAAACCCAAAACAGCCCGGTCGTACCACAAATCATATAAAACAACAAAGAAAAAATATTAAGTTTGTCCAGGTGAATCTTCATCATGCAAAGGGAGCAACTGCTGTACTTTGTAGAAGATTCACAGAAAGCAACCTGGATGTAGCATTGATCCAGGAGCCGTGGACCTATAAAGGTAGGATACAAGGAATTCCTACAAAGTCGTGTAAATTGATTTATGCCGAAGGTGAGCTCTCGCCAAGAGCTGCCATTTTGGTAAGTGAAAACATAAAAAGTTTTCCAATCACAGAATTGATTACAAAAGATCTCACAGCAATAATGATGGAGGTTCTAACGACCCACGGCATCGGCATATTTTCCAGGAGACGTGGGTGAAATACCTCCATCAGAAGTTGTAAATTTGGTTTCTTATTGCAAGAAACAAAACAAAACATTTTTAATTGGATGTGATGCAAACGCCCACCACACTGTTTGGGCTAGCACAGATACCAATAACAGAGGTGAACTCCTTTTAGACTTTATATCATCAAATGATATAGATATATGCAATAAAGGGGAAAAGCCAACTTTTGTAAACGCAATAAGGCAAGAAGTACTTGACTTAACACTATGCAGTCCAACGATGACTGATAATATAAAAAACTGGCACGTATCGAACGAAGAATCCTTGTCCGATCACAAGCAAATCATATTTGATTACGAAGCTAATCAGCAACTTAAGGAAATTATAAGAGACCCCAGGAAAACAAACTGGGATCAGTATAATTTGAAATTGAAGGTTGGAGTCAAGAATTTGAAAGGTTGCTCAAGGACATGTGAAGAACTTGAGGACAACTCAAAACAACTTTCAAACCTGATCCAACAAGCTTATCACGAAAGCTGTCCTGCAAAGGAACGCTCTACGAATAGAGATGTACCTTGGTGGAACAAAACTTTGGAGAAATTTAGGAAGAAAACTCGGAAATTATTTAACCGGGCTAAACGAACACAACAGTGGGAGGAGTATAAACAAACTCTCACTGCCTATAATAGGGAAATACGAAGATCAAAGAGGATTCACTGGAGGCACACATGTGAAAACATTGAAAATACTCCAGCAACCGCTAGATTGCAGAAAATCCTCGCTAAAGATCATTCTAATGGGTTAGGTACATTGAAAAAAGAGGACGGCTCTTTTACTAACTCAACTAAGGAAACATTAGAATTAATGATGAGAACACATTTTCCCTGTTCAATCATTAATACATGCGGAGACCAAAGTGCACCGGCATTGAGAACTGTAAATCTTGAAACCAGGACAGACATTCACGAAATAGCGAATGAAATGACTGGGTTAGATAGAAACAGGAATGATGCTTGTACTTTGGCCAAAAAAATTTTTACGAGAAGCAAGGTTGAATGGGCGATTGACACTTTTGAACCCTTCAAATCGCCGGGTAGGGATGGAATTCTTCCTGTACTACTGCAGAAGGGCAAGGCGTTTTTAACACCTATTCTAACAAACCTTTTTCAATCAAGCCTGATACTAGGCCATATACCAGCAGTATGGCGACAAGTACGGGTCACGTTCATTCCGAAGGCTAATAAGAAGGATAAAACTTCACCTAAATCCTTCAGGCCGATAAGTTTATCCTCTGTTGTCTTAAAAACAATGGAAAAAATAATTGATGAGCATATAAAGTCATCATATATAGCTCAAGATCCGTTGAGCAAATATCAATTCGCATATCAAGAAGGCAAATCTTCGATAACAGCAGTACAAACTGTTGTAAAAAAAATAGAAAAGTCATTTGAAGCGAAGGAAATTTCACTAGCTGCCTTCCTAGACATAGAAGGCGCATTTGATAATTCATCTCATAATTCAATGATTACGGCTATGACGAAACGTGGTTTCGATATATCCATTATCCACTGGATTAGCGAAATGTTATCAAAAAGGGAGATATCAGCAAACCTTGGAAGCTCATCTGTAAGCGTTAGAGCAGTAAAAGGGTGCCCACAAGGAGGCGTAATATCACCTTTATTGTGGTCTTTAATAGTTGATGATCTTCTTCAAAAGTTGACAGCGCTAGGCTTTGAAATAATTGGCTTCGCAGATGATATAGTCATAATTGTTCGAGGAAAATTTGATTCTATTATCGCTGACCGAATGCAAATGGCTTTAAATTTGATTTCATCATGGTGTGATAGGCAGGGCCTCAGCATAAATGCCAATAAAACTACTATCATACCATTTACGAGAAGAAAACAATTTACATTAAACAACATCAGATTGAAAGGAACACTTTTAAAACTTTCAGACACTGTCAAATATCTTGGAGTATTTCTTGACAGAAAACTCAATTGGAACACACATCTAGAGCAAGCAGTAAACAAAGCTACAAATGCTCTATGGATATGTAAAAGAACTTTTGGTAAGCAATGGGGACTGAAACCGAAGATGATTTATTGGATCTATTCGGCAATTGTCAGACCCAGGATTACCTATGCCTCGTTGGTCTGGTGGCCAAAAACGAAAGAGAAAGCTACCCAAAAAAAGCTGGAAAGACTTCAAAGGCTAGCCACTCTTTCAATAACAGGTGCAATGAGAAGTACACCATCGAAGGCATTGGATGCTTTACTCTATATACTTCCATTGCATCAGTTTATACAATTAGAAGCTGAAAAGAGTGCTCTAAAAATCAAAAGATCAATGAACCTCTTTGAAGGTGATCTAACAGGTCATCTCAGCATTCTAAAAACTATTAGTATTAATCCTATTGTAAATAATAATGAAGATTGGATGGAGAAAAAATACAACTTTAATCGAATATTTCGGGTATTTGAGCCTAGACGTGATTATTGGGAAGATGGTGGTCCCGATCTTCGTCCAGACTCGACAGTTTTCTATACAGACGGTTCAAAAATGGACAATTAAGTTGGAGCAGGAGTGACTGGCCCAGGAATAGACATGTCAATTTCTATGGGCAGATGGCCAACTGTATTCCAAGCTGAAATACAAGCAATTATAGAATGTACGACTGTGTGCTTGCGCAGGAACTATAGACATTCAAATATATGCATCATGTCAGACAGCCAAGCAGCTCTAAACGCTCTAAAGTCGGCGACATGCACATCAAAACTTGTCTGGGAATGTATTCAATTACTCCAAAAATTGTCTTGTCGTAATCAAGTCAACCTGTATTGGGTCCCAGGTCACTGTGGAATCGATGGAAATGAAAGAGCTGATGCGCTTGCAAGACTCGGATCATCTCATCAATTTGTAGGACCTGAGCCCTTCTGTGGTTTATCTGCCTCTGCTTTAAAAATGGAGCTAAAAGCATGGGAATGTGCGAAAGTGGAATCAAATTGGAATAACACTTTCATTGCTAGGCAGTCGAAACGGTTTATCTCTCCAAACGTTTCAATGACTCGCAAAATCCTGGAGCTTTCGAAGAAAGATCTTAGCATTTATACTGGTCTTATAACAGGACATTGTCCGAGCCGATATCATTTGAAGCTAATGGGAAAACTTCAAGATGATATATGTCGCTTCTGTGGCATAGAAAAAGAAGACTCGGAACACCTGTTATGCCGATGTCCGGCAATTCTCAATAAAAGATTAAGGTTCTTTGAAAGAGGGCTGTTAGAACCCTCTGATATTTGGAGAACAACTCCCAGCGCAGTAGTGCACTTCATCCGAAGTGCATCACCGGGCTGGACAAATGCTATTAGTCAAACAATGACGATCACTTCTGATAGTGGTACGTCATCTTGACAACATAGCTATAATAAAACGGGGGATATATCACAATAGATCAAACAAATGGTCGCAGTGATAAAAATACCCAACATGGAAAAAAAAAAAAAAATGTGCAAAATAACCACAAAAATTTGTTCACTAAGCGTTGGATACATTTAAACTCTACTACTTGCACAATAAATGCTATTTCAGCAGATCGATAATTCACAGATTTCAGCAGAGCGAATTCACGGATATCAGGTACTAAAATCCAATAGAACGAGAGTTTAAACACGGGGACCAAAATAGTCACTCAAACGTTACAGGCCAGGTTGCCAGTTATCTAATATATAAAAATGGATTTCTGTCTGTCTGTCAGTCTGTCTGCCGGGATGTTTCTTATCGAATCGAAAACTACTGAACCAATCGGCGTGAAAATTTGCATGTAGAGCTTTTTGGGGCCAGGGAAGGTTCTTATGATGGTTAGAGAGCCCTCCACCCACAAAGAGGGGGGGCTCCCATACAAATGAAATAGTAATTTCCTCATAACTCCAGAAATAATCAAGCAAATGGAACCAAATTTAGCATGTGGGTGTTTTTGTAGGCATTTTTTTTTCTATGGTGAATTGAGACCCCTCCCCTCTTTAGGAGGGGAATTATGACCTTTCTCCCCTTTAAGAGCGGGGGCTTCCATACAAATGAAATACAAATTACTTCATAACTCGAGAACTAATCAAACAAATGGAACCAAATTTGGCATGTGAAGGTTTTCGGAGCAAGAATTTTTTCTATGGTGAATTAGGACCCCTAGCCACTCTATGAGGGCTACAAATTTCCTCATAATTCGAGAACAAATCAATCAATTAAAACCATATTTGGCAAATGGGTGTTTTTGGAGGCAAGATGTTTTTCTATGATGAATTAGGACCCCTTACCTTTTTTGGAGGGGGGCGGGGCTCCCATACAAATAAAATACAACTTTTCTCATAAATCCAAAACTAATCAAGCAAATGGAACTAAATTTAGCATGTGGATGTTTTTGTAGGCAAATTTTTTTCTTTGGTAAATTGAGACCCCTCCCCTCTTTAGGAAGGGAATTGTGACCACTATCCCCTTCAATAGTGTGGGGGGCTCCTGTACAAATGAAACACAAATATCATCATAACTAGAGAACTAATCAAGCAAATGGAACCAAATTTGACATGTGGGGGGTTTTGGAGGCAGGATTTTTTTTATGATGGTTTGAGACCCCTCACCCCTGTGGTATGGGGATAAGGACTCTCATACAAATAAAACTGAAATTTTTGCGGAACTTAAAAACTAATCGAATTCGAGAAATTTTAGACTCTTTCATAAAACATTAGTCAATAACAAGACCACCAGAAACTATCAATAGTAACATTAGTTAACCGGTTGAGTCTTCTCAATCTAATGAGGATACTAGAGTACCGTGAATTATTTTTAACAGTTTTGTTTGTGACCGAGTGACTGTTAATTACTAACTTATGTTTTGTCGTTTTATGAACTGATTTGCTCTTTTGGCGATATCGAGTTTAGTGTCGTAAACGCGAATTTGCCATAAAATAAAAATTCTGCCAAGCGGCTGGAGCAGTGAAGTAGTGTTGTTATTGTTTGTGAAGCATTTATTCGCTCTCCGCTTACCTTCGGCTGCAGCTACCACTGCTGTATACAAGCTCTCGTCGATTCGTCGGCTTCCAACGGAAGTATATCGTTAGACGCATTTAACTTGCATTGCATTGCAACGTTCATACCTGTGGCAAATATCATGGCTTGTCGCAGATGTAAGAAAACGGTCACTGCTTCTGACCGTATAGTTTGCCAAGGATTCTGTGGTGCCACTTTCCATGTCATCTGTGCCAAAGTTGATGATCCTGTGCGAGAGGCGCTGGGCATTGGTGGCAACAATGTATTTGGGATGTGTGATCCGTGCGCAGAACTATTCTCGAGTTATCACTTCCACGCACTGCTAACGGATTTCAATGGAAAATGTTCATCGTTTATACCGAAAGCGATACAATCGATGAAAGAAGACATCGATAAACTGCATACAGCTTTAACTACTTTAACTGCGAAAGTTGATGCTGAATTGAATGCTAGCGCGCCATATGCTACTCCTATACCGCGGCCTAACGTTACTCGTTCGAATGGTCCGCAGAGTACGCCGAAACGATGCCGGGGAAACAGTGGCAATCCTGTTAGTCCTCCTTCTACGCTGAACGCCAACACCTACGGGACCAAAGCGGTTCATAAAATCAAATCCGTTAATCTCGACCGAAAACAAAGTGAGGACTTGACATGGATATATTTGTCTGCGTTTCATCTTTCTACCACTGTAAAGGAAATCGCTAGTATCGTCACTGAATGTCTTGTGCTCAATGCTGAGGAACAACCTTATAACCATACCAAGGTTATGAAGCTGACCCCTATGGGAAAGGACCCTGCAACGCTTAACTTTGTGTCTTTCAAAATCGGGATCAAGCAGCAGTTTAAGGACAAGGCGTTACATTGCGAAACATGGCCGGAAAATATACGTTTTCGTCTGTTTGAGGATTATCGGACCAAAAAACGCTACAAGGATTGTAAGAATTTCGTCGAAGGAAGTTTCGCCAGGAATGCCGCAATTGGACACGGTTCCTGTTCAACCGATAGAGGTGGACACATAGGCCAACCATTTTCGTCAACGCCAACACCGGGATGCACGCAGCAAAGCATGATGGAAGCCCCTTTTGACCCCGATACAGTTAAGTCGTCAGGCATTCTTCATGATTCTGCAAGCATCAATGAAACAGTATCCTGCCAACAGAGTCATCCCGGTGCTGTATTCGGTGGTTTGGAAGGGGTCTTCCAGCCTGCTATCTCATGCAAGTACTCGTGCATTCCCACCTTTTCCCGCCCTGATGTTTTTCAAAATTTCAGTGAACACCTCAATACTTCAATGCGATATCTCTTCGCGTGTCGACTCTTTGCGCTCCAGCATAATCGCCACTAACGGTACGATCGCTGTGCTGAATACTATTGCAACGGCAAGTGACCAGCCAAAAACCTCCAGTGAGCCCATCTGCATCTTCTACCAGAACGTCCGTGGATTGAAGTCCAAGATCTCCGAAATGTTCCTGAGTACCTCAGAGTTCTCGTACGACGCGTACGTTTTTACTGAGACGTGGCTTGATGATCGCATCGCCTTTCGCCAATTGTTCAGCAATGATTATAATGTCTTCCGGGTTGATCGTGGTGCGCATAATAGTTTACGGCATAGAGGTGGAGGAGTTTTAGTAGCCGTTGTAAAAAACATAAATGCGGCCCCTGTTCATCTATCCTGCGGACAAGCCGTTGAAACTTTGAAACCATCAAGGGTCTGCCCGCTGTTGCTCATACCAATGACGTTGATGCATCCGAATACAACTTCCGTAAAACTAATATTGTCTGCATAAAAACCAGTTCTCCAAACGCCAATTTGAGGAAGCGAGTCGAGTATACCGCTGCTACAATCGACTGCTGTATAGACGACATCCTAATCTGACAGCAAGTAGCTTATGCAGGCACCCGAAACGGTTCTGGACGATTGTAAACTCTAAGCGGAAGGATTATGGTCTACCTACGTGTATGAAGTTAGGTGATCTAACCGCTTCCACTGTCGATGGAAAGTGCGAACTTTTTGCTTCACATTTCGGGAATGTATTCAACTCTACCGCAGCCCTCCATGATCCAGATATAAGCAACGCTGTTCGCTATGCTCCCCCCGACGTTGTTGACGTGGATGTTTTCAGTATTCATTCCGAGATGGTAGTTGCGGCTCTCGCGAAGTTGAAGTCATCATATATTGCTGGGCCGGACGGCATCCCATCGTGTGTGCTGAAAAAGTGTTCCGGTGCTCTAGTAGATCCTCTGCAAGCGATTTTCAATCTTTTACTGCAACGTCGAACATTTCCTACAATCTGGAAAAGCTCGTGTATGACGCCGGTATACAAAAAAGGAGACAAAACGGATATTACCAACTATCGTGGGATAACTTCGCTGTCTGCCGGGTCGAAATGCTTAGAGACCATACTGAACAAAGTGATTTTTGAAGCATGCAAAAACTACATTACATCATCTCAGCACAGATTCTTTCGCAAAAGCGATCTGTGGAGTCGAACCTCTGTGAGTTTACTTCCTTCTGTATCATCAAGATGGATGGTGGTGTACAAATTGATGCAATATACACGGATATCAAGGCTGCTTTCGACACAGTGAACCATGAAATACTTTACGCCAAACTTCGACCAAACTCGGCTTCTCAGATAGACTCTGTGATTGGCTGAAATCTTACTTAGCAAACCGACAGCTATATGTAAAGATAGGATCGGCTGAATCAACAATATTCAGTCCGCAGTGCGGGGTTCCTCAAGGAAGTAACTTAGGATCACTTCTATTCGCTCTTTTCTTCAATGATGTCTCTTCGATTATACCGAACAGTTATGTGTTGATCTACGCGAATGAGTTGAAAATTTATCTCGTCGTCCGCAAGCTAGATGATTGTTTCCGTCTACAGGATATGCTTGACAGCTTTACCAGGTGGTGCCGGCTGAATCATCTCGTGATTAGTATAGCAAAATGCTGTGTGATTTCCTATCGGCACTACTCTGCTACTGTGGACAAGGCTAATCGCCAACTTGGTTTTGTTTCGAAAGTTGCTGCTGATTTCACTGATCCACTGTGTCTACGCACATTGTACTGTTCTTTAGTTAGATCTATACTCGAATTCGGGTCAATTGTATGGTCGCCATGTGAAGAGATATGGATTTCCCGAATCGAATCTGTGCAGCGTAGGTTTGTTCGATACGCGTTACGTCCTGCATGGACGAATCCGCAAGACCTGCCTCCTTATAAAGACCGGTGTGCATTGATTGGCATCGAAACATTGGAAGATCGACGAAATGTCAACCAAGCTGTTTTTGGGGCAAAAATTTTACAAGGTGAAATTGATAGTCCCGCCCTGCTTGGTCAGCTTCACATCTACGCACCACAGCGCATTCTAAGGCCCAGACAGTGGCTACGACAACCTCCTAGAAATACTGTATATGGCAATAATGACCCAATGTTGAGTGTGAGCGGACGATTCCAAGAGGCTTATCATTTATTCGATTTTAACGTGTCTACAAAGACCTTCCGTCAGCGAATTTACAAAAGCATGTGATATATTACGTTACTTTAGATCATTAAGACCATATGCTGTCAGATGATTTTTTATAGAATAAACAAATAAACAAATTAGTTGATTCAGGGCGAGACGGACACAGGCCGGTAGTGTTACCGGCGACCTGCCGTCGAAAGTGACGGCCACTGCGGAGGGCAGTCCCCCCAGAGATCAAGTAAGCCATAACTAATCAAGCAAATGGAACCCAATTTGGCATGTGAAGGTTTTTGGAGGTAAGATTTTTTTATGGTAAATCAGGACCCCTCCTCACTTTAGGAGGGGGGGGGGGGGGTTCCTATACAAATGAAATACAAATTTCCTCATAACTCGAGAACTAATCAATCAAATGGAACCGTGTTTGGCATGTGGGTGTTTGCGGAGGCAAGAATTTTTTCTATGATGAATTAGGACCCCTTACCTTTTTAGGAGGGGGCTGCCATACGAATGAAATAGTAATTTCCTCATAACTCCAGAACTAATCAAGCAAATGGAAGCAACTTTAGCATGTGGGTGTTTTTGTAGGCAACTTTTTCTATGATGAATTGAGACCCCTTGCCTCTTTAGGAGGGGAATCATGACCCCTCTCCGCTTTAACGGGGGGGGGGGGGGTTTCCATACAAATGAAATACAAATATCCTCATAACTAGAGAACTAATCATGCATATGGAACCAAATTTGGCAACCTGGGAACCTTATTGTGGGGGGTTTTGGAGGCAGGAATTTTTTTATGATGGTTTGAAACCCCTCACCCCTGTGGTAGGGGGATAAGGACTTTCATACAAATTTTTTTACAAATTTTTACAAATTTCAACAGAATTTTTTGCGTAACTCAAAAACTTACCGAACTCGAGAAATTTTACTGTTTCATAAAACATTAGTCAATAACAAGACCACCAAAAACTATCAAAAGTAATATTAGATGATTCAGGGCGAGACTCCGAGAATTGGTGTTCTGCAAAATGGTGTTCGGCGAAATGGTTTGTAATGATTTAAATCCTATCCGCTTTATTTTATCAGGCTAAGCAATGGGGGGAGTTGTTTTCTACTTTTCTGTGAGGAAAATTTGAATATTAAAACACGCATGAACTCCTCAGAAACTTGCAAAACTCGAAATTGTGACAAAGGTCATCCAGTTTAATTTGTGGCAATACGAAGTTTGTCGGGTCAGCTAGTTTCTTATTAAATTGATTTATATTTTCATATCAGAGGGGAATTTTTGTGTTTTTTCGTGATGAAATGAAGTAGAATTTTTCTGTGACATTATATTCACAGCTGTTTAGTTACTAGAATAAGTAAACGTGATCATAATTGTGTGTTTTCCAAACCATCATCAAGAGCGGATACGCGTAAGCGATTGCTGCTGGTTTTTTCAGCCTGATTACGTGCCAGTGGAAAAACAGTGGTTTTGATGTTTATTGAATAAAATTTAGCAAAATACTTTAATTTTTATGAAAATAGTTATAACACATTACAGCTTATGAGTGCTGCATTCGTTTCAGTATTGTTATATAGCGGCAAAGTTTTTATTTGGGAAAGCGCAGCAAAAAAGGTAACGTATGCCGAATTTCGTAACGTGCTGGGAATACCCTCCCGTACCCTAGCTAAATATTTTGAAAATTTTCTTTTCAATGCATTAGTAACGCCGTGAAAAGCGGAAGAGAGGAGACGCGAAAAGAATCTCTCATTGTCACTTAGGTCTATTTGAAAAATTACCCGGTAGTTCTTTTTTTGATAGAAGTTTATGGAAATTTGATTTTTATTATAAGTAGCCTATGGAACAGCTCATTAATTTAAAATTAGTTTCCATATCATTTTTTAAAAGGCTAAGATATCAGTTTTAAAATTATATACAACAATAATATTTATAGCTGCGATAACTAAATAGTTTTTTGATTTCTTTAAAATGACTTATTTTTCAAACTTTTGAAATGGGCAACTTTGACGGCTTGTTTCAACATGATATTTTTTCTATCAAAATTTTATTCGCAGATCATAAAAATATAGACAATTTACTACAAAACCGCGTTTAAGCATGTGCTAAAATATGAAATTTTATTTTCGGCAATTTTGGCCGGTACTTTATATGGAGCCCTTCTTATGTGCTATGGTACAAAGGTACAATGAAGATTCGTTGACTGGGTGGCTAATCAATCCGTTAGCAGAATCGCGTATTATTTAGATTTTTTTTGTCGGAAGATTTTTACCACTGCGACTAATTATTATTTATTATTATTTTTTAAAATATTATCACAAAGCCCCTTTTTCTCAAAACTGTACCTACTGTATATTTAATTTAAAATCTTATAAATTTTTCTCTCAATTTGCACTTTTCGAAGAAATTGATGGTTGTATTCGCGTTGACGAACGTAAGCTGCTGCCGCCTCCAAAAGTTTACTGTAGAGGTGAAGCGGAATAGGAATTTCTCAAAGAGCGCAAGAGATCGAAACATTTTGGCAGATTTTCACCCACACGTACATACGGGCATTTCTATGAGTGTGCAAGAGATCGTTTAATGCCATCTACGCGAATTAGTTATTATTTCGTTTCTGTTCAATCAAACAACACTACAGAGCATACTTTAGAAAATTACGTAGGGGTTAATGGGCATGCCGACATACATCTTCAATCTGTTATAAATAATTTCTCAAGATTTTAATAATACCCTCCCGTACCTTACCACATTTGCAAAAATATGCAACAAAAAAAATTCTACTTACCATTCGCTGCGCTCGGCACATACTTTTCCTGAAAAACAAAAGTTGCTCATTTGGTTTAATGAAACTCTTGAATTTTGTGCCATCCGATGCATTCTGAATATTACTGCAATGATCATTATCCCATTGTCGAAGTCTGGGCAAACCTAGATAGCTCTCGTATAAACCAGATATAGATTCATCATCTGCACCTGTATAGAAGGTTTCAAAGTCATCATCGAAGTCATACATCTGAAAAGTATTACATGGCAAAATAATACAAATATATTCTGACAGTTTTTATACTAACCCTGTCTATCAAACCAACTTTGTTGAATGAGATCCAATTAGGTAAGAAGGTATTGCCCAAAGTGGTGAGTGTTGTCTCGTAACCAAACATAAATTGTTTCGCTGTTTGCTGTTCTAATGGCATCAGTTTAGTTTGGCGAATTAACAGATTCAAGGGTAATCGAAATAAATAACTATTCCTAGATGCCACTTGTGCTATACTCTATAATGGAAGCATTATAGAAAATATATTTTTTCGCATATATATATGCAATAATAATAATTTATATCAATATAAATTTAAATAGAACCAATAAATAAATAGATTAGATTGCTATAAAAATTTGCTTTTGAAGGTTTTTGAGAACGGCGCACGTGGAGTTAATTTTATTCTATTTCAACGAAGCAGATTTTAAAAGAATGAAGCTAAGTAGCCTGATCGGAGCACAAAACATTTTAAAACGATCAGTTTTCAGTTTAATTGTAAATTACCTTCCAGCATCACAGCGGTTTTTTCAATTGATTTTTTTTGTAAGGCTATACGTTTTCTATCGACCAGCTGCAAAACGGCTTCTTAAGCTGAACCGATTCGTTTGCTATTACGCTTATTTGAAATGTGTTATCACCTTGTAGATCACTATTGAATTGTTTTGCTGTACGACATTTTGTTTAAAAGTTATAAGCAAAAATGTAAAAATTACGAGACATGATTTTCTCCGGAACCGCTCAACCGATTTCAACAATTTTAGTTTCAAATAAAGGCTCTTGCTACTGCAAATTTTTTGGGAGAGTTTTATCGAAAACAATCAAGCGGTTCAAAAGTTATCCTTTAAAATGTGCTTTTTCAAGGTGTCAATTAGTCGAATGTTTCTCAAAGATGGCCAAACCGATTTAAGCGTTATTAATCTCATTTGGTAGGTATTATAGCCTCATAGATCACTATTGATTTGTTTTTTGATTGGATGTTTAATTTGAAAGTTATTAGCAGTCGTGTACAGCATAATTAAATTTATAATTATTCATAACGATTTTAACCAGATAATTAATCAGATTTCAATTATCTTAGTAATTGTAATTGTAATTTATTAGAGATACGTTAACCACTTAGTTTAGAACTTTGTTCAGGGTCAAGGATTTATAAAGAGAAACAATACAATGGAAATCCAATAAGTAAGCAATTAAGTTAAGTTAGCAACAATGAGCTGTGGCCTCAAACAAGAGGCCTTAACGCCCTGAACATATCTGCTAAATCTTATTAGAGTTGGCCTTACCAGTCAAAAGTTATTTGAAAAACATTGATGAAAGGAAGAAAAAGGTGCCTCGCCCATTTTGCCCGTTTACATCATTTACCTGATGAGGACGGGAAGGAAAACAGAGGGAATAGGAAGGGGTGGATAAAGGAATTTGACAAACACAAGCACCTATAAACCAAGCGATTACTGTACCTCAAAAGAGGCACCGTAATCCTTGCTTGTTAACTTATCAATAGTGCACTTCCTAGGAGTCGCGCACATGATAAATAAGAGCCTATAGCTCTGAACCTCTCAATGAGGTGAGGACCTATTAATACAGCCTCCACAGAGACCGTATCCCTAGACACGGCGCTGTTTGCGTCGCTGGTTTACCCGAACAGAAACTTTTTTGAAGCTGTAATTTAGCTTCAGGTTTTGCTTTTTAAGAAGGTGTAGAGAACCGTCGTCAGTAATGCAGTAGAGCGTTCGCTCGCCTGCAGTCGATTAGACGGCTCTCAGAACCTTACACCTGACAGCTTGTATTTTGGGGTTATGGATAGAGATCCTTTTCAGGACATCCATATCCCCCAAATTCTCTGCATCATGTCAAGGTATAATAAAAGATACCTTGTTTTGATCAGTGTTGCCACATGTTCATCTGTACTGGAAGGTAAAAAAACCTTTTTCATCTGTACTTTTGCTTTCAAAAATCTGTACCAAAATCTGTACCACAAAGTTTGTTTGTTACATAGGAAAACCTGGTTTATTTACTTTAAAAAATATAAAAATCGCAAATTTCTGATTTCTATGATGATATTTGTACATATTCTTGCTAACCTTAAGGACAGACACGTTTTGTTTTGCTTGCGTTCATGTCAAGAGGTGCTCCTCTATTGATTTCCAGTAACAAAACTGAAATAAAAAAAATAGTTTTTGACACCCAAAAAAATCTGTACCCATCTGTACTTTATGACAAAAATCTGTAATCTGTACCGTACAGAATCTGTACCAAAAAAATCGGAAAAATCTGTACTTTTACAGATAAATCTGTACATGTGGCAACACTGCCTGGTAGTAGCGCACTTGGCCTGCAGCCTGAGAAAAGGTTTGGTAGTATGCAAGGGTTATATAAACCGTATACATACTACAAAGCACTGCGGCTGTAAATAGCAGGGCTGAGTTGCTTCGGCTCTTTTTTCTACGCGACAACTAATATCGCATTACCGTAAGGACGATTAACGTGTGTAAGGCATTTGTCATCACTGCGCGTGCGTGGTGTTGCGGATTGGTTTTTCTGTGGCTTATGTGCTGTCCTACGTAGGGGTACATATTCTACCACAGCAGAAACGGTCTTACATCGCAGCGCGAGGGCTCACACCATGGCAAAGCCAAATTACACTTCAGCTTGGCTCGACCATTGGATACGAGCGGTGCTACTCTACCCCTGCGTTGTGGCGTACGATAAGCTCGGCTGTTCCTTAGTGTCTTAGAAAGTGTACTGTCACTATCAGTGTGTGCAACGCAGGTTTGGGGTTACTGTTCTCTTAAGAACATTTAGAGAATAGTTTCTGCTTTGACTGTATGAACTTATCTCATCACCGTATGCCGAGTCTGCTTGTTTTGAGCAACCGGTGTGCAAAAACGAGAAGTGCTCTTTCCTATATGACAGGTTAGTGCACTTTTCGTATTTGTTTTTCGGAGTGGATGTATGAAAATTGCCCCTCTGCTTTACACTTAGTGTTCGGCTAAGGGATGCAGCACATTGTTAGTGTGCGTACCAAACTGTATGTGGGTTTCATTCGGGGTTATCATGCTGGGGCTAAGCATGCTTGTGGGCAACGGATCGTGTGCAGATGTGGAAGTACTGATCGCAATAAGCGTATGTATTTTCATGGACATCAAACGATGCAGAGCAGGCATGCTGGCCCTTGCTTGATAGCACTGGAACACGATACATACAGGCTTACCAAACGGTGTAATCTTTTGTGAGAATAATGGTAGTTCTTCAACTACTATTATTTTGCAAAAGAATACAAACGTTTTTCCCCCAATTAGTGTAGGTAAACGAAGGCTTCAACCTGTCTGCTGTAGCCACCCAGAGTTGAGAACCTTCCTTCTTTTCGTTTTGGACCATCTAACCGTACAGACGCCTCTTTTTTATTCTGCAGAAGTACAACGATGGATACTGGTAAGGTCATTCTCTCTGGCTCACCGTCTACAAATGACCGAATGCCTCCGTGTAACAAAACATTATTTTGTAACACGGAGAATTCGCATTTTGTTGACGGTAAGCCGAAAACTCCCTTAAAACTCCCACCGACCCTTCTGTTGGGTCTTTGGCCATATGCAGCCCTAGCGGGAGCATGCTAAAGGGAGCAACTTCTGGAGGTAGCCGGGTAAGAGCGATGTTGGCTTTGTCTGTCAATGTCACTCCGGAACCGGCGGTATTCAGGTTCGGTTGGTGAATGGCATTTTCACCGAAGACCTGAAGAATACGCTGTTAAGAGACCTCAATAGTCTCTTATACGCCACCCCGTCCCCTCGTTTCATCCCCAGCTTTTGTAACTCGGGGTTCAGATACGGCATTGTCTGGTTTTCCCCGGAAAACGCAGACAGCCGTATATGGCTCCAAGAGAAGCTGGAGATGATAAACGAGAGAGCGGGGTTGCATAGATTCGTTATAGAATCGTTCAATCTGCATAATATTTAAAAAATATGTTGGATACCGCCAATGTCTTCAACACTGATCCCCACAAAAACAAAATGTTGAAAACAGTCCAGAGTGTTGAATCGGCTAAATGACAATGCATGTGCCAAAATTGGTGCGCTCACCTTAGCATCTTTTTTGCTCCGTACTTACTGCCTACTAGAAAACAGCAAGTTCCCGAGAAGCTTTCCTACACTGGGATAGTAAGTGATCGCTTCTAACACAAACGACCAGTCAAGCTTACCCTGTGTAATAACATTTGGGTAGAAAGAACAACGCTTACTACCGAATGATATTTGCAAGGAAGAGGCGAACCAGCCGCAGGCTGAAAACCTCTCTAATATAGAAATAAAAAAAAAAATATTTGCAACTCCTTCTAATCAGCATCCTATTAGTGGGGAGAATTTGTTGTGTATGCATGCATGCGAAAGAAACACAGCGCATTTGCACACACTTAACGATTTAATTCAAAGTCGTACGATCCACTTGCCTACAGTAGGGCAGAGGAGATAACACTATCAAAGGCATTGCGTTTTGGTGGTGTTCACTATCAGGTGGATATTAATATTTCTGATAGGCAAAGATGCGCACGTAGTATCCACTCGCACACACTCAGCGATATTTCCAAATTTCGCACGTTTCGCACGCGATAACACTAGCATGGCACTGCGCCATAGTGGCATTCACTATCAGGGGTATATTTGATAAGCGAAAAAGCGCGTGATAAAACTTCGTAGTGAAAAACAGTGGACCTGGGCGGCCTCACTATGAAAACGATGGCATTACTGCTACCGGACGGAGTGAACAAGCGTCCGCTTGCCACGAACGATCAGAGATCACTCTAGGTGTGAATTACTCGAACGTTTCTCAGAGATGGCCAAACCGATTTTGTCGTTATTAGTCTCATTTGGTAGGTAATATAGCCTCATAGATCACTATTGATTTGTTTTTTGATTAGATGTTTAATTTGAAAGTTATGAGCAGTCGTGTACAGCATAATAAAATTTACAATTATTCATAACGATTTTAACCAGATAATTAATCAGATTTCAATTATCTTAGTATCAAACAAGAGGCCTTAACGCTGTGAACATATCTGCCAAATCTTATTAGAGTTGGCCTTACTAGTCAAAAGTTATTTGAAAAACATTGATGAAATTATTCAAGAAAACTTTATACTAATATGAACCAAATAGAAAAAAACTCGATCATGTGCTCTAGCGTAAAAATGCTTAATTTTCCAGATGGTGTGACTTTGGAAAAGTTTATTTAAAAAATATGGCGCAACTTTTTGCATTATTAGGGTGACCGTAAATCTATCTGTTAGGGTGATACAAATTTTTGTTTTTTTAAATGCGTCCAAAAAAGTACAGTGTCTCCACAAAAGTTATAGAACACAGTAAAATAAGCAACTTTGCTGTACATAGTAACTATCTACCTCTTACTGGTTGCGAAATGTAATGATTTTTTTTTTAATGCAGCGAAAATTGAAAAATTAAGACATCGAAAAGTGGCTACGTCACAATTTAGATAATTAATTTTTACACGTCAAAAAAAATCAGCCAAAATGATGCTCTAGATACTTCGGAGAAGGTTCTAGGTTCTTCGGAGAAAGCATTCGCATTTCAAGGTCATGACTAAAGTCACGAGTTTGGTCAATTGTCATAGGAACGGAGCCTTTCTCCGAAGAACCGCGCTGAGAAACGCGGACTAACACGCTTTCGGACGAACAGCGTCACACGCAGTACCTTGCAAGTCACAAGGGCCTGCATAGTGTCGTCGTCCTGAAAGTAAAAACACGTTAGATTAAAACTTCTCGGTCGGTGGTTTCTACAGTAGGTGGAGGAAGAGGCACAATTTGTGTCTAAAAATAAACCAACCCATGTCGCTATGGTTAATAAGGGGGGTTGTGCAGACTTCTTTTGTCCAGCGCCTCTGTGGTTCAAAGGTACACGGGTACCAGTGAGCGACACGCCCTGGTAGGTGTTGTGGGTTCAAATTCGGTTATAATCTCTGATTACAGCTTGGTTTGACCCATGCACCTTCCAGCATTGGACAAAAGATAGGAGTCACAACGACAACTTGTTAAGCATAGCTACCTATTACCCCCCCCCCCCCTTCCTTTCCACCCTTCCCCTACATTCCCGGAAAAAATTCCTTCTTCATTACTTTCCCTTACCGTCCCTTCATCAATTGTAGAATCATCGTTTCAAAAAAATATTAATATATATGCCTGACCGCATTTCAAGGTCATGACTAAAGTCACGAGTTTGGTCAACAATCGTCGTATGTTCGAATCTCGGCTGGGAGAGGCTGTTGGAGTCAATAGGAACGTAGCAACTGGTCCTGCAATTGTCCTGTACTCTAATTCGCTATGACGGCACCGCACGACCTCTTTTCCACTTACAGAACTGCCCGTAGCTGAATGCGTGAAAATTATTTCCGACATATTTCTGTCTTTTGCACTCTTTAACAAATCGCTATTCTGCTTCACGCAAACTTGAAACTAATGTAGGTGTCTCCACTGTGGCGCCGTCATAGCGAATAGCTGGCTGCGAAGTCTGTCGTATAAAAACAGAAGGTCAAGTTTCGATAACGGAATGTAGCACCTAGGCTTTGCTTTGCTACTACCCATAAACGCATAACAGTCCCTTGTGATTTTTCACCACTTTTGAAGTAAGCCTGGGAATCATCTTTAAATTGTTCATTCTTTCAATATTTCAAACAGTAATTTTATGTTTGTTTCCAAAACTTTGAAAGAAATATCAAACTATGTCAGTCACAAGTTCAAATAAACGCATAACAGTCTCAGTAGTGAAAATATAACAAAAACCAGAATTAATCCACCTAGCGGCGTGACCTAGCCTTTCTACTGCCACAATAATCATTATTTATCTTCTCAGGAACATCTATAATTAACTTGACTATATTTTTACATATCCGTTCCGTATTCCTCGAAATCCTTATTTGCCAGTAAAATTCACAACGTATTGCGTAAAATATTTATATTTTCTTTCCTTGGGTGCGTAAATACTTGTAAGCGTCATGTTACTTGGTGAACACCTTATTTAGTTTTATAATCGGTTGGCCTTAACTTTCGGGCTTCAGAGCCACATACGAAACTTGTTCTGAATTGACAATATGAAATATGTGTTCATAGCAGATTTTTTGATACTTTGATATTAATACCATGCGTTCAAAAGTTAGCATCTTTGAAAAAAACAAGAGTTCAGAAAAATTATTATTATACTTCGCTTTTGAAGAAAAAGGATATCGACAATAAAATGATTAATTTCAAAATTTTACTATTAGTTTCCTTGGTTTCAATTTTGCAATATATCTGAATTAGAAAAAATAACTGAAATTGAACTTTTTCTTAGCTGGCGCTCCTTCAGATAATTATTTTTGCATGAGAATCAAAACTTAAGCTTCTTTTGAATGTACTTTCATAAAAAGATAGTCTTGATTAGCTTGATCGCATCGTTTTTACAATGTTAGAGGGTTAGGAAAACAAGATGAGGTCGAAAAATAGAGCAATAGCTGCGCCATAAACATGTTTGAGAATGGGAAATATGATCGATATAATGTCCAGTGCTTGTCATTTTTGATTTATTTATTAAAACATGATACATGACATAAGACATCTGTCCTTTAAAATGTCATTAACGAAAACAAATCTTACAAAATTACTATCGTGCAACGTTTACTTCCAATTTTTCATATAACATTTCTAAGCTCTAGTATCTACTGATTGAAAAGAGCATCTAAAGTTGCGTAAAATTTCTTTGAAATTTGTATAAATTTATTTGGAAAAATCAACTCACTAGTATTTTTAATCTGTCTTGTCTTGTTTCAAAGCGTATCTGTTGCGAATAAATATCAAATAGTGGAATTTAGTCGGTAAAGGTTTTTTCGTTTTCTTTAGTTTCATAGTTCGTATTCCACGAAGAGGCTTCAAAAACTTCAGACAATTAACATGTTTCTCACTTTTCTTGAATTTCAATGCAAATTTAAAAAATGCAAATTGACATCACATACACACACATATATACATACTTACATACATACATACATACATACATACATACATACACACATACACACATACATCACACACATTGAATACAATCAACAATTTGATTGATATGTTTTGATTTCACACGTTTTAACGGTTTAATATGTCCTATGGCCGGTGAACGCCCTAAACCAGCGGTTATGGTGCCGATCAAAGCCAGTTTGGTTTTGTACGACCCTATATAGCCATTCAATGGGAGCGGGAACTCTCATCCCTACCTCCACGCGGGGCCGGCTGGGACGCAACCGGGCCTAGGGTCGACCGAATACCAGTCTTTGGTTGCATCCTCGGTTGTGTGCTAACAGGGAGAGGGGGGCACATAGTGCCTACGGGTGGCGTAGTGCAGTGGTGTAAACACGCAAGCATAGCTCAAGTCCCATAAACCAGCTGCAGACGTCGTAGTGTCCTGTTAGAGCTCAGGACTTTAAACCTAAAAGTCAGGTCAGGAGTGCCGAGGGCACATTAGGATCGGTTCCAGGAAGATCCTAATTATGGTATACTGGAAAGGCAGGAAAACGATCGGATTAGACGCTATTGGGCTGACGGCTGTGCTATTCTACTACCTTAGGTAAGGAAGGGTGACACCTTCCCGAAACGGCGAGTAGGCTAATGGTACAGCGGCCATCCGTCCCACTAAAACCGTGGCTGGCCTCTAGGTACGTTCAAAGCTCGTCACTCACGTCCAAGTGCGGTGGTGTAGGCTCAGATGATATATTCCTGACTAACGCTGATAGGATGCTGACGTCCCTATCCCCATGAAGGATAGGGGGGAGTGTCCCTAGCCATGGCCTCCCTGCTTGCATAGATCACCATGGGATCGTAAAGGCGACTACACAAGTACGAGCGGAGAAAGCGGCCTAGAGTTGGGACCCAACAGCATGGAGACAGATCCACAAACACCACAACAAGTAGGAGAAAAAGGAGAGGAAGACCCGCTCGCCTGAAGTGCGAAATTACAGCGTTCGCCAACTCGAACCGAGGTTGCTATGGCAAACGCCCAAAGGAGCGAGAATCCCCAAGGAGAACAGCATGTACTGGCCACTGGTAAAAGCAATCTGCAGGTCGTGCAACAAGGACTACCGTATGGCAGATCGAAGCTAGAGGAGGCCAAGAAAGCTGCCGAAGAACTCTACGGCTTTGTTAAGGACAAACACTACGTGAACAAGGAGATCAAGCAGCTGGCGATAAGATTAAAGTCCGCTATTCACGCTGTCGATAAGGAACAGCAGCGCCTGCGAACGAAACAGGAAACGGCTGAGCGTTGGCAAACGCCAATGAAGCACCACCGATACCGAACCGGGCGGTAGTGAAAGGAAAGGCGAAAGGAAATCCCAGGGGACAGAATCCGGGTCTCTCTCCACGCCGAAGAGGCCAAGACCTTCGCCAGGAGATGCAAGACCAGGAGGCTCCAAGAAACCTAAGGAGACGCCAGGCACTAGCAGACAGCTGACTACCGAAGAGGTCACCGAAGAAGACAGCCATGCTCCGTGGCAAGTCGTCGGGAACAAAGGAAACGAAAAAACAAACAGAAGTAGATCCGGTCAACGCAAGTTCATTAAGGGAAGGAATAAAGGCGAAGCGCTAATAGTGAAAGCAAACGGTGACTCGTACGAAGAGGTTCTGCGTGCCATGCGGACAAAGCCGGAACTCAAGGAGCTAGGTGCAAATGTGCAAAAAATTAGACGCACCCGTAATGGCGAGATGATCCTCGAGCTGAAAAAGGACCCGCAAGTTAGTAGCTCCTCTTACAAAGAGCTAACTGAGAGAGCTATGGGTGACGCGGTGGCAGTGAGAGCTCTGTGCCCGGAAGCGACTCTCCAGTGCAAGGATTTGGACGAGGTTACTTCGGAGGAAGAAACCAGACTAGCCTTGAAGGAGCAATGCGAGTTGGGGAATGTCCGAATGACCATCCGCATGAGAAAGGGACCTTATGGAACGCAAGTAGCTACGATAAAACTTCCTATTGAAGCAGCCAACAAGGCACTGAAGACTGGGAAAATCAAAGTGGGCTGGTCGGTATGTCCGTTGAGTATCTCAAAGCAGCCGGAAGTATGCTTTAGGTGCCAAGAGTTCGGCCACATTGAAGATGTGAAGATGGTCATAAAGCTCATGACTGTAGGAAGCCACCGAAATGCCTGATCTGTCCAAATGAAGATGGCAATAAACACGTGACAGGAGGCCCGAGATGTCCGGCCTCTAAACAGGCGGCGGCTGCTAGATCATAGTGCAGGTGACGCAAATAAACCTGAATCACTGCGATACAGCACAACAACTGCTCTTGCAGTCCATGGTGGAAGCACTGAGTGACATAGCTATTATCTCAGAGCCATATCGAATCCCATCTGGTGATGGGAATTGGGCAGCGGACAAGGCGAAAACGGTGGCAATTTGGACGGTGGGAAGATATCCTCTACAAGAAGTAGTCTATTCTGCAGAAGAAGGCTTCGTGATCGTTAGAATTAACGGTGTTTTTATCTGCAGCTGCTACGCGCCTCCACGATGGACAATAGAGCGGTTTAACCAGATGCTGGATCAGCTGACGGAGGCGCTGGTCGATCGGAGACCAGTTGTTATCGCCGGTGACTTTAACGCCTGGGCAGCTGAGTGGGGAAGCCGCCTCACCAATCCAAGGGGTCGCAGTCTGCTAGAGGCCCTAGCAAAGCTAAATGTAGTTATAGCAAACGAAGGCACTACTAGCATATACCGTAGGGAAGACCATTGATGTCACCTTCTGCAGCCCTGGTGCGGCAAGGATTACGAACTGGAGAGTGTGCGAGGAATATACCCACAGTGACCACCAAGCGATTCGGTACCGCATTGGAAACGGGACGCAGATGGAATCATATGGGGGACAGATAAGCGAGCGGAGGTGGAAAACGGCGTGCTTCAACAAGGGTGTATTTGTTGAAGCGCTCAGGTTTCAAAGCATTCCTTCGAACCTAAGTACGAAAGTGCTGACGGCAGTATTAACACGAGCGTGCGATGCCACTATGCCGAGGATAAAGAGACCGAAGAACGGTCGCCGCCCAGTCTACTGGTGGAACACGACGATCGCCGAACTACGGGCAAATTGCCTTCGTGCCAGAAGGAGAAGTCAGCGGGCTCGCAACGAGGCCGATAGAGAAGAAAGAATACTAGTGCACAGGACAGCAAGAACCGCACTTAACAAAGCAATTAAGCTCAGCAAGAAATCTTGCTTTGAGGAACTTTGTCGTAGCGCCAACGCGAATCCTTGGGGAGATGCTTACAGAGTTGCCATGTCAAAAATTAAAGGTCCTTTTGTACCACCCGAAAGGTGTCCGGAGAAGATGAAAGCCATTATCGACGGGTTGTTTCCGCAACATGAAATAACACTCTGGCCAAGCCCCCCGTATGGCGAGGAGACGGAGCACGTAGAGGAAGCTCGAATCACCAACGAGGAGTTAACCGAGCTGGCGAAGGCCATGAAGGGAAAGAAAGCCCCAGGTCCAGATGGAATTCCGAACCTGGCTTTGAAAGTAGCATGGATCATGGAGAATCAAGACATGTTTAGGACCACACTGCAGAAATGCGTTGACGAAGGTAGCTTTCCTGAGACCTGGAAGCGCCAGAAGCTGGTGTTGCTGCCGAAGCCGGGTAAACCCCCCGGCGATCCCTCAGCGTATAGGCCTATATGCCTACTGGATACGGTTGGCAAGCTGCTAGAGAGAGTAATCCTGAATAGACTCACCAAGTACACGGAGAGTGAGAACGGCCTGTCAAACAAGCAGTTCGGCTTCCGGAAAGGCCGGTCTACAATAGATGCCATACGAATGGTAGTGGATGCCGCGGAAAAGGCCCAGAAACAACAAAGAAGAGGAAATCGCTATTGTGCGGTGGTCACTTTAGACGTGAGGAATGCTTTTAATAGCGCCAGCTGGGAAGCAATCGCCCGTTCGCTGGTTAGCATGACGGTTCCTGTGTATCTCTGCAGGATTTTGAAAAGTTACTTTCATAATCGTACACTGATATACGAGACAGACAGAGGGGAGAGAAGGATTACAATCACGGCAGGCGTTCCCCAGGGCTCCATACTTGGCCCGACGCTATGGAACGCGATGTACGATGGAGTACTGAAGCTGAACCTCCCCAGGGGTGTGGAGATTGTCGGCTTCGCTGATGATGTGGCGTTGGTAGTAACTGGCGAATCAAGAGAAGAGGTGGAGGTACTCGCCATGGAATCCATACATATGGTGGAAGATTGGATGGGAGAGAATAGGCTGGCAGTAGCTCATCATAAAACAGAGGTGGTAGTGATTAGCAACCGAAAGGCAGTGCAGCAGGCAAAGATCATAGTTGGAGAATGCATCATCGACTCTAAGCGGGACGTGAAGCAGCTGGGCGTGATCATCGACGACCGACTAAATTTCAATAGCCACGTAGATTATGCCTGTCAGAAGGCAGCAAAAGCGATCACAGCGCTAACCAGAATCTTGCCGAACAATTCGGCGATAAATAGTAGTAAGAGGAGGCTCCTGGCTAGTGTTACCACGTCAATACTTAGGTATGGCAGCCCTGCATGGATCTCGGCTTTAAGAACGAAAAGAAATCTATCGCGTTTGAATAGTACGTACAGACTGATGAGCATGAGAGTAGCGAGCGCCTACCGCACCATATCACTGGAAGCGGTCTGCGTCATTGCCGGCATGATTCCCATTGGATTGGTATTGGAGGAGGATCTAGAATGCTACAGAAATAGAGGCCTCGGCGGAGCTCGAAAACGAACACGGGTAGATACATTGCGTAAGTGGCAAGTGGAATGGGACAATGCAATCAATGGAAGATGGACTCATCGGCTGATCCCGAATGTGTCCACGTGGATGAACAGGAAACACGGGGAAGTCGACTTCCACCTGACTCAATTCTTGTCAGGCCACGGTTGCTTCAGAAAGTACCTACATAGATTCGGTCACGCAGAGTCACCTCTCTGTCCGGAGTGCGCTGAAGTAGAAGAAACACCGGAGCACGTAGTGTTTGTCTGCCCACGATTCGGGGCAATGCGAAGCGAAATGTTTGCCACCAGCGGTGAGGATTCCAGCCCAGATAATGTAGTACAAAAAATGTGTCGCGACATTCACACGTGGAATATAATCAGCCGAACCATCACACAAATCATGTCGGCGCTGCAGCGAAAATGGCGCGAGGATCAACAGTCGAGTCTTTAAAAAAAGGTCTCATGTAATCGGTCTCGGGGAATGTTTCACCGCCGGGGAACTTCTCGTCGGAGTAGGGTAGCTTCACCGCCGGGGACTACTCGAGTCGACGATAGCAGAGTGAAAGTTGACAAAATAACAACACTCACGGAAAGAAATCCTGCGAGGGTGGCCGTGAAGGGATGGACGTTAAGTTGGTCGCCGTCCCAGCATCGGTGCACGTCTCGACAGGTGTACGGAGCAGTGCACAGGCAGAGCGTACAGAGTAGGTTGCAACTGCAACGACAATGAAGAAACGATCAGCGAATTATGCATCCCGATTAGCATTGTCTCGACAGACGCATCGGTGGAGTAACGAGCGGGACGGAGCAAACCAAGCTTGGACAGAAACATTACGAGGGCGGATCGGTTCGCGTCTCGACAGGCGAAGTGGAAGTGCAGCGGCGAATTCAACTGAGTAGTGCTGAGCCCAATAAGAAACCCTGCGAGGGTGGCCGTGAGGAGATGGAAGTCATGATGGTCGCCATCTCTGGATCGGTACACGTCTCGACAGGTGCAAGAAAAGTGGACGGTGAAGGAGCAGGAGTAGCATCAAGAATGGCAGAACCCTGAGAGGGTGGCTGTGAAGGAGTGGACGTTATGAAAGTCGCCATCTCCGGATCGGTTCACGTCTCGACAGGTGTACGGAGCAGTTTACAAACACAGCCTCCCCCCGAAGTAATACTTAACGGTAGTTCCGGGGGGGTTAAGGTCAGACGCCCGTGAGGTTTTTAGTGGATTAGAGTCCCACACTGTGCCACATACATCATCAGTGTGCCTGGCATAGAGCGTTTCCTCACATAAAAAAAAAAACACACACACACACACACACACACACACACACACACACACACACACACACACACACACACACACACACACATACATACATACACACACAGAAAATGCTCAGTTTTCGAAACTGAGTCGAATGGTATATGACATTCGGCCCGCAGGACCTTCTTTCCATTTCCGGTTTTCCAAGTGATTTCTATACCTTTATACTATATATTTATATAGTAGAAAGGCAAAACATCTGCTTTTATCAAATGTATGGACCGATTTGACTGAATAACTACCAAACGCCAAGTTTTGTGGCCTAGAACCCAAGTAACAATTTGAGTTCTATTACACTCGTATGATGAAATTTAAGACCAAAATTGTTCATGAAGACCGCCATAAGAGTACCGCCATCCGGGGTGAGATTGTGCCACGGGGGTGAAATTGTGCCAAAACACAAAAATGTTTATTTGTGAAAATTTATTATATCCATAGAAACTGGTGATCTAAATTCAAAATGAAGATGAACATAACATATTTATTCATAACTAAGAATGGAACACAGATAATATTAGCAAAATATTTAGCCTAAACAGGGTTTCAAAGTTCGCAATCAAAAATACTCGGAAATGACGCTTGTAAAAAATATCCTGCATAAACCAACCCAAACAAGAAATCACATCAACTCGCTATTTTGAAGGTATATAAACTAATCATTTACAATGTATTGAAAGGTTATTATGCGTTGGATAAGTTTTGATTACGAAAATAATATTAATAGAAATATTAATTAGAAATTAATAGAAATTTCAGATACTCTAAATAAGCACTCTAATATAAGACGAATATGTTATACCGTGTATAAACTGCCAGTCTTAGGGACGGGGAGGGAGTGGAATAGGCCACATGTTCTGCGGCCGCGGGTTCTCGAACGAAGTAATGGTTACTTTTGTTAAATGATCAAATAGATATGCCCCCTTAGAATACATCCCTTCATATATCTCTCCCTTGTTAACCCTAGGAACGCTACTGGCTATATAAAGGCTGTCCATTGACTACGAACTCATTTTAAGTTATTTCAGACCTCTCCGGGTTATTTTCGTTCATACTTTTTCTATGATGCGTTGTTTTTGGCCGACCCCCTGCCCCTAATAGTCCACTTAGTTCATGGACGGCCCCATATGAACTACTTTATACTGATATTTATGTGTATTGTTTATAAACCTGCTAATTGTTAAGTATAACTTTATGCATCGAGGTCCAAATCCACCTCGATCGAATAGTACTAAAGAGAGAGACTCTCTTTAGAGTTAATAGCAAAACACGACTTAGTCTATAATAAACTAGCCGTCGAGCTATTCTTCGTTTGGCTACTCATCTGACTGGACGTGTCTTCTTTTAGATCACAGATCCCTTAATTCTCAATACATAACAAGTGGCGACGAGTAGATAAAAAAAAAAAAAAAAAATTAAGTATTCGGACTATCGGATTTTAACAGGCTTTTATAGTAAAAAAAAAGTGTGATAAATAGTTTCTCCTTGGCGACATTAGCGGTTAAAGTTTGAGCGTGCGTAATCGTGACGATTCTGCACTAGTAAAACTAGTATTAGCGCTAGTAAATAAGTATCCTGACGACGGGTTTAATGCTATAGCGATATCGAGCAGTTAACCCATGAAACATTTGATTCAACATTACAATAACGATTGCCATATTAAAAGTGGCAGAGAGTAAGCCTTTTCAGTTTCGGTGTGGTTAGCATGCGGTTTAACGAGTAACGCCATTTGTAACTAAACTGCCATTTTGTAAGCCGTATTAGACAAAAGTTTTAATTGCAACAATTGAATTGATTCACTGCAGCCTGAATAAAGGTGAGCAATAATAGCGAGTTCTGGAATAATAGGTGATCACAAAAGAAAACGGAATACCAGACTAAGTAGAAGTTTAATTTTGCAGCCAAAGTGAACCGGTGTGCATTGAAAAAATTAAAATAAAAGGCATCCACGGAACGGGTGAGCTGAATAAATCAAAGCGACAGAATAATATCCTACATAGTTTGATTGGCAACGCCTAAGGAAATTGGTGAGAAGCAAGCACGGTAAGCACACGAACAGCGTGGACAAGGAACACATCAGCAGAGTTAATCAAGGTCACGTGAGTTTTTCCCATATTAATCTAAGTAATTTTTTTTTAGGATTATATATATTTTATACAAAAGCTATGTCGCTAATCGGTACGGTTGACCATTATGTTAAAGGTTCCAGCTTCGCTCATTATATGGAGCGTATGGAATTCCTTTATCAACTGAACAATATCGCAGATGCAATGAAAAAGTGTCTTTTTATTACATTGAGCGGTCCGGTAATTTTTGAAGAGATTAAACTTTTATATCCGGGACAGGACATTAAAACAATTGATTATAACGAAATGATTACGAAATTAAGGGAGAGGTTAGACAAACTAGATCCAAACATGATGTGCAGACATAGATTCCAAGCCAGGAAACAAGGGGTTGATGAACCCGCTGAAAATTATATACTTGCATTAAAATTGTTAGCAACTGAATGTGGCTTTGGTGCTCATAGAGACGAAGCTGTTAAAGATAGAATTATTTTTGGCTTAAGAGATGAGGACTTACAACGTAAACTTCTTATGAAGGGTGGAATGACCTTGGAAGCAGTAGAAGACACCGTTATCAGAAATGAGCTAGCTTTGCTTCGGTCTAAGACAATCAGTGAATATGATGATAATGCTAGAAGTGTTAATTCAGTAAAATATAGGTTAGGGAGCAGAGATATGCAGCATGATTTTGACTACAGAGGTCGGGATTACGATAGCAAGCGTCCGAGTCGTTTTCGCAGTCGCAGCAGAAGTTCAAGTCGCGGCAGAGATAGACCATACTCGAGGCTCAATAGCAGTCCTTCATATCATTGGAATCGCTACAATAAAGTATATAATAAAGGAAATAATGAACGTTATTATAGAGATAGTGGGTATGGCAATGCTCATGCAAATGTTATTTGTAATTTTTGTCGCAGGAAGGGTCACGTAAAACGAAACTGTTATAAATACCAAAATCAAAATCATAGAACCGTTAATTTTTTAGACAAGCCTGATACAGAAACTTATGACTTCAAACGTTTGCGAATTAATGATCAAGACGAAGAGAACAGCGACTATCCTTGCATGATGATAACATCTAATGGTGTGAGTGATCCGTGTATGATAGATGCTTCGATAGAAAATAAATCAATTCGCATGGAAATTGATTGTGGCGCAGCTGTTTCGGTAATCAGTCTTGAATTTTATAAAACAAAGTTACCCTATATCGCGATAGAAAATTGCAATAGTCGGTTGGTTGTTATAAATGGACAAAACTTGCGTATTTTCGGAAAAATTTTCGTAAGGGCAAAAATCAACAACGTAATTCATCGTGTAAGCTTAATCATACTGGAAAGTTCATACAATTTCATTCCCCTACTCGGTAGAAATTGGCTTGATATTTTTTACCCCAACTGGCGGAAGGCATTTAAGTGTTCTGCGACTATTAATTCATTAATAAGAAAGGAGTCTTCTAGTGGTAATACTGAGCAAGACATTATGAATCAATTTTCGAAGGTTTTTAACAGCGATTTTACGAATCCAATTGTAGGTTATGAAGCTGATCTTGTACTTAAACATAATCAGCCAATTTTCAGAAAAGCCTATGAGGTCCCGTATAAATTACGCGAAAAAGTTCTTCATCATTTGGATCTACTAGAGCAGCAAAATATTATCACTCCAATTTCGGTCAGTGAATGGGCATCTCCAGTCGTCATAATACTTAAAAAGGACAATGAAATAAGAATGGTAATAGACTGCAAGGTATCGGTAAATAAATTTATAATTCCCAACACATATCCTTTACCACTAGTTCAAGATATATTTGCCTCCTTGGCGGGGTGTAAATGGTTTTGTTGTCTAGATTTGGCGGGGGCGTATACGCAACTGCAACTTTCAGTAAAGGCTAGAAAGTTCATGGTCATTAACACTATTAAAGGGTTATTCATCTATAATCGCTTACCGCAGGGTACATCAGCTAGCGCATCGATTTTCCAGCAAGTCATGGATCAAGTACTGATTGGCCTGGAAAATGTCCGCTGCTATCTGGACGATGTCCTCATAGCAGGAAAGTCATTTGAAGATTGTAAGAAAAAAAATGCAAATTTTTTGTTAAATCTCTGGCGTACCTAGGACACTTGATTACGGAAAATGGACTTCTTCCTTCCACTGACAAATTATTAACTATCCAGGATGCGAAAGTTCCAAGTAACATTTCAGAATTAAAAGCCTTTTTGGGTCTTATTAATTACTACGGCAAATTTATACCCCGGTTGTCAACCAAACTTAATAGTTTGTACAGATTACTTCAGAAAGGTGTTAGATTTGAGTGGGACGGGCATTGTCAAAAAGCTTTTCAGGATAGTAAAACCGCATTACTAAAAACCAATCTGTTGGAATTTTATGACCCGGACAAACCAATTATAATTATTACAGATGCAAGTAGTTACGGTCTAGGAGGGGTTATGGCACACCTAATTGATGGTGTTGAAAAACCAGTTTATTTTACTTCTTTTTCTTTAAACTCTGCTCAAAGGTCGTATCCAATTTTACATTTAGAGGCTTTGGCGGTAGTTTGCACAGTCAAGAAATTTCTCAAATTCCTCTTCGGACAAAAGTTCACAATTTACACAGACCACAAGCCGTTGCTGGGTATTTTCGGCAAGGATGGTAAAAATCAATTATGCGTTACTAGAATTCAGCGATATGTCATGGAACTGTCAATTTATGAGTTTGACATTATATATAGACCATCATCTCAAATGGGAAACGCAGACTTTTGTTCTCGTTTCCCGTTGAAACAAGTCGTACTGGATAATATTGACAATGGCAGTATTAAAAGCATAAATTTATTCAATGACTTTCCTCTAGATTATTCGTTAATTGCTAAGGAGACGAAAACTGATCTATTTCTTTCAAAACTGATTTCTTATTTGGAAACTAGATGGCCCGACAGAATAGAAAAATCATGGAAAGCAGTTTATTCAATGAAGCACCACTTAGAGCTGGTGCATGGATGCGTTTTATATCAGGACAGAGTTTTCGTTCCGGGTTCGCTTCAAAATGCTATTCTTAAATTGTTGCATTCTAACCACATAGGGATTGTTAAAATGAAACAAACGGCACGCCGATGTTTGTTTTGGTTTGGCATAAATCATGACATTGAAGCATATGTCAAACAATGTCAAGTTTGCTTAAAAATGTTACCTATAGTAAATTCAAATAGCACCGCTCCGTGGATATCAACAACGAGGCCTTTTAGCCGTTTGCACGCAGATTTCTTTTATCTCGATGGTAAAAATTTCTTACTCGTTGTTGATAGTCACTCCAAATGGCTCGAAATAGAGCTAATGGAACATGGTACAGATGCAGTTAAAGTAACGCGAAAGTTTTCTTCTATTTTTGCAACATTTGGTCTTCCTGATGTTCTTGTAACGGACGGAGGACCACCCTTTACATCAGCAATTTTTATTTCGTTTATGGAACGTCAGGGAATCAAAGTAATGCGAAGTCCACCTTACAATCCCAGCAGCAATGGTCAGGCAGAAAGGATGGTAAGGTTGGCAAAAGATACGTTTAAGAAATTTATGTTAGAGCCTGAAATGCGTTCTATTGATATGAAGGAGCGAATTTCTTATTTCTTAGCAAATTATAGGAACACTCCTACATCTTCAGATGAAAAATTTCCGTCAGAAAAAGTTTTTTGTTACAAACCGAAAACATTAATGGATCTCATACATCCGAGGAAACGATACACAGATTTTCTCTTATCTGAAGAAAAACGAAAACCTTTAATAGTGGACAGCAGTACGCCCTCCCAGGACCCATTTAATAAGCTAGCTTTAGGGGATAGATTATTATATAAGAATAGCGACAAACAAAGAATCGAAAAATGGATTGATGCGCAGTTTGTAAAACGAGTTTCTACTAATGTGTTTCAAATATCTATTGGCAGGAACACCTTCAACGCTCATCGAAATCAACTCCGCTTAATCAAACATCCTACGAGTTCAACTATATATATACCGATTCAACGGAATAAAAGGCCGCACGAGGACAACGTTGACGATGAAGGATTTGGAGGTATGCTGAACATACCAGTCGGGCAGAACGAAGAAAAAATCAAGCGAAGGCGTTTAAATGAACTTAAACGTAGTCCGATAATCACGCGAAGTGTTTCGCGATCAGGAAAACGAAGAAATGGAAAGCTGAAGAAGAAGAAAATAGTGTACTATATTTTGTTGAATTGCCTGGTTGTTCGGTTGCATGATTATTATTTTTTCTTTACTTTTACTTAAAAGCTAGTCGAATAAATAGATTCAATGAACATGTTAGCTAGAAAAACTATGCACTTTAGCCAATTTAAAATTTGTACATTCTTTCTCGAGGATGGAGAATTGTTAAGTATAACTTTATGCATCGAGGTCCAAATCCACCTCGATCGAATAGTACTAAAGAGAGAGACTCTCTTTAGAGTTTATAGCAAAACACGATTTAGTCTATAATAAACTAGCCGTCGAGCTATTCTTCTTTTGGCTACTCATCTGACTGGACGTGTCTTCTTTTAGATCACAGATCCCTTAATTCTCAATACATAACACTAATGTTCACTGTTTAGGTTTTTAGCTCAATGTTTACTTTATGTTTTGCCTTTCTACTATATAAATATATAGTATAAAGGTATAGAAATCTCTTGGAAAACCGGAAATGGAAAAAAGGACCTGCGGGCCGAATGTCATATACCATTCGACTCAGTTTCGAAAACTGAGCATTTTCTGTGTGGGTGTATGTATGTGTGTGTGTGTGTGTGTATGTGTGTATGTAACGCTTTTAATCTCACTCACTTTTCTCGGAGATGGCTGGACCGATTTTGATGTTCTTAGTGTCAAATGAAAGGTCTAAGTGTCCCATAGGTCGCTATTGAATTTCATACTGATCGGACTTTTAGTTAAAAAGTTATGTATAAAAATACGAAAAATATGAGACTTCATTATCTCATAGATCCCTTACTCGATTTGAACAAAATTGATTGCATATGAAAGAGGAGTCTTGCAAACCCTTAACTTCCAAATTTCATGACGATTGGACTTGTAGTTTGAAAGTTACATAAAGAAATGTGAAACAATAGTATTTAAAACATATCTTTGTAACATATAAGCATCAATTCAATGAAAAACATCACACATTTTATTATTATTTGAAAATTACTACTGAGATCTATCAAACGAAACCGAGTGATTGAAAATCGGACGGTTCATTCAAAAGTTATTCAAACTTTAACACTTAAGCACCGTATATTAAACCGTTAAAACGTGTGAAATCAAAACATATCAATCAAATGTTGATTGTATTCAATGTGTGTGATGTATGTGTGCGTGTATGTATGTATGTATGTATGTATGTATGTATGTATGTATGTATGTATGTATGTATGTATGTATGTATGTATGTATGTATGTATGTGTGTGTATGTGATGGCAATTTGCAATTTTTAAATTTGCATTGAAATTCAAGAAAAGTGAGAAACATGTCAATTGTTTAAAGTTTTCAAAGCCTCTTAGTGGAATACGAACTCTGAAATTAAAGAAAAGAAAAAAATTTTACCGACTTAATTCCACTATTTAATATTTATTCGCGACAGATACGTATACGCTTTGAAATAAGCCACTGATGAAGCCTGCACGTTGTAGGCGAACTACGTATCTGTCGCAAATAAATATTAAATAGTCGGATTCAATCGAAAAGTCTTTTGTTTTCTTTTTTAGGTTTCAATTGTCATTTTCTTCACTTGCTGTTACTCACAATTGTACAAGAAAAGCAAAAAGCGGAGAAAAACAGTTAATTTAAGTATATAAGTACACTAGCTGACCCGACAAACTTCGTATTGCCACAAATTAACCTGTGTTGTACATAAATCATGAATCTCGGATGATCTTTGTAACAATCTCGAATTTTGCAAGCCCCCCAGTGGGCGGCGCTTCCGACGGCGGGTCACCGGCAACACTCGCGACCATCTCGTCCTGAATGATCTAGTGTTGCTATAGATAGTTTTTGTGGTCTTGTATTGACTAATGTTTTATGGAAGAGTCTCGAATTTCTCGAGTTCGATTAGTTTTTGAGTTTCGCAAAAATTTCTGTTTTATTTGTATGAGAGTCCATATCCCCCTACCACAGGGGTGAGAGGTCTCTAACTATCGTAAAAAGAGTTCAAGACTCCAAAATCTCCCATATGCCAAATTTGGTTCCATTTGCTTGATTAGTTCTCAAATTATAAGGAAATTTGAATTTCATTTGTATGGGAGCTCCCCTCTTAAAAGGGGAAGGGGTCGTAATTCACCATAGAAAAAATTTCTGCCATATAAAACTCCCACATGCCAAATTTGGTTCCATTTGATTGATTAGTTCTCGAGATAAGAGGAAATTTGCATTTCATTTGTATGGAAGCCCACCCTCTTAATGGGGAGATGGGCCATAACTCGCTTTCTAAAGAAGAGAGGGGTCTCAATTCACCATAGAAAAAAATCTTGCGTCCAAAACTACTTACATGTCAAATTTGATTCCATTTGGTTGATTAGTTCTCGAGTTATGAGGAAATTTGTTTTTCATTTGTATAGGAGCCCACCCCCTCTTAAAAAGGTAAGGGGTCCTAATTCATCATAGAAAAAATGGTTGCATCCAAAAACACCCACGTGTCAAATTTGGTTCCATTTGCTTAATTAGTTCTCGAGCTATGAGGAAATTTGTATTTTATTTGTGTAGAAGCCCCCCTCTTAAAGTAGGGAGGGGTTCTAATTCACCATAGAAAATATTCATGCCCTAGAAAACTTTCACATGCCAAATTTGGTTCCATTTGCTTGATTAATTCTAGAGTTATGAGGAAATTTGCATTTCATTTGTATAGGAGCCCCCCTTCCTAAAGTGGCGAGGGGTCCCAATTCATCATAGAAAAAAATTTTGTCTCCAAAAACACCCACGTGCCAAATTTTGTTCCATTTGCTTGATTAGCTCTCGAGTTATGAGGAAATTTGTATTTCGTTTGTATAGGAGCCCCCCCTCTTAAAGTTGGGAGGGGTCCTAATTCACTATAGAAAATGTTCTTGCCCTCGAAAACTTTCACATGCCAAATTTAGTTTCATTTGCTTGATTAGCTCTCGAGTTATGAGGAAATTTGTCTTTCATTTGTATAGGAGCCCCCCCCCCTCCTAAAGTGAGGAGGGGTCCAGGTTCATCATAGAAAAAATGTTTGTCTCCAAAAATACCCACGTGTCAAAATTGGTTCCATTTGCTTGATTAGTTCTCGAGTTATGAGGAAAATTGTGTTTCTTTGGTACAGAAGCCCCCCCTCTTAAAGTGGGGAGGGGTCCTAATTTACTATAGAAAATATTCTTGCCCTCGAAAACCTTCACGTGCCAAATTTGGTTCCATTTGCTTGATTAGTTCTCGAGTTATGAGGAAATTTGTAAGGAAGCCCCCCTTTTAAAGAGAAGAGGAGTTATAATTCCCCTCATAAAGAGGGGAGGGGTCCTAATTTACCATAGAATAAATTCTTGTTACCGGAAACACCCACATGCCAAATTTTGTTGTATTTGCTTGATTAGTTGTCGAGTTATGCAGAAATTTGTGTTTCATTTGTATGGGAGCCCCCCCTCTTAGTGGGGGGAGGGGTTTTTAACCATCACTAAAACCTTTCCTGGCCCCAAAAAACCTCTACATGCATATTTTCATGCCGATTGGTTCAGTAGTTTTCGATTCTATAAGGAACATACAGACAGACAGACAGACAGAAATCCTTCTTTATAGGTATAGATATAGTGGTGTATAGGATCAAAATACTAGTGCGTTGATTTTTCCAAATAAATTTATACAAATTTCATACAAATTTTGCGCATTAATAGATGCTCTTTTCAATCCATAGATACTAGAGCTTAGAAATGTTATATGAAAAATAGGAAGTAAACGTTGCACGGTAGTAACTTTGTAAGATTTGTTTTCGTTAGTGACATTTTAATGGACAGACGCCTTATGTCATGTATCATATTTTAATAAATAAATCGAAAATGACAAGCACTGGAAATCATATCGATCATATTTCTCATTCTCAAGCATGTTTATGGCGCAGTTTTTGCACTATTTTTCGACCTCATCTTGTTTTCCTAACCCTCTAACATTGTAAAAACGATGTGATTAAGTTAATGACTATCTTTTCATGAGAGTACATTCAAAAGAAGCTTAAGTTTTGATTTTCATGCAAAAATAATTATCTGAAGGAGCGCCAGCTAAGAAAAAGTTCTATTTCTCTTTTTCATATCTAATGCTCTATTCAGTTATTTTTTCTAATTCAGATATATTGCAAAATTGAAGCCAAGCAAACTAATAGTAAAATTTTGAGATTAATCATTTTGTTGTAGATATCCTTTTTCTTCAAAAGCGAAGTATAATAATAATTTTTCTGAACTCTTGTTTTTCAAAGATGCTAACTTTTGAACACATGGTATTAATATCAAAAAAATCTACCCTTTGGGTTAAAACCACTCAAAAAAAATATCAAAAAATCTGCTATGAACACATATTTCATATTGTCAGTTCAAAACAAGTTTCGTATGTGGTTCTGAAACCCGAAAGTTATGGCCAACCGATTATAAAACTAAATAAGTAATTTTTATCGTACTTTTTTGGCCTTTTCAGTCTTTTACGGAAATTAGAACTGGCTTTTTCAATTCACTCCGACGTTTCGACTATTTATTTTAGTCTTTTTCAAGGATAGCTATAATATTTTGTCATGTTTGTTTTAGTTATAAATGTCTTTTGTTTCGATTGTACCTACAGTTGTCTCAGTTCGTCGTTAAAAATCTTTAATTTTAAGAATGTAAATGTCTTCTTTAGTTTTTCTGTGCATATCTGTCGTCTGCAAAAGATTAATATTTATAGTCTGTCTCAGTTTAGTACAGTTTGTTGGTGAAAAAACCTTTCCAAAAACTTCGCTACTATCATAGTTGAACCTACTTTTCAAACTTCGCACACTAACTGTTTTCACCGTTGCTATCTAATTGGGAAGGGGTGGTAGGGAAATTGTGCTTCTGAGTGGGTTTTATGGAGGCTAGTATCCCTGCGTATGTATGGTTTAATCCATCTACGTCGCTCCGTCTGTTGATTGTATTGGGTGTATTGTAGATATGGCACATTTCTAATATTGGGAGAGCTTTTTTCTTGTAACTGCGATCGACTATTTTGGTGTTGGGTAGATCAAATCTGTGGTTGTTATCTATGCAGTGTTCTACGAGAGCGGTTTTTTCTCTGAGAGCTCTTATCTGGTTATCAGCTGTTGTGAGTCCGTTTTTTATAAACTTGTCCAGCTGGTTGATAGTGGTTTGGTGGCCAGAGAGTCTTGTTTTGAGATGGTTGGTTGTCATCCCAATGTATATTGACTCACATTCTCTACATTTGGTACTGTAAATGACGTTGTGTTGCATTAGTGTTGGGAGAGTGTCTTTAATTGGTGGGAGGAGAGCACTTAGATTATTGGTGTTTGAGTATGCAATTTTGATATCACCAAGTTCTCTTTTGAGAATTTTGGCAATTCGAGGTGATAAGTCTGCTATGTGTGGGATTGATCTGTAAAGTTGTGTGGGTTGCTTTACTAGAAATGGTTGCTGGTTAGATGGTATTTGGCTTTCTCGATCTTCTGGTGATGATGCTGTCTGGGTAGGCGATGGTCTATGGATGGCTGGCTGTTCGTTGGACGTCGTTGTATTGCTGGATTTACATGGTGTGTTCGGTGGTGGTGGCGGTGGTGGCGGTGGCGGCGGTGGTGGCGGTGGTGGGCTTGGTGGTGGGCTTGGTGGTGGTGGTTTCTCGGAGCTCCGGTTGCTTTGGTTGACGTAGCGGTTCCAACATCGGTTGATCAGCTTGATTGGGTAGTCATTGCGTTTCAGGTGTGATTGTATGATTGAGTATTTTTCAGCGTTGGTATAGTTTGTAGAGAGTCTGTCGACACGGGTGATGAAATTAATAGCGGTGTTCATTTTTTGACTGAGTGGGTGGAACGAGTGGTAGTTGATCAGTCTTCCGGAGGATATGCTTTTGGTGTACCATTGGGTCTGTATGGTTTGGTCGTTTTTCCGTATGAGTAGCATGTCTAGGTATGGCAACTGGCAGTCTTTCTCTGCTTCGGCTGTGAATTGAAGCATTGGGTGGTAACTATTAAATGAGTTTAGAACCTCTGACATCTTGCCGTGCGGAACTGTAAGAAGTAGATCGTCGACATATTTTTTAACAACTGGTATCGATATGTGTATTGTGCTCATTACTGTATCGATTAGTGTGTCAATAACAATTTCGGCTAGTATAGGGGAGAGCGGATTTCCCATAGCCGTTCCTTTTATTTGATGGTAGTATTTGTTGTCAAATTGAAAGTAGCTGCAATCCATGCAGAAATTGACCATCTCTAGGAAAATGTCTAAGCAGATATTGGTATTTGATCTGATGTGTTGCCAATGATCTATAATCCCTTTCGTTACTAGTTCCTGTGGGATGTTTGTAAATAGAGAGATCACGTCCAGAGAGATCATCTCGTAGTTTTGTGGTAGTGTAATTGAGTTGATAAACCGGCAGAAAGCAAACGAATCTGTTACACTGTAGTTGCTTTTGATGGATGCTTGTAGTATTTTGCATATATATTTCGAGAGTGCGTACGATGGAGCGGTCATGTTGGGTATAACGGGGCGGAGTGGTAGGTTCGGTTTGTGTGCTTTGGGCTGGCCGTATATTCTGGGGCAGGTGGCAGTGTTTGTTTTTAGAGAGTAGTATTCGTTTTTATCGACCAGTTTCAAGTCATATAGGCGTTGTACTATTCTGTTGTTCATGGTTTGGTATCTAGATGTCGGGTCTCTGGTGATTTGCTTGTAGGTGTTGGTATCCAGCAGTAGCTCGTTCATTTTAGTCTTGTAATCGTCGATGTCCATTATTACCGTTCGATTCCCTTTATCAGCAGGCATAACGCGTATAGTTGGATTTTCTTTAATAAAGTTTCGGGTGGTTTTTACTGCGGTTGTGCAGAATCGTGTTAGGGGGTCGTTTTGTCTTCTAGATTTCATGTCGTGGATATGATTTTGGATGGTGTTTGCTACTAGGCATCTGGTTTGATTTTGTGTTGTTTTATCGGGGTTTGATCGTATTATTGATTCCACATCCGCTATTAGGTGGTATATGGGAAGTTGGCTTATGGTGATGTGAGGAAGAGTGAATTTTGGACCCAGGCTTAGCAAGATTTTTGTATCTGGTGGTAGCTGTTGTTTAGTGGCATTATAGATTGCATTTTCGTTGTAGGTTGGAGTGTTCGATACCTTGTTTTCCAGCTTAGAGATGATCTGTCGTGCTTTCTTTTCGGTGCAGTGTGTTTTTCGCTGTAAACATTTTTGATAGGCCATCTCTTGTGTGAAGATGAATGTTTTGGAATCTTCGATATTCACACTACTGTGGATTCGTTGTTTACATTCATCCATTTGTCGGTTTAACTGCTTAATTTTGTAAAACGTGTGTTGAATTTCGGTGGAAAGTATAGATCTTTTGAAGCGATCGATATGTTTTGAGATTTTACTGAGATAAGGACTGTTTTCTTCTAATAATGAGTGTATGCACTTGAAAGCATTTGTTATATGTGCTGGACTCACACCATTTTTTCTGCATTTGATTAGGAAATTCTTTCGACTCCAACCTACAACGAAAATGCAATCTATAATGCCACTAAACAACAGCTACCACCAGATACAAAAATCTTGCTAAGCCTGGGTCCAAAATTCACTCTTCCTCACATCACCATAAGCCAACTTCCCATATACCACCTAATAGCGGATGTGGAATCAATAATACGATCAAACCCCGATAAAACAACACAAAATCAAACCAGATGCCTAGTAGCAAACACCATCCAAAATCATATCCACGACATGAAATCTAGAAGACAAAACGACCCCCTAACACGATTCTGCACAACCGCAGTAAAAACCACCCGAAACTTTATTAAAGAAAATCCAACTATACGCGTTATGCCTGCTGATAAAGGGAATCGAACGGTAATAATGGACATCGACGATTACAAGACTAAAATGAACGAGCTACTGCTGGATACCAACACCTACAAGCAAATCACCAGAGACCCGACATCTAGATACCAAACCATGAACAACAGAATAGTACAACGCCTATATGACTTGAAACTGGTCGATAAAAACGAATACTACTCTCTAAAAACAAACACTGCCACCTGCCCCAGAATATACGGCCAGCCCAAAGCACACAAACCGAACCTACCACTCCGCCCCGTTATACCCAACATGACCGCTCCATCGTACGCACTCTCGAAATATATATGCAAAATACTACAAGCATCCATCAAAAGCAACTACAGTGTAACAGATTCGTTTGCTTTCTGCCGGTTTATCAACTCAATTACACTACCACAAAACTACGAGATGATCTCTCTGGACGTGATCTCTCTATTTACAAACATCCCACAGGAACTAGTAACGAAAGGGATTATAGATCATTGGCAACACATCAGATCAAATACCAATATCTGCTTAGACATTTTCCTAGAGATGGTCAATTTCTGCATGGATTGCAGCTACTTTCAATTTGACAACAAATACTACCATCAAATAAAAGGAACGGCTATGGGAAATCCGCTCTCCCCTATACTAGCCGAAATTGTTATTGACACACTAATCGATACAGTAATGAGCACAATACACATATCGATACCAGTTGTTAAAAAATATGTCGACGATCTACTTCTTACAGTTCCGCACGGCAAGATGTCAGAGGTTCTAAACTCATTTAATAGTTACCACCCAATGCTTCAATTCACAGCCGAAGCAGAGAAAGACTGCCAGTTGCCATACCTAGACATGCTACTCATACGGAAAAACGACCAAACCATACAGACCCAATGGTACACCAAAAGCATATCCTCCGGAAGACTGATCAACTACCACTCGTTCCACCCACTCAGTCAAAAAATGAACACCGCTATTAATTTCATCACCCGTGTCGACAGACTCTCTACAAACTATACCAACGCTGAAAAATACTCAATCATACAATCACACCTGAAACGCAATGACTACCCAATCAAGCTGATCAACCGATGTTGGAACCGCTACGTCAACCAAAGCAACCGGAGCTCCGAGAAACCACCACCACCAAGCCCACCACCAAGCCCACCACCGCCACCACCGCCGCCACCGCCACCACCGCCACCACCACCGAACACACCATGTAAATCCAGCAATACAACGACGTCCAACGAACAGCCAGCCATCCATAGACCATCGCCTACCCAGACAGCATCATCACCAGAAGATCGAGAAAGCCAAATACCATCTAACCAGCAACCATTTCTAGTAAAGCAACCCACACAACTTTACAGATCAATCCCACACATAGCAGACTTATCACCTCGAATTGCCAAAATTCTCAAAAGAGAACTTGGTGATATCAAAATTGCATACTCAAACACCAATAATCTAAGTGCTCTCCTCCCACCAATTAAAGACACTCTCCCAACACTAATGCAACACAACGTCATTTACAGTACCAAATGTAGAGAATGTGAGTCAATATACATTGGGATGACAACCAACCATCTCAAAACAAGACTCTCTGGCCACCAAACCACTATCAATCAGCTGGACAAGTTTATAAAAAACGGACTCACAACAGCTGATAACCAGATAAGAGCTCTCAGAGAAAAAACCGCTCTCGTAGAACACTGCATAGATAACAACCACAGATTTGATCTACCCAACACCAAAATAGTCGATCGCAGTTACAAGAAAAAAGCTCTCCCAATATTAGAAATGTGCCATATCTACAATACACCCAATACAATCAACAGACGGAGCGACGTAGATGGATTAAACCATACATACGCAGGGATACTAGCCTCCATAAAACCCACTCAGAAGCACAATTTCCCTACCACCCCTTCCCAATTAGATAGCAACGGTGAAAACAGTTAGTGTGCGAAGTTTGAAAAGTAGGTTCAACTATGATAGTAGCGAAGTTTTTGGAAAGGTTTTTTCACCAACAAACTGTACTAAACTGAGACAGACTATAAATATTAATCTTTTGCAGACGACAGATATGCACAGAAAAACTAAAGAAGACATTTACATTCTTAAAATTAAAGATTTTTAACGACGAACTGAGACAACTGTAGGTACAATCGAAACAAAAGACATTTATAACTAAAACAAACATGACAAAATATTATAGCTATCCTTGAAAAAGACTAAAATAAATAGTCGAAACGTCGGAGTGAATTGAAAAAGCCAGTTCTAATTTCCGTAAAAGACTGAAAAGGCCAAAAAAGTACGATAAAAATTACGAAACTAACAGTCGACAACGTCTAAAGCAAACTAGATAAGGTGTTCATCAAATAACATAAATGACGCTTACAAGTATTTACGCACCCAAGGAAAGAAAATATAATTATTCTACGCAATACGTTGTGAATTTTACTGGCAAATAAGGATTTTGAGAAAATAAATAATGATTGTTGTGGCAGTAGAAAGGCTAGGTCACGCCGCTAGGTGGATTAATTCGGGTTTTTGGCACAATGTCAACCCCAAGAAGGGGTGAGATTGTACCAAAGTTCATGCACTTCCAGTAAAATTAGGTTTCATTGTAACTAAACCATCTCTACGGTAGTTGTTAATTGAGCAATTTAGTATATATTGACAGGTTTGAAATCAACTTAGTTCCTAAATTGTGTGTATACTAAGCTAAAGAACAAAACTATATGCTTTTTTGGCACAATCTCGCCCCGGATGACGGTACAATAATACTCACATTGTTGCTAGCGAAGAATTCTATTGAACATAATTTGGAACGGATGTAAGGTTCCAAAGACATGTCCGGAAAAAGTTCCGGAATATATGAAACTTGAACATAGATGCACCTTGTTACTTACGGAACACGAGTAATAAAGAGGATGATTTGGCTTTTCCAAATTCGTAACGTCGCTTTATTCGTTCGAAGCTTAACGAGGGTTTTAAATTCCTGTATTAAACATAAGTTTTAGATATAAGATCAATTTTAGGTTAACCTAGGTTTAGCTTACGTTTAGTGCCCTTTCTCCGGTTTATTCGTTAAGATTCTAGCTCACCGTTAATCCACTTTTAGACCTTTAATTTAGATTCATCATTAGATATAAGAATTTCGCACTTTAGTATAGTTTTTCTCACCACCAATTCAATCAAGCAAACCTATTATTTGTCTTTCCGTACTAACTTTAGGCTAAGTAGATATACTACTATATTAAGACAATTTTTAATTAATTTTATGCATAACTTTAACAATAACGAACTATTTTACCTTCTGTTTAATTTTAGAGTATGAATTTTCACAGTATAAGTAGAGTTTCCACAACTAGAATAATTTTAAGCTTGATTTAAGATATAAAGAAATAATTTTATCACGTGTACGTCTTCTCCTATCTTTTGTTTTATATTTTATCAGAACTCCCTCCTGCATGACAGTGACAGCAGTCACACGATTAGCATTCGTTCGATCGCAGGGCTGCTACAACTGGGGTGCGTTCGGATCCAAGGGGTGTTCAATTGACACTCCCCCCCAGTTTGCTGACTCCGCCTCTTTTTTTTATTTCCATGTGTGGACTCATTACTGCGACCAGTATAGTTGATCTATTGTAATATTGCCCGGGATTTTGCTGTATGACCTGCACTGCATTTTTTTTTTGCTATAATCGCTATTGAGTGAGCGATATGCTTATTGAATTTTTTATGCGTGCTTGCGTGTATTGGGGTTTACCCTTCCTTCAAAGCTTGATCTACTTTACCCACTTATTCCTCGCTGCCAGCACTATCCCATATTACAGCCGTCCCTGGCGAGGACTCATTCGTACCTCTGACCAGTACACTTAACTATTGGAGGGATATTTGCACTGTCAAGTCAAGAGGCTTCAGAGGGTAAATATAGAATTCAGCACGAAGGAAGGGTAAATGGAGGGGCCTGAGAATAAACCCATGCTAAAGTCACTTGACATCGAATGGCTTGATTCTACTAAGATTCGAACCCACGACCACTCGCTTGTCAAAGCAGACTCGGTAACCTTGCGGCTACGGAGCCCCCCTAACTCCGCCTCTTAGTCTGCTAACTCCTCCTTTCCTCTAACGTCAAGCACCGCAACCTTAACTGCCGGTCTCTCGTACACGCCCTTCGTTGTTTTGATCGTAACCGTGCGTACTTGACCGTCTCGGTTTACCGTCCCAATGATGCGCACTTTCGGCCAGCAATTCGTCGGCAGATCCGGGTCCACGATCAGCACAATATCATTTCTCTTGATCGGCGGGACCTTCTCATGCCACTTAGATCGCTGGGTGATTTCTGGTAAGTTCTCTCGCACCCACTTCTGGGTTCGCCATTTGCTGAGATAAGTGCCAGCCACGACACAAAGCGATTGAATTATCGTCCAGCTCTGTCCAGGGTTTAGAGCCGTCGGAATTGCCAAGCAACCAGTGATTTGGGGTAAGAACGGGAGCTGCCTCATCCTCAATGGGCACGTGTGTAAGGGGTCTCGCATTCAGGATGCCTTCAACCTCGACCAACGCATTCCTTAGCTCTTCGTCTGTCGGGCGACGCGGTAACTGAAATTCTGCCAAGGTACGCTTCACTGATTGAACAAGCCGTTCCCAGCTCCCTCCCATGTGAGAAGATGCTGGTGGATTAAAGCGCCAGGTGGTTGTCGAAGACACGAGCTCCTGCGTCATCTTGTGTTGATCTAGTTTCAGCAATGTCTGCTTCAGCTCTCGCTCGGAGCCAATGAAGTTGGTTCCTCTGTCGCCGTAGAAAACAGCCGGTGTGCCTCGTCGCACCATGAAGTTGCGTATCGCCATTACGCATGAGCTTGTTGACAGTGAGCTAGCTATATCTATGTAAACCGCACGGATCGTAAGGCAAGTCAGAAGAACGTCAACCCGTCTCCCTATAGCCACTTTCATGGGACCAAAATAATCAATACCGGTGTGCGTGAAAGGACGAACGAACGCTGTAAGCCTACATACCGGAAGATTTGCCATCGCGGGGGGTCGCGGACGAGCTTCTCGCAACTTACAGCGTTGACAGTCGGATCTGATCTTAGCGTATACCCTGCGCAGTCGACTGATGCAGTACTTCTGACGAACTTCGTTAATTACCGACTCGTGATTGCGATGATGAAACCTTTGATGGTAGCTTTCTACGATGAGGAGCGTAATCGGGTGGTCGTGTGGAAGAATGATAGGGTTGACAGTATGGTATTAGAAATTTACACATTTCTGTTCTGCCGTGCATACACAGTAGTCGTCTGTCGTCGAGGTATGGGCTAAGTTTGTAGAGCGGGCTTCGTTTGTGCTACGTTTTCGTTACGTTGGAGAATCGATAATGCCTGTGGGAACTTATCCTGCTGCGCGATACGAATGTGAAATTCTTCGGCATGGCGGATTTCTTCACTAGTGAAGCATCCAGTGATTTTGGCGAACTTATTTGGACGTGTGTTTTAGTAAACCGGAAAATGTATACTGTAGCACGGACTAATCTCCTCCAGGTACGAAAATTTGTCGTAGGGATTGTCCCGCTGATCGTTTCAATGTGCACATTTACACTTGCGCGCAGCTCTTCTGCAGTTTCCGTCGTCTTGACAGATATCACCGGCCACTTCTCTTCACCCTGCCAAAGGAATTCAGGTCCTTTGAACCATCTGCTGTCACCCGTTAGCGGTGGACGACAGTGCCATTTCGTACCCTCGTCCGCGACATTCCACCTCGTTGGAACCCACCTCCATTCGACAACGTTTGTCAGGTCCAGAATATCGCAGACCCCTGCTGCCACGAATGCGCTGTACTTGCGGTGATCAGCCCGTATCCAAGAGAGTACATTTCTGGAGTCTGACCAGTAGACACACTTTGAGATCCCTATGGATAATCCTTGATGAACAGAAACGGATAGTCTAGCACCAATACGTGCTGCTTCAAGCTCCAATCGAGGAATGGTTAAATATTTGAGGAGGGCTACACGACTCTTCGCTCCCACGAGTGGACATTCGACCGCACCGTTTTCTACGAATCGAAGATATACTACCGCCGCTATACCATTTTCGCCTGCATCTACGAAGGTATGCAACTGTACCTCCATCTGAGATGTAATCCTCGTTTGAAGTCTGTAGCAGCGTGGGATCTTCAAGTGTTCGATCTCTGGAAGGAATTTCAGCCACGTTTGCCACTTTTCGTAGCACTGTTGATCGACGTTGTCATCCCAACCTGTACCCGTTCGCCAGATATCCTGCATCAGTACTTTGAGATACATGAGATAGTGTGCAATCAAACCTAGTGGATCGTAGATGGTCATCATGATGCGGAGCACTTCTCGCTTCGTAGGACAGCGGGCACCCTCCAGTAGGTCTCTTCCCAGTCTATTCTAGTTGATCTTGTAGGTGAAGCAATCTGTTTTGGTGCACCACCACATGCCTAGTACCTTCTCTGTTGCTAGATCAGACGATAGATCAAGGCTTTTCTCCTCTCCCGAGTTACTGCAAAGTGCTGACAGAACGGCGACGGAGTTGGACATCCAATTTCGAATTTCGAACCCACCTTGGTTGTGTACGTACCAGACTGATTTTGCTAACTCGATCGCATCCTGCTCTGTTTCTGTACTGCACAACATGTCGTCGACGTAAGTACAGTGTACGATTGCCCTGGTAGCTGTCGGGTGCTGTTTGCTGAACCTTTCGGCGTTTTTGTTCTTTATGAACTGCGCGCTCGCTGGAGAACAGCATGCTCCAAAAGTCATCACCTGCATGACGTAAACATTGGGTTCGCTCTTCTCGGTATCCCGCCACAAGAACCGTTGACTGTGCTGATCCTCGCTACGTATGCCAACTTGGTGAAACATTTCGCGAATGTCACCACATATTGCGAAACGGAACTCGCGAAACTTGTAAAGGATAACCAACGGCGTGAGCAGATCAGGCCCAGCGAGGAGACAGGAATTCAGCGAAACTCCATGAGTTTTTGCGGCTGCGTCCCAGACGAGTCTCAATTTTCCGGGTTTATTAGGGTTGGTAACTGGGAAGACTGGTAAATACCAGACACGTTCGTGGTCCTCCGCCAGCTCCTCTTCGGTCAGTTTGCGAGCGTAGTCCTTCGCTACGTAATCCGCAAACTTCTCCTTCAGCAAGCCTGTTTCAAACCTCCCATTTGCATGATGGGTCAACTCGTATAGAAGCTCTATGGCCCGCTCATCATCCTTAGAACGGAGCTGCCTAGAACGCGGCGTTACACCCAAATTCTCAAGAAAGAAATACTCTTTCATAGCGCGTTCTACGAATCCGTCGTCATTTTCCTTCTCCCCGTGCTCACAGCTGCAAACGTGGCACGTATAGTGTACCATATTCATTGGCTTGTCCGTCGGAAAGCCACCGTAGATCGTCCAACCCAGGTTGGTTTTAATTGCGATTGGTTGACCCGGTTTTCCTTCCCGGCTTTTTCTCACGATCGTCGCACTTGCGTGCCTTACTCCGATCAAGATAGGTGGTCGAACATTACAATAGGGTTCAACCGGAACACCTTTTAAGTAGCGGTTTTCAGCTTGTAGCTGTTTCACGTCTAGTGTTTGAGCCGGTAACTGCAGTTCTTTAACAGTGCGGACATCCTCGAGATGAAACCGCTTTCCCTTTGGCCCAGAGACGTCTAGATTAACACTACGGGATTCAGGTTCTGAACGGTGCGTGCCTGCAGTCCACTTGAGACACAGTGGCCGGGGCTCTCCCGTAAGGTTTAATTCATCTGCCAGTTCCTGGTCCATCAGCGTCAGAGAGGATCCATCATCCAGGAAGGCGTAGCAGTGCATCATTACTCCGTTCCCATACGCTACAATCGGCACGTAACGGAATAGGGTTGTACTCGACCCAGACAGGTGTGCATTGCAAGCTTGTTCGTCGTGCAATGGGTTGACGCTCAGTTCCTTATGCAATGAGGGATGGTGTTTGAAGGTGCAGCCATTTACCTTACAATCCCTCGATTCGCATCCACCTTTGTGCTGTTTCAGGCACTTGCGACACGCTCTCGCCTCGCGTATTGTCGCCCACCGTCCATCGTAAGAGAGTTCCAAGAAGCGTTTACATTTCGCGAGTGACACGCAAGCTCCTTTGCAAGCAATGCAGCTGTTTTGGTTTGCTTTCCTGGCTCCAGTCGTCGTAGATACGCTCGATGCTCGCCCTTTGCTAGAAGACTGCTCAGCGTGTGTGTTTACAAAGGCCTTCGACTTCCTGCGGGGCTCCTGGTTCTGGTCAGGCTCCTGTTGTCTACGCGGCTCAGAAACAAGGCAGGCATCTTCCGCTATGGCATAGATCCACTCACTGAAGGCCGCCAGATTGACCCTCCGCAAACACCTGGTGTGTCTCGCCCATTCTAGCTTCATCGAAGCGGGAAGCTTCCCAACTATGTCGCCCAGTAACGAAACGTCTCGCAGGTATTCCTTCCGCCCGCATGCGTCGATCGTAACAGCAAGATTCTGCACTGCCAGCGCAAAATCGATCAACTTATTCATCGAGTCGGCTCTAAGTGGGGGCGTAGCTAACACTTTGTCCTTCAATGACTGTATAATGAACTGCGGCTGTCTAAATCGCAGCTTAAGTGCATCTATCGCCCTACGCAATGTTGACGGGTGTAGCAGAAAACTACGTACTGTACCAAGCGCGTCTCCCTTCAGGCAGTTTCTCAAACGAAGCATGTTCTCGTCGTCCATATACCCGCACATACGCGTTGTGCTTTCGAAGGTGGAAAAAAACATTGGCCACTCCTCAGGATGACCTGTAAACATGGGTAAATCCTTTGCGACGACCTGGCGAGCAGCGACTTGATTTCGCGTCAGGCTACCGTTTAACGCATTGCTGCTCGTTCCTCTCTGCTGACTAGCGTTTATAGCCCTCGGCGTGGATCGATTTTGGGGAACGAAATCACACGCATCGCACTCATCATCGTCCGTAGAATCATCGTCGGTATCTTTATCGACGTACTCATCGCTTACTTCACTTTCAGCTTTCTCTTCACCCTGGTCACGTTCATCGCTCAACCACTCCTTTACTTTGGAGTTGCCGTCCACTACATCATCTCCCGACTCATCTTCGTCGTCTAGATTTGCTAGCTCCTGGCATACACTGAACTGCTTCTCGATCAGTTTTTTCTTCTCTTCAAGCAGTGTCTGCTCCGCTGCGAGTTTCCGTAGTTGGAGTTTCAGGTGCTCCCGGGAGGATTTCTTCGACGCTGCCGAAGTCACTAAAGCCGCCTTCTGGGATTTTGCGGATTTTTGTTTTGCCGGTTCACGATTCTTCGATGATGATGGTACGTTACTCGCTCCTTTGCTTTCGTCTCTTTCACAAGCTTCGTCACCTTAGACTTTCGCTTCTTCTTCGCCTTTTCCGCACATTTCACGCAACACCACGGCTCATTTTCGATATCTTGACCGACACCTACACAGCTGTAATGATGCCATTCGTCACAGCTATCACACTGTACCATACGGCTATTATCCAATGAGTTACGCGTCCGACAATTCTGACCAACATTTTCGACCGCGAGGAAAGTTTGGCTCTTACGGGGAGTCTTTGTAGAGTCCTTGACAGACGAACCTTTCTTTTTATTAACGCTCGGGTTGTTACGGGTATCTTTATTACTGTCGGAATTAACGGGGGGTTTACTTCTGCCGCATCCGCATTTCGAAGAGAACTAGCTTTGCTCTTACCTTGATTGGTAGCGGTGGTTTCATTTCCAGTTGAACTCGACATCGTATAAACAAATTTAAAATTTTGTTACTTACGGAACACGAGTAACAAAGAGGATGATTTGGCTTTCCAAATTCGTAACGTCGCTTTATTCGTTCGAAGCTTAACGAGGGTTTTAAATTCCTGTATTAAACATAAGTTTTAGATATAAGATCAATTTTAGGTTAACCTAGGTTTAGCTTACGTTTAGTGCCCTTTCTCCGGTTTATTCGTTAAGATTCGAGCTCACCGTTAATCCACTTTTAGACCTTTAATTTAGATTCATCATTAGATATAAGAATTTCGCACTTTAGTATAGTTTTTCTCACCACCAATTCAATCAAGCAAACCTATTATTTGTCTTTCCGTACTAACTTTAGGCTAAGTAGATATACCACTATATTAAGACAATTTTTAATTAATTTTAAGCATAACTTTAACAATAACGAACTATTTTACCTTCTGTTTAATTTTAGAGTATGAATTTTCACAGTATAAGTAGAGTTTCCACAACCAGAATAATTTTAAGCTAGATTTAAGATATAAAGAAATAATTTTATCACGTGTACGTCTTCTCTTATCTTTTGTTTTATATTTTATCAGAACTCCCTCCTGCATGACAGTGACAGCAGTCACACGATTAGCATTCGCTCGATCGCAGGGCTGCTACAACTGGGGTGCGTTCGGATCCAAGGGGTGGTCAATTGACACACCTTGAATCATAACAATCCCGTCATGCGACACCCCCAATACTCGAAATTGCAAAACTAGACCATTGGTAGTCGTATAAAATGTTAAAGATATCATCGGACACATCTGAACACGGCCGGGAATGTTTCGGATCGGGGATCAGTTTCTGAATTGGACTAAAATACAACATGTGACATCTTTAAGTACTCAAAATTGAAAAAAGTAGTACATTTGTCGTTATATAAAGTGTCCAGGATTACATTGACCACAGCCGGACACGTTCTAGGAACGTTCCGAATACATCCAGGAAAAAGACCAGTTTCTAACTTAAACCAAACCCAAAAATGCAACCGCGCTATTAACTCAAAATAACAAATTGCAAATAAAAGGAAGATATTTTTTGATTGCTTTGAAATATTATACAAATTTATCAGTATATTATATAGACATGCATATGTATTGATGATAACTACCATAGTGTTATCAAAAAGTTAAATTATGTTCCGAAGGCGTGTCGAATTCTAACTTAAATGACAAATGAGATGGTATAATAAAGGTTCCTTTCACCATTGTTTATGCAGGGAGAAAATCTTCATAGACAGCACCTTCACGGTGCCGAATAGGATTCACAAGGTGCCAACATACGCCTACCTACTAAAAACTCTCCTGCTGCCCATTCCTGAACCCCTCCCGGAACTACCGTTAGGTTTTACTTCAGGAGGGAGGACAGGCCTAAGCACTCAGACTTATCCGTTGCGTATGTGGGATCGCACAACCCCCTTGTCACTTCGTACCGCCACTACGCTTCACCTAGGGCCTGGGCGCCTAATCAGCCCATTACTGACCCTAGCCGAGCAATGTCAGGTCCTGTCGTTGCAAACGTTCTAGCCGTTGCAACTCCGTTATCACATCCGTTGCCGCCCTATCGACGGCACCCCATGCGCGCTGCTCAGCGCACATTCTCTGCACGATGTTGTCGGCGTTGGTGTCTTCCCCAACGACCGCAAGCATCACCCGCCGAGTGGTCGTGAAACGTGGGCAGTCAAACATCACATGCTCCGCCGTTTCCTCGGCTACCGTGCAAACGGGGCAAAAGGGTGAGCCTACCCGCCCACGCGTATGTAGATACTTCTTGAAGCATCCATGTCCCGACAGAAACAGGGTAAGGAAAAACTTTACCTCACCATGTCCTCTGCCGATCCAGAACGATATGTTCTGGATCAGCCTATAGGTCCACCTATCATGATCTGCGCGATCCCATTCCACCTGCCAACGCCTAATAGAGTCCAGCCCAACTCTGTCCCTAGCGCCCCTGACGTTCCTCTGCCTATGGCACTCGATGTCGATGTCCACGTAGAAGTATGCATATGGGAATCATGGCTGCAATAACCCCAATCGCATCCAACGATATGGTACGGTAGCCGCAGGCGACGTGCAATGCCAACAGCCTGAACACCTTGTTCAGACATGACTGATTGCGCTTACTCTCCAAAGCCGGGGCCCACCGTACCGTAGCACCGACATGGCAACGCTGGCCATCAGGCGTCTCTTACTGCTGCTAGGACTGTAGCCGTTCGGCATGATCTTGGACAGCGCAGTAACCGCCGTTGACGCTTTATCACAAGCATAATCCACATGGCTGGCGAAGTTCAGCCTGTTGTCTGCCATAACACTCAGGTACTTCACACTTCGTTTGAAGACAATCACCTCTCCTCCAACGATTATTTTGGCCTCTAAGACCGACTTACGGTTACTGATCATCACCGCTTCCGTTTTGTGGTGGGCCAATCGTAGATTGACGCCCGTCATCCAACCCTCTATTATGCTTATGACGTCTGATGCCAGCATTTCCACCTCCTCTAGAAACTCGCCTACCACTGTAAGGACGATATCATCGGCGAAGCCAGTGATCTCGACCCCAGTGGGTAGTTCGAGCCTCAGCACTCCATCGTACAAGGCATTCCAGAGCGTGGGGCCAAGAATCGAGCCCTGTGGAATACCCGCCGTCATTTTGTACTTCTTCGCCCCATCCGCCGTGCCGTATGTTTACTCTAGTAAAAATGAATAACAATAGAGTAAGGAGGGGCTAAAGTGCGATGGGGGTAAAAGTGCGATGAAATGATTTATCAGAGCGGATTCCGAGTAAATTGATTACATTGGCATGGATGGGTGACTACTTTGACAGCTCAAATCAGCATCACCGTCAGAGGCAGTTCCATCAGCAAAAACGGAGGCGAAAAACTTCGCGAACAGTTCACTTCAATGCGGCGAAATCAATTTTCTTGCAGTCCAATTTATTTCTATCATCTCCACAGGCATCTGCAACGGCACTATTGTTGTTCATTGGCAGCGACAATACAAGAGGAGGGTGGTGCGGGTCGACGGGAACCAGTGGAGTGATACAACCGTCAACTGTAAGAGCGCAATCCGAAGTATAAAACACAAGATATAACATACGGCCAAGGTAATTTCGCAATTCAAAAAAATCATTCCGTCGACCAGTGCCGCACTGGCATACGGCAACAGAGAAGTGGAGATGTGTTGTCAGTTGGTTCCCAGTCAATGCGTGCCTGGTTAAAATCGCCACAAACGATTACGTTACCATGCTCCGCACAGGCATCACACAGCTCACAGACGGATGAAATATGCTGATTGATGATGTCAACACTTCGAGATTTTTAAGGCGATATAGAAACACAACACAGCAATAGCTTTTTACCCCGAACATTAGCACTTGCACATACCTGCTCCAGACGGTTACCATGCGTTGTGTTAATGTGAAGATATTGAGTTATTGCATCAATATAAAATATATTTTATTGCTATGCTTCTTAATAACTCGTGACAATTCATGACAACTTCAAACATCGCACTTAGGCCTCGCCCTACTCTACTTTTGACCAACTTTTCGGCACAAATACTCCAATGTACATTGGAAGAATAGCCACCATCAGCTATTCTTAGAACTGACGCAAACCATAGACCATTCATTCTAATACTCGAGTCGACGTTCGAAACACCGTTTCCGAAAAATCACTTGTCGTGTGGTAACATGATTTCTCGCAATATGAATACGATATCATTAATGATGCTATAACAACATGGGCTTGGCGACGGGGGCGGGTTTTGGGGGTTCTCAATTAGTTCATTAGTTCATTAGTTCTTAAATCAATTAGTTTTATTCAAAACGTAAGTCAATTAGTTCATTTTACGATCCTACAGAGTTACGTAGGGATGCCTTCTGTTTGTTTGGAAGTTTCTTGCAGCAAGTTCTGAAAAGCCTTTTCTTTTAGGGTAACATTTCTGTTGTAGCCTTGCATTAATTTTATTGGTTAATGTTTGTATTATTTATATCCACAACAAATGATTTAGCAGCTGCTGCCAAGATTACTGGAGCAGAATCTGTGCTAACCTTTGAAGCGTCAAGAGCCTGTGACAATTCAGGGGTCACAACATTCTGTGTTCCTCTGCGTCTTTGTGGAGATTCTGTCGATACACGATATTCGTCTCCATCGCTTGTATTCGTAGAGTCTTCATCTTCACTAGATGTGTAGAGAACTACGGTATTGGTTGCAGTTTTAAAATGTTGCAATGTTGAATCTATTAAGATAGAGCGCTATTTTGGCAGTGGTCGATCTTCAGAGTATTTTCTTCGGCTTACCATGTGTTTCCAAAATGAATGCCGAAGAATATCTTCTGAAGTGAGCCAGTATCAAAATAGCCTGATACCCTAAATGTGTTTAACAACTATTACCTATCCTTGACTGGTATTCGCTCTTCTTACGACGTTCTTCCAGCAACTTTTGTCTTTGCTTCCTACGCTCCTCTGCTTTCTGTTTCTCCTGGATTTTGCCAGCAAGAACTCCATCGACACCAGCAATAGTACATACACGACGACCTTCTTTCTGATCCTTCATAAATTGTATATCCTCCAACAGAGCTTGCTTCACTATTGGACCCCTTTTCTTTTAATATTTTGCTGCATATCCGTTATCGCCGTGCGTTTGGATATATCGAAAAGATTGTCAAGCTTTTTGCAGAAGAGAGTCTCTCGATTATGTTGCCTTTGCTCTCCTTTCGTGATATTTGCTTGCAGAGTGCCGTTAATTCAGCATGGAGGGATATGATTTTCGTAATGCAATGTGCTTCCTGGATTATTGGTATTTTCGTTTTCTGCCAGCAGCACAACACTTGCTTCTTCGCACTCACTTTAACGGGAAACTAGCAGTCATTAAGTTTTCGTCGGAAAGCCCAATTTCGGATGCTGTTTTTTGGCCGAAAAGCGGAATTCTGTTTATAAAAATGTAAATACTGCATTCTTCTTGCCAATCTGAACACAGCGAATATAATTTCATAAACAAAATTTTTGTTTCAAACAAAAAAAACTGCTTTTGAAATTGGCACAATCGATGACGACTAATTTCACCTTAATTGGAAGTTTCGCCAATCGGAGCTGGTAATAAAACGCAGCTCATACTTGGTGTATCGTGGGAAGACGCGCACCAATTATAAATTCGCATTGAGGTCACTTCTTAGCTTATGCGACATTGTTACTACTCAAAATATTTCGATAAATATTGGCAACGGTAGCGAAAATGAAACACACGCGCCGAAGAAATAGTTCGATTTGATATCAGGTGTCATGTGATGATATCTGTATTACTGAGAGCGGTATCAGATCAAAGAACTTATTTTCATTCAGTCACACAGATACACACAGGCTATTCGTGCTTGCATTTTCCTATTGACACTTATTAAACGTACAATTACAGTAGCGTGCTTGTCATGTTGGAGTTAGGGACCACTTAACGTTATCATATAACCTAAAGAGCATATCTCGCGTAACTTTTCAAAAGAACCTAAGTAACAATGAGAAATTGTCTTTGTGTCTCTTCTCTTTCGGTTGCCACGGCGATGCAAATGCACTTTAAAACATCAGCCTTGCATAAATCGGTTGCTGGTGTCACTACCTACCTAATCGTCAAGAAAACTTTTGTTGAAATGCATTTATGTCGCCGTAATAATCGGAAGAGAGGAAGACCAAAGAGTCTCTCAATGTTACTTAAAAATTACGCGAGATATCATCTTCCTCTGCACGTCAGACCGAACATTTTGTGATATTGAATTCATCACTAAAATTAAATAAAGGATGACCAAGCGTATGCACTATAGTGGCGTATTTGTTATTGCATGGAAGATCCGCTCATTCATATAATTTTATCTTAAGGTCCGTTGCGGGACCACTTAACGTTATCCTAGGGACCTTAATGGCATATCGCTGTACTCTGCATAACAAAACGAACATTTTGTGATATTGAGCTCATCGCTAGGCCAATTTTTAAAAAATAAGGGACGGCCTAAATATTCATGCTACATGCGTTGTATGTAACATTTATTAACATATTAAGGAGTAACATTGCATACGTTCAATTCTCAAAAGATTGTGCATTTGAAAACAATTGACGGTAGCTTTCCTGCTACCTTACTGAAATTAAAGATTGTTTATATTATCCAATTATCCATGGTTTCTCACGTTGAAGGGAATTACCAATTCAATCCTATTTTATCAACAGCACATCTTTTCACTACACTTCTAAAGAAACGGCAAGCATACATATTCATACAGAGTCGTATTATAACCGAACAGTACAGCTGTAGCACATTTTTTTAACACAGATATCAAGCTCGCCGAGGTTTAATCGTTTCGCAGTAAAGAATTTGCGATCTGTTGGGACAACGAACTTGTGTCATTTTTTCTGGCACACTTCCCTAACACAGACATCGAATTGGACTAGGTTTAATCGCGTTCGTAAGAAATATGTTGGCACGAGGGGGCTTTGTTACTCTCTCTGGCGTACTTCCCAAGCAAGGACATCAAAATGGTCTTGGTTGAACCGCGGTGTTAAGAAATCTTGTTGAAACGAGGAAACTTCGTCACTTGTTTTGGCTTACTTCCCAAGCACAGATATCAAATTGGTATAGGTTTAGATCATCGTAAACAATCTTCCAACCAATCACGAAGCTATAATTCTGGTAAAACATAGGTTCATTATTTTCAATTTTTCAATAGTTCAACATCAAGAATCCATACTTTTCTTCTTTTGGGTCAATTCTTAGAAGATTTTCCGATCAATTGGTGTAAGAATATTGAAAATCGATCGGAAAACCACTGAGCTATTAGTGCTCAAAACCTTTCATTTTTCGTGACGCTCGCTTTTTTCGATTTTTTGGAATGACACCCTATCTCAAAACTTGTCGTAAGACGTAGTCCTACGTCAAAAAAACCGATTTAATCCACCTAGTGGTGAAAAGAACCTTTGTTATACGGTCTTATTAACTCCGCCAGTGAGGGACCTTTGCCGATGAACTAACACGCGTGGCTCCACAAAAAGAGTGAACAAGTGATGGGAAAATTGGATCGGGACCCGAACTGTCTGTCACAAGCCAGGATAAAGGAGGAGTGTTGAGATTTGTCTTTCGGTGTGCAATGCTGGACCATGGCAAACATGTGATGGATCCATCTAGATCTGCACACTTGCTTGCTCTCAATGTAGCAAGCAACATTGCAGCATGCTGCACTTTGAGTGAAGTGCAGAAGAGGACCCCAATCCTCGGTGTAACGCGACCCGTGCCTAAGGATGAATGCTTGGGGGGGTCTAATTAAGTCTCCCAAGGTCAAACGGAGCCTGTATGGTACCAGGGCACCCCGTGCAGTAAATTGCTCCCTCTGTTCTAAGCTGGTAAAGAACAGTTGATTCTTTCATCCAGCAAATTAAAACTATTAAGATGGAAAAAATTAATAAAAATTCTAATTTAAATGTAATTAACAAATCAAGTGGGGGATCAGCGCTTAGGAGTGAACCTGACATCGATAAGACCGAAGACGAAACTGGCGATGCTGATATAATCAGTCAAATCCCAGGATCCAGTGGTGTCAACGGTGCAGGACTAAACCCAAAACAGCCCGGTCGTACCACAAATCATATAAAACAACAAAGAAAAAATATTAAGTTTGTCCAGGTGAATCTTCATCATGCAAAGGGAGCAACTGCTGTACTTTGTAGAAGATTCACAGAAAGCAACCTGGATGTAGCACTGATCCAGGAGCCGTGGACCTATAAAGGTAGGATACAAGGAATTCCTACAAAGTCGTGTAAATTGATTTATGCCGAAGGTGAGCTCTCGCCAAGAGCTGCCATTTTGGTAAGTGAAAACATAAAAAGTTTTCCAATCACAGAATTGATTACAAAAGATCTCACAGCAATAATGATGGAGGTTCTAACGACCCACGGCAAGACTGAAATTTGCGTAGCATCGGCATATTTTCCAGGAGACGTGGGTGAAATACCTCCATCAGAAGTTGTAAATTTGGTTTCTTATTGCAAGAAACAAAACAAAACATTTTTAATTGGATGTGATGCAAACGCCCACCACACTGTTTGGGCTAGCACAGATACCAATAACAGAGGTGAACTCCTTTTAGACTTTATATCATCAAATGATATAGATATATGCAATAAAGGGGAAAAGCCAACTTTTGTAAACGCAATAAGGCAAGAAGTACTTGACTTAACACTATGCAGTCCAACGATGACTGATAATATAAAAAACTGGCACGTATCGAACGAAGAATCCTTGTCCGATCACAAGCAAATCATATTTGATTACGAAGCTAATCAGCAACTTAAGGAAATTATAAGAGACCCCAGGAAAACAAACTGGGATCAGTATAATTTGAAATTGAAGGTTGGAGTCAAGAATTTGAAAGGTTGCTCAAGGACATGTGAAGAACTTGAGGACAACTCAAAACAACTTTCAAACCTGATCCAACAAGCTTATCACGAAAGCTGTCCTGCAAAGGAACGCTCTACGAATAGAGATGTACCTTGGTGGAACAAGACTTTGGAGAAATTTAGGAAGAAAACTCGGAAATTATTTAACCGGGCTAAACGAACACAACAGTGGGAGGAGTATAAACAAACTCTCACTGCCTATAATAGGGAAATACGAAGATCAAAGAGGATTCACTGGAGGCACACATGTGAAAACATTGAAAATACTCCAGCAACCGCTAGATTGCAGAAAATCCTCGCTAAAGATCATTCTAATGGGTTAGGTACATTGAAAAAAGAGGACGGCTCTTTTACTAACTCAACTAAGGAAACATTAGAATTAATGATGAGAACACATTTTCCCTGTTCAATCATTAATACATGCGGAGACCAAAGTGCACCGGCATTGAGAACTGTAAATCTTGAAACCAGGACAGACATTCACGAAATAGCGAATGAAATGACTGGGTTAGATAGAAACAGGAATGATGCTTGTACTTTGGCCAAAAAAATTTTTACGAGAAGCAAGGTTGAATGGGCGATTGACACTTTTGAACCCTTCAAATCGCCGGGTAGGGATGGAATTCTTCCTGTACTACTGCAGAAGGGCAAGGCGTTTTTAACACCTATTCTAACAAACCTTTTTCAATCAAGCCTGATACTAGGCCATATACCAGCAGTATGGCGACAAGTACGGGTCACGTTCATTCCGAAGGCTAATAAGAAGGATAAAACTTCACCTAAATCCTTCAGGCCGATAAGTTTATCCTCTGTTGTCTTAAAAACAATGGAAAAAATAATTGATGAGCATATAAAGTCATCATATATAGCTCAAGATCCGTTGAGCAAATATCAATTCGCATATCAAGAAGGCAAATCTTCGATAACAGCAGTACAAACTGTTGTAAAAAAAATAGAAAAGTCATTTGAAGCGAAGGAAATTTCACTAGCTGCCTTCCTAGACATAGAAGGCGCATTTGATAATTCATCTCATAATTCAATGATTACGGCTATGACGAAACGTGGTTTCGATATATCCATTATCCACTGGATTAGCGAAATGTTATCAAAAAGGGAGATATCAGCAAACCTTGGAAGCTCATCTGTAAGCGTTAGAGCAGTAAAAGGGTGCCCACAAGGAGGCGATTTTGATTTGATTTCATCATGGTGTGATAGGCAGGGCCTCAGCATAAATGCCAATAAAACTACTATCATACCATTTACGAGAAGAAAACAATTTACATTAAACAACATCAGATTGAAAGGAACACTTTTAAAACTTTCAGACACTGTCAAATATCTTGGAGTATTTCTTGACAGAAAACTCAATTGGAACACACATCTAGAGCAAGCAGTAAACAAAGCTACAAATGCTCTATGGATATGTAAAAGAACTTTTGGTAAGCAATGGGGACTGAAACCGAAGATGATTTATTGGATCTATTCGGCAATTGTCAGACCCAGGATTACCTATGCCTCGTTGGTCTGGTGGCCAAAAACGAAAGAGAAAGCTACCCAAAAAAAGCTGGAAAGACTTCAAAGGCTAGCCACTCTTTCAATAACAGGTGCAATGAGAAGTACACCATCGAAGGCATTGGATGCTTTACTCTATATACTTCCATTGCATCAGTTTATACAATTAGAAGCTGAAAAGAGTGCTCTAAAAATCAAAAGATCAATGAACCTCTTTGAAGGTGATCTAACAGGTCATCTCAGCATTCTAAAAACTATTAGTATTAATCCTATTGTAAATAATAATGAAGATTGGATGGAGAAAAAATACAACTTCAATCGAATATTTCGGGTATTTGAGCCTAGACGTGATTATTGGGAAGATGGTGGTCCCGATCTTCGTCCAGGCTCGACAGTTTTCTATACAGACGGTTCAAAAATGGACAATCAAGTTGGAGCAGGAGTGACTGGCCCAGGAATAGACATGTCAATTTCTATGGGCAGATGGCCAACTGTATTCCAAGCTGAAATACAAGCAATTATAGAATGTACGACTGTGTGCTTGCGCAGGAACTATAGACATTCAAATATATGCATCATGTCAGACAGCCAAGCAGCTCTAAACGCTCTAAAGTCGGCGACATGCACATCAAAACTTGTCTGGGAATGTATTCAATTACTCCAAAAATTGTCTTGTCGTAATCAAGTCAACCTGTATTGGGTCCCAGGTCACTGTGGAATCGATGGAAATGAAAGAGCTGATGCGCTTGCAAGACTCGGATCATCTCATCAATTTGTAGGACCTGAGCCCTTCTGTGGTTTATCTGCCTCTGCTTTAAAAATGGAGCTAAAAGCATGGGAATGTGCGAAAGTGGAATCAAATTGGAATAACACTTTCATTGCTAGGCAGTCGAAACGGTTTATCTCTCCAAACGTTTCAATGACTCGCAAAATCCTGGAGCTTTCGAAGAAAGATCTTAGCATTTATACTGGTCTTATAACAGGACATTGTCCGAGCCGATATCATCTGAAGCTAATGGGAAAACTTCAAGATGATATATGTCGCTTCTGTGGCATAGAAAAAGAAGACTCGGAACACCTGTTATGCCGATGTCCGGCAATTCTCAATAAAAGATTAAGGTTCTTTGAAAGAGGGCTGTTAGAACCCTCTGATATTTGGAGAACAACTCCCAGCGCAGTAGTGCACTTCATCCGAAGTGCATCACCGGGCTGGACAAATGCTATTAGTCAAACAATGACGATCACTTCTGATAGTGGTACGTCATCTTGACAACATAGCTATAATAAAACGGGGGATATATCACAATAGATCAAACAAATGGTCGCAGTGATAAAAATACCCAACATGGAAAAAAAAAAAAAAAAAAAATACGGTCTTACTTGCTATTTGAGGTAGAAATCGACACGCCTTCGGTACATAATTCATCTATTGGTTAACGTTGCGTAGAGCGTAGTGCGTTGGTTTTCATAACATGGAAATTGAATAAGTTTACAAAATTTGAACAAAATAGGAGCACTTAGAAATTTTGATAGATCTTTTTTTCATGAAATTACTGATTAAGGATAAGTTGGTTGAACAGACCCGTTTTGTCAAACCTTTTTATTTTTTACTCAGAGATAAACATGGAAATCTCAACCAACATGTCAAAAGGTCCAATGTGCAAATAAGAGATTCTCTAAGCGTCTCCTCTCTTATGCTTTTAACGGTGGCATAAATGCATTTCAACCCAATTTTTCTAAAGGATTTGCTTTCCAATAACACCGGCAACCGTTTCATGCAAAATAGACGAATTGCAGTGCATTTATGCCGCCGTAACCCGGTAACAATTGTCGGACGGACGTCGTCCGACACAACCGTAACTCTTGCTTGCGTCTGTCCGACGTCGCTAGACAAATTCTTACTGGGAATAAGCGTACGAGAGAAGACGCAAAAAGAATCTCATTTGCATATTGGACCTTTTGAAATGTTGCTCGTCAGTAAAAATGGCTTTTTTAGCGTTTTTTGCTGGAAATGATCATATAGAAATCGGCACGTCTTCGTAACTTAATTTCACCGTTTGTTAACGCTGTGTCAGTTATCATGCATATGCATCCTAGCGATAAACAATCTTCAGAGTATATTTTAACCTGCTAAATAACTTTATAGAACATAGGAAAGCAATGAAAACATCGTGTACAAAATTTTTGAGCAGAACTGATTTTAAAGTGACTTGCGCAGTTAGCGTCGGGGTACAATGCTAGCCTAACAAGGCAGTCGTCGTATGTTCGAATCTCGACTGATCGGTGCCGCTACAGAGTTAATAAGATCTTTGCCCTAGCTCCGTAATTTTCCTGTACTCTAATAACCGGCTGCGAAGCCTGTCTATAAAGAAGGGTCAAGTTCTGAAGGACGTTTGCACCCATGCCTTTGCTTTGCTTGAATTTAGGCGTTTCTTTGAACAAATCATTAAAATTCGCAACCAGTAGGAGATAGATAGTTTTACTATATGAAGCAAAGTTGCTTATTTTAGTGTGTTCTGCAATTTTTGTGAAGACGCTATTTTTTGGACGCGTTTAAATAACAAAAATTTGTGTCACCCTATTAGGCGGGTTCACGGTCACCCTAAAAGTGTAAAAAAATGTGCTATATTTTATTAATTAACTGCTCCAAAGAAACACCCGTTGAAAAATTACACATTTTTACCTTTGTTATACTATAACAAAGGTTTAGGAATTGGTCGAAAAACACGAAATTCATCCGAGGCCCGGAGGGCCGAGCCACATATACCAATCGACAGGGTTCGACCTTCGACGAACTGAGCAATGTCTGTGTGTGTGTATGTGTGTATGTATGTGCGGGGCGCAACTTTTCTATCGCCTATTTCTCGGAGATGGCTGAACCGATTTGTTCGTTATTACTTTTGTTTGAAAGATATTATTGCCTAGTATATCACTATTGAATTGTTTCGAGGTCCGACATTTCGTTTAAAAGTTATAAGTAAAAAAGTAAAAATTACGTGACACGATTTTCTCCGGACCCAAAATGACCGATTTCAACGATCTTGGTATCGAATGAAAGCTCTTGTTAACACTAAATTTTTCGGATAAATTTTATTGAAAACAAACAATCAGTTTAAAAGTTATGCTTAAAAAACCTGTTTTGACAAGGTAATAATTATCGCCTGTTTCTTAGAAATGACTAAACCGATTTAGACGCTATTAGTCTCATTTGACAGCTAACATAACCTAATAGATCACTATTGATTTGTTTTTTGATTGGACGTTTAATTTGAAAGTTATGATCAATTGAATACAACACATTAAAATTTACAATAATTTATAACGATTTCATCTAAGATGATTTATCTAGTTTGAATTATTTTGGCATCAAATTAGAGATTTTAATGCTGCAAATATATCTGCAAAATTTCAGAAGAATCGGTTTTGCCGATCAAAAGATATTAACCCTCCAACACTCGCGCCGACTTTTGTAATTCGGTTACTCGCGCGCACAATGGCCCAAACCCAAAAAGACATGCGCATTAGAATTTTGACTGGGAAAACTTGGTTTTAAGTTTATGGAACCTTCGGAAGAATTTCTTAAAATTGAAAGTTCTATCGTCTGGTGCAATTTAAATTTTGATTAATCCCCCTAAAAGTGAAATAAAAAAATTATTTTTCTTCAGTTTCAATATAACACATTGATGTGTGTCGTGACTGACTAAATAGCCTTGCGCTTTCGCAAGCCGCTCACTAGCGATCACAGCCGTTCGTTTATACGTCCGTCCAAAAACTGATTGTTCAGTCTTGCAGAGCATTTTGGTTTACCTCGCTTTGTCTCTCTTTTCGGGTTTTCTCTCGTAACGTAATACCGTATCAGCATCACGTGCATCACGAACATGTTTCGGTTACACTTTACACAACGATATAGTACTTAGGAAATTGTTTCTCTCACTCTCTCGTTCTCTCATTTTTTAAATAGACTGCACATGCACAACGCCGCATATCCGTGCACCTTCATTTATTTGTAGGATACACTGAAATAAATTTATAAAGCAAATCATTCGTGATAAGCCTGATTTCATGAATTTCTTATTGTCATATTAACTATCTGGCATATCCTCTACATTCACCCCCTCCACTGCTCTCAAGGTACATGTAGTACAAATTATTGTCGAATTTTTGAGATTTCCAAAGTTCCTTTCGCCTTTCGTCCTTCCTCTTAAATTCGAAATTTCGATATGGCGCGTTAAAATAAACTTGCAACGTACAGCATTTCTTCGTAAACGGAACTGAAGTCACGTCGAAATCAAACTACGTTGCAATAATACCTCTATGAAGAGATTTTCAATTTATTGAAACGAACTGGAGTGTTTTATCATGCCAATTTTAGATTTTAGAGTTTAGTGTTCTAAGCCAGTAAGAGATTCTGATTTCGCACTCCACGCCGTACGCCAGTTTTCCGTCACTGATTCTATCATCAACAACAACATCATGATCATTACCATCATCATCATTATCAATATTATTCTATTCATGACCATTATCATCTACATTATCATTATTACCAACATAAAGAACATATTCACCATCATGATCATCACCATGACCGTTATTATCATTAGGATTAGTACCTTCCTCAATCGTCATCATCATGATCATTACAAGCATGATTTTCATCACCATTATGATTATTACAAGCAACTTGATAGTCATTGCCATCATCGTTATCATGATTTTACCATCATCATCATGATCGTTACAAGCATCATTATGATCACCACCATCATCATGATCATCCCTACCATGGTTATTACTAGCATCATGATTATTACCAGCATGATTATTACCTCTTGATGATCATTATCCTCAACATCATGATTACTCTTTACCAACACCATGAGCATCGCCATCGTCATAAGCATTACAAGCAACTTCATAGTCATTATCATTAGGATAATTTTCGTCATTATCATGACCATTGCCACTGTCATGATCATTACCATCAGTATAATCAGTCCCATTATAATAATCATTACCATCATCATGATCATTAGCAATATCATAATGTTCATCTCCATCAACTCATTACAATCATGATCACTACCATCAACGTCATGATCATTACCATCATGATCTTTCCCATCTTTCCTGATCATTACAATCATGATCACCACCAGCCATCGTGATTATTACATGCATCATGATGATTATCGTAATTCCCCCTATCATGATCATCATCATCATCATGATTACCATCTTCATTATGATCATTGCAATCATTATGATGATCTCTGCCATCTTCATCATAATCATTCAATCGTGGCCATCACCATTACCACGATCATTACAACCATTGTTAAAAACTCGTAATCTGGCTGCACGGTTAATGTTGGTGTTAGCTCCAGATACCCCCCGACTGATAAGTACAGCGAGAGTACATTGGAATAAGACGTGAATGTGTAGAAGGTTTAAAAAAGTGCTCGGTAACAAAATCTTATAATTAATTGGTTTATTCGGTTTAATTATAGTTAACATATTTCGAGACCTTAACTCTGATGCCTGATAACCCTACTGAGAATAGTGATTTATATGGTTATGTGATTAGCATTTAATTACCTATAGTGTAAGTTGCTCATTCAATCTACCTCGTGGTTAGGTGACTTTGCCTAAAATAATTACCGTTGCTTAAAGGGTCAACTGTATTAGAATTGTTAGGATTGCCATTTCGGATAAAAGTTAAAGAAACACTACAATGTAAGCTCTAATCAAATTATTATAAAAACTTCGTTATATAAGTGAATAAATTTCAGTTGAAGCTGTTTGTCATAACCAACCAGAGATGCCATATTTTCTGAAAAAAATGTCTGCAACTGCTCGAAAACCGAAACAATCGAGCAGTTTTCCGGCTACTCGAATTTTCTGGTTTAAAAATAATCTGCGAAAATCTGCACACTTTTTTAGGAAGTCTGTGAAAGTTTAAAGAGCTTCGAACAAAAATCTGCACCAAAACAATAAAAGTCAGAAAAACTACAAATATCTGCAAATTTATAAAGATCTGCAAGACCGTTCCAAAAATCTGGAATTTGCAGACAAATCTGCAAGTCTGGTATCCCTGTAACCAACACAACTGCTATCAGAAGGTGCTTCTTCCGAAAATCAACAATTCCCAACAAACTTCAAATTGTATTTCGTGCTGTGTAGTATACAGCAAAAGGTAGTAGCCCTGCGAAGTAAGCAGTAGATACCAGCGAAATGAACGCTGCCCGTCTTTGTGCAAAGTACAATTCCGAAGGTTTGCCCGAACACATGATTGGATGTGATAGATGTGAAGTTTGGCTTCATCATGAATGCGCTGTCTCTCCAGTCGCTCCTCCAAATTCGGACCAAAGCTGGATATGTGAGAAATGCGCACAAGAGGATGTCGGCGAGTTGCTTAGTCAGTGGTCGAAGAAAACGACAACACCCACAAGCAGCCATGCACTGCGAGTGGAACTGGAGTTAAAGCAGTTTGCCGAGAGGCAAGAGCTAATACAGAAGCAACGCGCCGAAGAGGATGAAACCTGTCGTAGAAGAGCTGAGGAAGACAGTCTTATGTTGGCAAGAAAATATGAACTCTTGCAAACCATGAAGCAGAATATGAGCTATCGAAGCCAAATGAGTTCTCGAGCCTGTCGGGAAAAGATCCAGTCGTGGCCAGGAGCACAAAATAAAGTAATACCATCCGCGGCCAATACAAAAATAGTAACGGTTAAACGTCCACCAACAACTGAGGTAGGCGGTAACATAGCGAGTCAGACACCATTGGCGAATCCATTGGTTGCGGAAGTCCACCGTGCCGACCAGAAAATGACATCGCATCAAGCCATTTCATAGTCTATTTCCACGCCATGCTCAGGACAAGATACTAATACAACTCCCGCTATAACAGTATGTAATGTATCGCCTGCATCGAATACCGTAGTCACGCTTGCCAATTGTGATATTATTCCAGCAACAGCATCTTTGCCAACACAATCGGGTGGATTAATCTCACCACCAGATTTAACAAATACTATCGCGGTTCCAGATGCAGCATTGAATTTTGCTAACACGAATGTACTATATGGGAAAATTAAATTCTCAGAATTCTGGAACAACCCACAAACCTCACACGCTACAATGACAGTACGTAGGGATGAGGTTCGGGAATTAAATTCCCATGCACAGGGTATTCGACACTGGAATTCGGTCATAGCACAATTATATCAGTCAGCATATATCCCAGCTCAGTTAGCGCTGCGCAAACAACTTATAAATAAGGATGTGACAATCAAAACGCAGTGTTCGGCCCCGAAATCAGAAATCATACAATCAATCGTTAACTTCTGTTCTGCAGTTCGTAATTTAGTGAACCACTTGTGTATTGCCAATTTGGGAGAGTACGTGCGAAATCCTATGATTAAACATGAACTTTTTGGGAAGTTGTCCCCACAGTTGAAATTGCAATGGTCCTGGTATGAACGGGTAAACATCGATGTCATTTTAACCACAGTCGGCGATTTCGTCACGGAATTAGCAGACGCCGCATCTGATATCTCGATTCCAGTATGTGCATTTAGTTTGGACGGCTTTACGAAGCAGCAGCCAGAAGATAGCAGGTCAGGGCAAATCAAACAAAAACTGTACGCTCACACCGCTACAGCGACGTGTAACTACATTATATTTTGTTACGTTCTTATCACGCTGGAAAACAATGAAAAACACATTGAAACGTTTGCTGTCCTTGACGATGACTGCTCTTCCACACTCATGGAGGCTGGGCATGCAACCAAGCTCGGCATTGTAGGACCAACTGAACCTCTTTGGCCTGCTTGGACCGGAGACATTTCTCGAAAGGAAAGGGGTCCACAACGAATAAGCGTCACTCTTGCTGGTCGGGGCCCTAAGAAAAAGTATAAATTAAGTGATGTGCGAACACTGCAGCAACTAAAATTACAAAGTCAAACCTTGCAATACGGTGAACTACGAGAAATGTATCCTCATCTCGTTGGTTTACCGTTGCACAGCTACACTGATTCCTCTCAAACAATGATAATCGGCGTGGAATATGCACAGCTTCTCACGTTCCTGAAAGTGCGGGAAGGTCGACTACGTAAACCATTGGCTGCCAAAACGAGACTAGTTTGGTGTCTATACGGAAAACGAACTGGTGGCCGTAGCTCAATCGAACAGCTGCATCTCCGCTCGGAAGGAGAGATTGGGAACCGTGAGTTACACAAGCTGATGAGGCAACATTTGAGTATTGAAGCAACGGTGAAAACGCCACTTGAGTCTGACGAGAATAATCGAACCCGCAAAATTCTTGAAACTGACCTACTTTGGAAAAACGACCTGATATCTTATCTCAGCAGCTATCCGATGCCGATACGTAGGATGCACTCTCTGGAGACAGGTCTCGATCCGATCCTACGAATTAGAGGGAACGAATTGAATGCTGAGAATGAGAGCAAAGGCTATGCACATCGTATTACTAACGAGGAATTAATTACGACCGATCGAGTGATGAGAAACCCAAAAACATCGCAAAATATTAGGCTGATATGGGCTGCTGCGGCGGGCTCGAATGGGGTGGTACTGCAAGGTGAATTCCAAATCAGAAATTTCTGTTCGAATTCTCCTATCGCTTTGGTTCGTATTGGAGAAACCCGAAACGCGGAAAAAAGTGGATGGCTGTAGACTTGCCATTAGAAAAAGAACGTGTATTGGGAATGGCATCAATAGAAGTGTTCACATTCGATGTAACCTTGAGTGATGATTTGAACGTGTTGCTGAGAGAAGATTATATTCCTATGAAACGACAGGTTCCCAGGTTTATTGCTCATTCACGAATTTATTGCTCATTATATCGATCACGGTAAGATTCGCATGCAACATATTTGGCGATCTGGAAAAGATCGGGATGCGGGATTTAGTAAAATTCTGTTAGGCCCATCGAGAGATTTAATTTCTCTTAAAAAGAAGCTGAGCAAAGTGGAGGTGCCTCGTTGCTTCTTCGGTAGCGATAGTAGTAAACTGCACAGTGAGATACAGCCCCACATCTTTGTGGACTCATGTGAAGTAGCGTACGGCTGTGTGGCTTTTCTAGCTGTACCTGTGCATGAATGGCCCAAACAACCAGAACAAAAATGCGAGTCTAGCGATGAATTACCCATGGTGTATCATTATCAACTGAAAATACTACAACGCCTCATTGACACAAAACGTTGCTCGGTTTGGAATCGTTTATTGCGGGCTACAGCGACCGTGGTAAAAGTAGTAAAATTAAACCAGAAGAGAGTCTGGGATCTCCGGAACTACACGGGTGGGGGAATGTTAAAAACTCGTAATCTGGCTGCACGGTTAATGTTGATGTTAGCTCCAGATACCCCCAGACTGATAAGTAGCATAAGTACAGCGAGAGTACATTGGAATAAGACGTGAATGTGTAGAAGGTTTAAAAAAGTGCTCGGTAACAAAATCTTATAATTAATTGGTTTATTCGGTTTAATTATAGTTAACATATTTCGAGACCTCAACTCTGATGCCTGATAACCCTACTGAGAATAGTGATTTATATGGTTATGTGATTGGCATTTAATTACCTATAGTGTAAGTTGCTCATTCAATCTACCTCGTGGTTAGGTGACTTTGCCTAAAATAATTACCGTTGCTTATAGGGTCAACTGTATTAGAATTGTTAGGATTGCCATTTCGGATAAAAGTTAAAGAAACACTACAATGTAAGCTCTAATCAAATTATTATAAAAACTTCGTTATATAAGTGAATAAATTTTTAGTTGAAGCTGTTTGTCATAACCAACACAACTGCTATCAGAAGGTGCTTCTTCCGAAAATCAGCAATTCCCAACAACCATCATCACATTCTTTCCCATCTTCATCATGATTATTAAAACCATCATCATGGTCATTACAATCAACATCATGATTACCATCTTCATCATAATCAATCAATCATGACCATCACCGTCACGATTATTACAACCATCACCACGTTCTTTTCATCTTCATCATGATTACAACCATCATCATGATTTTTTCCATCTTTATCCTAATGATTACAATCATCACTATCATTGCCATCATCAAGTCCTCTACACGCGTCATCACGATCATAACAATCATTACCATAAGCGATGTCCTTCCCAGAGGAGCAAATCAAAATAAATTTTTGCCGTTCTTTTACTAACGCCACAAACACATACACAATCGAATCAATTATATGATGCGCTCGAGCAATCAATTCAATTTTCGGATTCTCTCCCGGCGGAGATATTTTGTTGTACATACAAGCAGGTCAAACCATAGAGCTTACTGACAATTGACTTACGCACACTTTACATAGAATGCGTACATAGACGCGAATCGTTTTCATCAGGAAAAAATTTCCGTAGCAAAATTTTGTCTGATGCACACAAAACTCTAATACAGTCATCGCACATTAGCAATCTTCGTTCAACGCGTACCTACAAGCGTTTTATTTGTTTTTAATTGCATCCATTCCGAAGGAGCTGTTTCACGCATACAAGTGGGTCAAACAACGCGCACAAACGTTTCATTTTTAATTACATCGATCCCAGGAAGCTTTTTTTTTATCACGCACACAAGCGGATCAAACCAACGCGCACAAGCGTTTCTTTTGTTTTATTCGTATCCCTCTCAGGGGAGCTTCTTTATCACGCACACAAGCGGATCAAACCATCCAACGCGCACAAAGCGTTCCCTTTATTTTATTCGTATCCCATCACGCGCACAAGCGGATCAAACGAATCAACGCGCACAAGCGTTCTTTTCGTGTCCTATCAAAAAGAGCACCTCAAAATGGAAGTACACATTTCCAGCGTACATCATTATAGTACTTAGGAAATTGTTTCTCTCACTCTCTCGTTCTCTCATTTTTTAAATAGACTACACATGCACAAGGCCGCATATCCGTGCACCTTCATTTTATTTGTAAGATACACTGAAATAAATTTATAAAGCAAATCATTCGTGATAAGCCTGATTTCATGAATTTCTTACTGTCATATTAACTATCTGGCATATCCTCTACAATGTGTTCTGCAAAGTTTTAGAACATATTATTACAAGAAATTTTGTTGAATACAGTAACCTTCTATCTATTAAGCGAAGAGAGAAAAATCTTATTCATTGTATATGAATTTGTAAGATCAGTTTTTTCTATTTTAGCTCTTTTTGTAATTGTTGTATTCCTTTTTCATGTATTACAAAATTGTATAAATAGTAAAAACTTTGATGAATATAGTATACCTCTATGTTTGTTTGTTTAGGTACTGTAGAACTTTGATTAAAAAAAATGCCTTAATTTTGACCCCGAATGACTCGACTACCAACAGATACATTTTAAACATTTTATATTTGCTGATTGTGTTGCTGCATACAGACACCATTTTTACATATGAAGAAACGAGAGAAACTTCCAGGGCCAATCGTGGTACAACTCACATGCTGATTGCTTCGTTTCTGTGATGTCAGTTTATGCTGATCTATTTGCCCAACAATTTAAAGTATTAATGCATTGAATAATTATGACATTTTGCTCATAACAAGGTAATTGAAGAATATACGTTAGTTAAACAGAGATTTGTAACTTTATAACAATATGGCATTCAAAAACCTACACGTGTTGTACAAAATGCGTGTTGTACAGCGTGAGTAATCGAAGGTTAATAAAAATTGATGAAATTTATTCAAGAAAACTTTATTGATGTCAATCAAAAATAATGGCGTTACAGAAATTTATGCGTAGTTCAAAAATCTATAAACTAGACTTTTACTACGCAATGTATATGTTAAAGAATAATATTTCCTCTTATAACTTGCTTTTACTTGCACTTACTCAAATTAGTAACAACCAGCTTACCCTTACTCAGTAATTTCATGAAAAAGGATCTATCAAAATTTATAGGTGCTGCTATTTTGTTTAAATTTTGTAAAATTATTCAATTTCCAAAAATTTTATGAAAACCAACACACCACGCAACGTTAACCAATAGATGGATTATGTTCCGAAGACGTGTCGATTTCTATCTCAAATAGCAAGTAAGACCGTATAACAAAGGTTCCTTTCACCACTAGGTGGATTAAATCGGGTTTACTCTATTGTTCTGTTTTTGAGGTTTGGCAATTAAAGATTTTTTGGATAAATTTCATCAACAATTTTTAAATATCTTTTGACCAGTAGAACCAATCCTTATGAAATTTAGCAGATACATTTGCAGTGTTAAGACCTCTCGTTTAATACTAAAATAATTGAAACTAGATTAAAATCGCTATAAATTATTGTAAATTTTAACATGTAACATGTAACATAATTTTCAAACTAAAAGTCCACTCAAAAAACAATTCAACAGTAGCCACTCGTGGGATCCAAAATGAGTTTTCAAGAATTAAATACAAAATCAAATATAGGAGAAGACAGCGATTGCGCAATGGATACGCAGACCAGCGATGCCAACGTGTTCGATAGGAAGGAGAAGCTGTGCAGATCGCCAATATTGAAGGAGATAGTCGCACAAATGTATAGCGGCAACACACAGCAGCAGATAACCCCAAAATGGCAAGGCTCGATGCTAAACTTCTCTACGCCCACCCCGAAGTCAAAGGAGGACAGCCAACAGACGAACTAGCTGCGAGCTACCAAAGAAAAGCTTCTGAAGCTGGTTGAGTTCATGAAGGAGAGAAGTAACATCCATGGTGAGATCAAGAAGCAAGCGGCACGGACGTTAACGACGGCGATAGAGGCAGAAGTAGAACAGGAGACCTTGATTAAGAGGGCTGTAGTCGCCGAGTAGGCCCTGGCAGAGAAGGAAGTACAGCATGCGGCCTTAATAAGGAGGGCTGTAATTGCGGAGGAAGCCCTGGCAGCGACGACCCTGGAACAGGCGGTGTCGAGAGCCCCGCGCACAGAAAAGCGGGATCGGGAATCGCCAGGAGATAAGGTAAGCTCAAAAAAGCGGGAGGATGAGCTGAGCGGCGACCACGAAGAGCAAAATGAGAATAGTGCGGAGGAGCAGTGCGACACGGAGCATGGTGAGGCTAGCGGCAGGCGAACACTAGAGATGGTCGGGTATGAAAATTTGAATACCCGAACCCGACCCGTACCCGATTAGGAAAAAAAATAAAAACCCGTGCCCGACCCGAACCCGCAAGTTTATTTTTTTTGATACCCGAACCCGACCGCAACCCGTCGGGCACGGGTACGGGTCCGGATACCCGACAATCTTTAGTGTTAAACGAGGTCAATAGACCCGACCCGACCCGTACCCGGTTTCAAAACCAAACCCGTACCCGACCCGAACCCGCAAATTATTTTTTTTCAATACCCGAACCCGACCCGTACCCGGCGGGTACGGGTACGGGTGCGGGTTTCGGGTAAATTTTCCGCTACCCGACCATCTCTAGCGAACACAGAAGGAGGAGAGTGAGAAAAAGAAAAAGATGAAAGAAGATCGGCAGAAGCAGATGCAGGGGGAAATGCCGGCAGAACGCGAAGAAGTGGAAAAAAGGCGAAGAATAGGGAGGGACCCCAACCTCACCGGATCCGGAGCAGAGGCGACGCTCTGATTGTTGGAGTGAAGGGCGAGAAGACGATGTATGCCGATCTCCTCAAGAGAATGCGGGACGACCCGAAGCTGAAAGAGTTCAGGGAAAAGGTCGTGAAAACCCGGAGAACCCAGAGCGGCAAGTTGCTCTTCGAGCTCAAGAGAGACCCGGAGGTGAAGAGCGCGGCCTTCAAGGCGCTAGTCGAGACAGCGCTCGGTAGCGAAGCTCACGTAAAAGCTTTGTCTCAGGAGACGATCGTTGAAGCGAAAAACCTGGACGAGGTCACAACAGAGAGTGAGGTGAAGGCGGTGCTGACAAGAGCGGAATACCAAGGCGACGTTCCATTGTCTATTCGGCTGCAGAAGGCTTACGGCAGTACGCAGACGGCGTCGATTCGTCTATTTATCGCGGCGGCAAACCGGCTTCTGAAGATGGACAAAGTCAAGATCGGCTGGGCGGTGGTTAGCTTTAGAGCCATCCCACGTGAAACCAAAGAAATGACGAGATGCTTTAAATGCATGGACTTTGGCCACCAGGCGAGGAATTGTCCGGGACCTGACAGATCGAAGCTGTGTCGGAAATGCGGCAATGAGGGGCATGTTGCGAAGGACTGCAATAAGCAACCGAAGTGTATGTTGTGCAAGGAGGACAACGACCACGTGACGGGAGGCTTTAAATGTCCGGTGTACCAGAAGGCAAAGGCAGCCCTACAATAATGGAGGAGATTCAAATCAACCACAATCACTGCGACACTGCACAGCAACTGTTGTGGCAGTCGTCAACAGAAACGAAGTGCGACGTTGCAATCATAGCGGAGCCGTATCGAATTTCCTCCGATAGCGGTAACTGGATAGCAGACAGAGCAGGAATGGCCGCGATATTGATGACGGGCAGATATCCTATTCAGGAGGTGGTTACAAACCGATACGATGGTTTCGTGGTCGCCAAAATTAATGAAATCTTCGTGTGCAGCTGCTATTTATTTATTTATTTATTATTATTACTTCATCTGACTAGAGTCTACACGAATGGTTTCTATAAAACATTGGTGCTTCTTAACCTTTGTACAAATTTATACGATGGCTCGTCGAAATTAAACAATTCTTCCACTTTAAAAAAAGTTCTAACACATGCTGTAACGGGTTCATTACATCCAAAGACGGTACGGTGAAATGGAGTTTGCAGTAAGCCGGTGGAACGTAGAGTCCGTTGCGAAGCACGAAAGTCTAATAGAGATAAAAGTCTGGGGGAATCGATTTCACCGTTGATGACTTTGGCCACGAATACTGCCCGGTGCGTTTTTCGTCGATAATCTAGCGGGTCTTGATCAAGTAGCCGGCAGCGATCAGAATACGGTGGGAGAATCTCGGGATGACGCCATGGTAGGTGTTGCAGGGCAAGCCGAATGAATTTCCTTTGTACTCGTTCGATGCGCAGGTTCCAACTGCTGAAAACACCATACATGATCCCCCAAGATATGCTCCTCCAAGGTGGACGCTGGAACAGTTCTGCCGCATGCTGGACGAACTAACTGGTGAGCTCATTGGACGGAGACCGATCGTCATAGGAAATGACTTCAACGCCTGGGCAACCGAATGGGGAAGTAGATGTACGAACGCCAGAGGAGCCAGCTTACTTGAAGCACTGGCAACGCTTTGAAGTAGAGCTGAGCAATGTTGGAACTACCAGCACCTTCCGCAGAGATGGCTTAGAATCTATCATCGACGTCACCTTCTGCAGCCCGTCGCTGAGAACCGACATTAGATGGAAAGTGTGCGAAGAGTTCACGTACAGTGATCACCAAGCTATACGGTACACTATTAGCCAACGGAACCCAGTGGCAGCACAAACAGAAAGAATTCAAGAGCGGCAGTGGAAAATTGAGGCATTTGGCAAGGACCTCTTTGTCGAGGCACTACGACCACACAGCGAAGCCCAGAATTGAGATACTGACGAGCTGACCGAGGCGCTAACCAGAGCATGCGACACAACCATGCCGAGGAAGGTGGAGCCTAGAAACCGACGGCGTCCGGTCTACTGGTGGAACGAGTCGCTCAACGCATTACGAGCTAGTTGCAACAGAGCTAGAAGGTGCTTCCAGAGAGCAAGAAGTACCGAGACTAGAGAGAAAAGAAGAAGTGACCTCCGCGTTGCCAAGGCCGCTCTGAAATACGCGATTAAGCAGAGCAGAACTAACTCATTTAAGGAGCTTTGTAGAGAAGTCGATTCCAACCCCTGGGGCGATGCATACCGAATAGTGATGGCAAGGATCAGGGGCCCAGCAATGCCAGCCGAAGGATACCCAGATAAGCTAAAAATGATAATTAAAGGACTCTTCCCGGAACACGAGCCAACGTCCTGGCCCCCTACCCCTTACCGAGCGCTAGAGGATGAGAACGCTGACGAGAGAAGAGTCTCCAATGACGAACTTGTTAGAATCGCGGAAGACCTGAAGATGAAGAAGGCGCCGGGCCCGGATGTGATCCCAAATGCAGCTCTTAAGGAGGCAATCCATGCATTTCCAGACATGTTCCGCACGGTGATGCAAAACTGCTCAAACGAGTGACACTTTCCAGACAAGAAGTTGGTACTGTTGCCAAAACCAGGAAAACCGCCGGCGGATCCAGCATCATATCGACCAATCTGCCTGCTGGACACACTGGGAAAGCTGCCAGAAAGGATTATCCTGAACAGGCTATCCATATACACGGAGGGCGAGTACTGACTGACACAAAGGCAGTTTGGGTTCCGGAAGGGAAGGTCCACACTAGATGCGATCTGGACTGTCGTCGAGACAGCACAGAAGGCATCCAAGCAGAATCGTAGAGGTAACCGCTACTGCGCAGTGGTCACTATCGATGTTAAGAATGCATTCAACAGCGCCAGCTGGGAAGCCATCGCAGCAGAGCTCCATAGAATGAGAGTCCCCGACTATCTGTGTCGCGTTCTGAAGAGCTACTTCACGAATCGGGTGCTAGTATAGCGGACGAACCTCGGAAAGGAAACGACCGTAATCACGGCGGGCGTTCCACAAGGGTCAATACTCGGTCCATCTCTCTGGAACAGCATGTACGACGGCCTGTTAACCCTAGAGCTACCAACGGGAGTGGAAATCGTCGGTGTGGAGTGGAGATACTACTGGTGAGTAATCGGAGAGCAGTCCAACACGTGGGCCTGTTATGACTGTCGGCACCTTCTAATCGGTACACGTCTCGATGGGTACTGCGAGCTAGCTGCGCAAATGACCAGCAACGTTAGCCTGCGTTGATAACTGCAAAGTGCATGAGCATGGCATCCGCTCGATATGCCTGAAAGTGTAACGCTAGAAAGCGTGATAATCGGAAAAATGCAAGAGCACAGCCTCCCCCTGATGTAATACTTCATTGTGGTTCCGGGGGGATCCAGGCAGAGGGCAAGGATGAGTTTTTGGTGGGCGAGAGTCCCACATAACGTCTGGGTTGGCTCCCGATAAGAACATTAATTTTCCGAAACCTAAAAAAAACACACACACCGTGTTTTTCGACCAATTTCTAAACCTTTGTTATGTGTGCAATTTAAAATTGATATTTTTCGGTGAATACGATAAAAACTTTCCCTTTTCTTTACGTTTCGGCTTACTGATTTCCTATTCAGCCATCTTCAGAATCTTTATTACAAACGAAAAACATGGGAAAACAGAACATCACATACGCAATAGCTTCGATTTTGCTGACGAGATTTCGCGCTTCCGGGTACCAGACGGGACAGTAATGTATTCCTTAGATGTGGTGTCGCTGTACACTAATATACCAATAGACAAAGTGTACGAGTATGTGGAGGAAAAATGGAGCGAACTACAGAGATACACTACAATTCCATTTGAGAGTTTCAAGATTGCTATGAAATGTGTACTAGAGGCTTCGTTTTTCCAATACAACAACATGTTTTTTATGCAAATTTACGGATTACCAATTGGCTCCCCCCTCTCCCCGGTGGTAACCAACATCGTGATGGAGAAATTGGAAATAAACACACTAGCTGCACTAAAACAACAAGGCATCGAGATCGGGATGTACAAGCGTTATGTTGACGATTGCTTGGTAGTGGGAAAGGAGGACGAGATAGATACGGTTCTACGGGAATTCAACCAATTTAGCAACACCATAAAGTTTACTCTCGAGAAAGAAACGGAGTCGAGTCTTAGATTCTTAGATCTAACTCTGCGACGAAACAAGGAAAAAATAGAAAAAATGTGGTATCCCAAGCAGAAGAACGGTAGATATCTAGATTTTATGTCGGAAAGCCCACACAGCCACAAAATAAATACAATCACAGCCCTCCTTGATCGTGCTGTGAAGCTTACAGACCCGGAAAATCGAGAACAGAGCATTCTTGTTGCGGTAAATACATTGCGGAAGAACAACTACCCAGAACATCTAATCAAACACATACTAAAAAACAGGGTACATTTAATGTATAACACGCTAAAAAGTAACTCGGACGAAGAAAAAACAACAAAATACATTTCGCTCCCATATATTCCATGCTTGAGCGAAAAGGTTGCTAAAGCGTTGCGCAAACATGATATTACAGTTGCACATAAACCAAACGACAAAATGAAGGATATACTATTTGCTAAACTAAAAGATAAAATTCCTGTTATGCAACAAACCAATGTCATTTACAATGTACCATGTGGTGTTTGTGTGAATAATGTATACATTGGGCAAACATCGCAAACTTTGGAAAAACGTTTGCAACAACACATGAATTCAATCCGCACGAGAACATCCATGACCGGACTAACACAACACACGGTTGAGCAGGGCCATGTGTTCAAATTTTCGGACACTTCAATTTTGGAGAGAGTGAGCAATGAGGCTAACCGACTAACTGCAGAGACTCTGCATATAAAGCTGCGGGAAGGGAATACAGTCAACTTACAACGTGATGCGATGAGTTTCTCCAGCGTGTACAATGGTATTCTAAGTAAGCTACGGACAGCGACGCAACGCAGCAACAACGCAGGAGAGTAAAGAGACAAACACCATTGACGACGCAGCTCGTTTGCGGTTGGCGCACGGAAAGCCGATAATAGTTAAAATGAAATAATTAGGCTGATGTAAGTTTATAAATTCAAAAATATTGTAATCGTGTTAATCGTGAAAACTAAAGTAAAATATTGTTTTTCGTTTGTAATAAAGATTCTGAAGATGGCTGAATAGGAAATCAGTAAGCCGAAACGTAAAGAAAAGGGAAAGTTTTTATCGTATTCACCGAAAAATATCAATTTTAAATTGCACACATAATTGACCGGTGACTCAAAAATTCAAATAATAAACCTTTGTTATACACTATAACAAAGGTATAGCGTACAACAAACATTACCGAACAGAGGGTATGTTGCTGCTTCGTCGTAATTGCCTATTCCCGTCCTATCTAATACAAATTATTAAAAAAATTCAGCATTTTTATGGCACACAATGCAAAACTAGTTATTCCTTAATATTTTAGTTTGTTGTCTATCATACGCGATCAATCAAAGTGAGCTGAGATCTACTTAAATGCTTTTTATCATTAAAAAAGTCCTACCAGCCAAATTTCCTGCGTTTTTTCGTGCGACGAAGAAGAAAATGTCGACTAATCGTTTTAATTTCCGTCATTCATAAATTAAAATAACTCACACAAGGCATTGTCGTTATTCTACAGCCAGGAAAACTTGCCTGACCTGCAGAAATTTTGCAGAATAACAGTTGTCATGTCGTCCTACACAAATACATGCGCGTTAGCTTCGTAAACATTGTTGTGATTTTTAGTTCGGACGATGAAAAATTTTGTTGGACGGATTTTAAAACGGTACGACGAATTTAAGAAATGACGTCAGTTGCGTAATTTCAATAACATGCTTTAATAATCGCTTTTCAGTGATTTCAAAGCTCACGGATCGGAAGGTAAGTGTAGTTTAGTCAAATCAGCACAAGAACTTTTGGAGTATTCATTAAATCCATCCAACAAATGATGAAAATTAGAATGGCCTTACTAACTGCGTCGGGAATTAGGAAAAAACCCTATTAAAACAAAGCGAAACCTTCGTCAATCAATTCGAATTTTGCTCATGATTTTGAAATTATTGTTCCGGCAGCCCTGAGAATTCTGAGAAATTACAGAGCAAGGTAACTTTGCACCACCAACTTCAATCGTCAAACCTACAGTCGGTAAATCCACCTGACACTCTCAAACCCTTCTTAGGTAAAAATGGTTATTACACCCGCTTCATATTACATATTCTGTACTATCCAACTGAAATCTTGGTTGCTTCCTCTGCAGCCCTTCGACACTCCAAAGGGCACCGCTACTAAAGAAGAACATTCCTATGTAAACCACAAATGAGCACCAGTTTGACACAATTAGCAACTCGCCGGTACAGAATCGCATGTTCTAAATAAAAAAAATGATCCGTATAAGGTAAGCAACGACTTACTTAGGATCCAAAACATAGCTCTTCCACAGTGGCTGTTGTCACAGCTCACTAAAGCGGCTGGCACAACGCGCTACACACAAATATCAACACGATTGTCGCGCCTCATGAATGTGATTCAGGTATTACTCTTCCGGACTGGCAATCACAGTTGTAACAGGTAGGCCTGTTCGCTACCCGATTAATAAGCGGGTGGCTTAAACGCCACTCTCCGAAGGAGAGTCCACCCACCGAGATTAACGGTTACCCAGACTGAGACCCTCGCAAGGAGAGGTTCACTTTTATCCCGAGTTCGGGAAGGGAAGCGGGTTGGCAGACTTAAACACGTGACGCTATACTCCGTATGGCCACGTCGGAAAACTTTACCTACAATACCACCTGGCACTTAAAAACAACAGTTTTTGAATTCTCGCAATACAGCAAAAGGGACGGGGTTTATCATCACTGGCCGAGTCCAGTTTCCACCTAGAAATGTCCGCAAAATGATTGAAGAGAGTCCTTGGCTGATTTCGGAGTCCGCCGCCCCAGTAGAAAATGCTCAAAAACTAACAGGAAACGAAAACCGAACACATGAAGAAAATCCCTTCTAGCTTGGCACATGGAAATTCGTTTCATTAACTACATGATCGCCTCTGTCGTACTACTGCAGATTTATATTTGAGAAAATTGGTATTCATCAAACTCTCCACTTCGCATTTCTTAACATAGTTTATTCGATCGATAGAACATTTTCAATTTTGCCTAGGCCTACTCATTTCCTATCCTTTCCCATTCTATTCTCTCTACTCGCTAGCGGTGTGTACAACAGAAACGCACGCACTCGTGTGTGCGGAGGGCTGCTACCAACCGACTGCTGTTGGTGTGGTTAGGGTCTCGGCCCGTATAATAGTCACATGCACGGACAAAAAGAACTAAGAAAACTCGATTTAATCCACCTAGTGGTAAAAGGAACCTTTGTTATACGGTCCTACTTGCTATTTGAGATAGAAATCGACACGTCTTCGGAACATAATTCATGTATTGGTTAACGTTGCGTAGTGCGACGGTTTACATAGAATTTTTGAAAATTGAATAAGTTTACAAAATTTGAATAAAATAGGAATAGTTGTTAGAGAAAATCTTATTCTTTAACATATACATTGCCTAGTAAAGGTCTAGTTTATAGGTTTTTGAACTATGCATAATTTCCTGTAATGCCATTCTATTTGATTCACATCAATAGAGTTTTCTTGAATAATTTTCATTAATTTTTATTAGCCTTCGGTCACTCAGGCTGTTGTATTTTGTACAACACGTTTAGGTTTTTCAACGTCATATTGTTATAAAGTTACAAATCGTTGTTTAACTAACGTATATTCTTCAATAAATTTATTATGAGCAAAATGTCATAATTATTCAATGCATTAATAAAAATTAAATTGTTGGGAAAATAGATCAGCATAAACCGCCATCACAGAAACGAAGCAATCAGCATGTGAGGTGTATCAGAACTTGGCCTCAACTGGAATTTTCCCTTGTTTCTTCATATGGGAAAACGGTGTCTGTATGCAGCAAAACTATCAGAAAATGTAAAATGTTAAAAATGTATCCGTCTGCTGGTAGTCGAGTAATTCGGGGTCAAAACTAGGGTATCGCCATCCGGGGTGAGATTGTGCCACGGGGGTGAGATTGTGCCAAAAGCCAAAAATGTTTATTTATGAAAATTTATTATATCCATAGAAACTGGTAACCTAAATTCAAAATGAATATGAAAATAACATGTTTATTCATAACTTGGAATGGAACACAGATAATATTAGCAAACTATTTAGCCTAAACAGGGCTTCAAAGTTCGCGATTAAAAATACTCGGAAATAACGCTTGTAAAAAATGTCCCCCATAAACCAACCCAAACAAGAAATCGCATCAACTTGCTATTTTGAAGGTATATAGTTATGGACATTAGCGGCATCAACATCAACAACACGTGGGCTCTTCCCTGTTTCAACATGGAACAGCCGACAAAGACGCCAACACACGCTTAGCAGCGAATATTGCCGACTTCAACATCAGACATCCGGCACGCCACGCTTAACACAAATATTGCCGACCTCAACATCAGACATCCGGCACCAATATCGATTGACATCAGCGTGCTGGAGTTCGCCCAGAACTTTCGCACGCCCGGATTCCTGACACAGCAGAATGCAGCCTTCGATGCAGCCTGGATACACCTGGAGCATGTTCGGACACGAAAATCCTGACAACGCAGAATGTGCCAACAGCTTAGGTTCAGAAGTAGACTTTAGCGGTAGCAGTAGTCAGTTCTTGTTAGACCTCAAGGTAGTGAAAACGTGTAAACTCTGTGTTAGATTAAGTGATGGTGAATAAAAGTTTATTTTTTTATTAATATAAATGAACCCCTAACGTAACTGGCGCAGTCGTACGGCTTACCCTACGACTTAGTGAAAACTCGGACTAGCAAGCCAAATTAATCTATTAGTGAAAAGGCCCAACCCGTGGCATAGAAAATAGTGCACAATCAAAAACTGTTTCGGACAAAGTGCTAGTGTCAAACCATTGACTACGAGAACCCGGCTACAGTGTTCATCGAGAAGACGACGGCCATCCCTCAACCCGCAGGCGATTTGTGGTGCTCGGACCGGAAATAACTAAGTTGGTGGATTTTCATCCTTCAAGGGTAAAGAACCGTGAGTAACTTATTTCCTCTCCCTTTTTATGAAAAGATTTAACCCCGTTCCTAGAGTTAACGCATTAAAATATACTAGAAAAATGGAGCCAAACTTCCAACACCTGTTTGACTCGATTCAAAATATGGAGCAGCGAATCGGCGCTCTCCAGTTGGAAAATGAAAATCTCCGACAACAACAAAATCAGCAACAGCAACAGTTGCAACGACAGCAGCAGGCCCCCGTTGTGGAGGACCGGCGAATTGATTTCTATAGGATTCCTGATCCTATTAGAACGATTCCCTCTTTTGATGGGAATAAGAAACAATTAAGTTCATGGCTGACATCAGCTAGAAGAACTTTAAATTTATTCAGGCCACTCGTAACAGCCGAATTACTCGCTGTTTACGAACAGGCTATAATAAACAAGATCGACGGCAAAGCCCGTGATACGATCTGTGTTAATGGAAACCCTTCGACGTTCGAAGAGGTGGCAACAGTCCTAGAAAGTGTTTATGGTGATCGTAACAATATTGCTACATACCAGACACAACTATGGTCAACAAAAATGCAAGATTCCTTGCACACGTACTACAAACGTACGAAAGAGATCATGATAAACATGAAATCTCTAGCCAAACGAAACGATACTTACAACCAACACTGGGTTGCAATAAATCATTTCTTAGAACAAGAAGTTCTAGCAGCTTTTATCAATGGACTGAGTAAACCATATTTTGGGTATGCCCAAACTGCTCAGCCAAGCGATTTAGAAACGGCATACGCATTCTTATGTCGCTTCCAAAACGCAGAAAAAACGAAATCTCAAACACAACCTGCACACGAGCAACCTCACCATAGCAAAGTTTACAAGCCATTTAACCAAGAAAAGAACTACAAACCATTCAATCAAGAGAAAAATTATTCCAATCCAAAACCTGGACCATCATCGGACAGAAACAGAATTACGCCCATGGATATCGACCCATCCCTTAGATCTAATCAACGAAATAGGCTTTTTAACCATACTGCCGAGAAGGATGAAGAAATTGAAACAGATAGTGAAGCTTCAGAAGCGGAAGAAGAGTCAAATTTTCAGATAGGCTCTTACAAGGACATTATGAAATAAATGCTACTAACGGCCTACCATTTATCACATTTAACATTTTTGGCAAACAGGCAAAAATCCTTATAGACAGTGGTGCAAAAAAAAATTTCATATCTCCACATTTGGTTCCAAAAAACGTACGGATTCCATGCAAAACAATTAAAATTTCAAATAGCTCAGGTAGTCACAAAAGCAGTGAAAAGGTAGCCATTAAATTGTTTGCTACTGGCGAAAAAGCTAATTTTTACCTTCTCAGATTCCATTCATTTTTTGATGGTATTTTGGGATATGAAACTCTTTCAGAACTTGAAGCAATTTTGGATATTGCAAACCACAGACTCGTTTTACCAAAACAAACGGTCAAGCTGAACATACGAAATCTTGGATCACCGGAAATTAAACTTAATGCTCACACTGCTACAGTTTTGGAAATACCAGTAACAGAAAAAAGTGGTGACGTTCTACTAAAAAGACCAATCAGGATAGGAGACGCAGAAGTTCCTGCCGGACTCTACAAATCTCAAAATGGATTTATTAAAGCTCTAAGCATGAATTATGGCGAACAAATCACATTCAAATGGACAAAACCTGCACAAGTACACGGAATTCTCTCAAAAGTCGAAATTAATTTAAACCAAACTTCAGAACACGAAAAGCTAAGCTGTCAGGATGTCGCGAAACTCATTAGAATTTCGCACCTGAACATAGAAGAAAAACATGCTTTACTTAATGTACTTTCGAAACATTCAAATATTATACACGACGAAAATTTTAAATTATCGTGCACTTCATCCATACAACATCAAATAAAAACGGTTGACGACATACCCATCCATACAAAAACATATCGGTATCCCCACGTTCATAAGCAAGAGGTCGAAAAACAAATCAATGAAATGCTTGCTGATGGAATAATACAGCACTCGATTTCACCCTGGACCTCGCCCATCTGGATCGTGCCAAAAAAGGCCGATGCCAGCGGGAAACAGAAATGGCGCGTAGTCGTAGACTATCGAAAGCTAAATGAACGGACAATCGACGACAAGTTTCCGATTCCAAATATCGATGAAATTCTAGACAGGTTAGGAAGAAGCATGTACTTCACTACCCTTGACCTTAAATCTGGATTTCATCAAATCGAAGTCAATCCAAGAGACCGCCCGAAAACAGCGTTCAGCACAGACAAAGGACACTTTGAATTTATCAGAATGCCCTTTGGCCTTAAAAATGCTCCCTCAACTTTCCAGAGAGCTATGAACAGCATCTTAGGCGATTTGATTGGAAATTGTTGCCTAGTTTATCTAGACGACATAATAATCTTCGGAAACTCGTTGCAGCAACACCTGGATAACCTGAACAAAGTACTACACAAACTAGAAAAAGCAAACTTGAAGATACAACTTGACAAGTGCGAGTTTCTTCAGAAAGAATGCGAATTCTTGGGACATGTAGTCACACAAGATGGAATCAAACCGAACCCGAACAAGATCGATAAAATTATAAACTGGCCAATACCAAAAACACCAACCGAAATTAAAGGCTTTCTCGGTATTCTGGGTTATTATAGAAAATTCATCCGAGACTTTGCGAAATTAACGAAACCAATGACCAAATGTCTTAAAAAAGATGCACAGATTATACATAATGCGGAATTCATCCAATGTTTCAATGATTGTAAAAAAATTCTAACTACAGACCCTCTGCTGAAATACCCTGACTTCGAAAGAAAATTTATTCTCGAAACCGATGCTAGCGATTTTGCTTTAGGATCTGTCTTGTCCCAACGCTTCGACGATGGCAAAGAACACCCAATTGCATATGCTTCACGTACACTGAATGATACCGAAGTGGGATATTCAGCAACGGAAAAAGAATTATTAGCTATCGTATGGTCCGTAAAGCATTTTAGACCTTACCTATTTGGAACTAAGTTTGAAATCAGAACAGATCACAAACCGTTAATCTGGCTTAGACAGAAAAACGATCTCAACAAACGACTTCTTCATTGGAAATTGGCCCTAGAAGAATTCGAATTCGAAATAAACTACAAAAAAGGGACACAAAACAGTAACGCAGATGCTCTTTCCAGAATTCAACCTGAAATAGAAGTAAACGCAAACACTTCCAGTGACAGCATGACACAACATTCTGCAGACACTGACGACAGTGATTTCATTCCCTCAACCGAGAGACCGCTCAATGATTTTAGAAACCAAATAGTTTTAGAAATCTCTAACGAAAATAGCATAGAGTGCAACACAATCTTTAGAAACTACCATAGAACAATTATCAAAAAACCAGTGTTCAGCCCCGCTATACTTATAAACATTCTAAAGGAACGTGCATCACCGAACTGTGCTAACGGCCTTTTCTGTGACCAACACACACTCCTTAATTTGCAAACAATATACAAAAATTATTTTTCTAGAGCAAAAACATTTAAAATCTTTTGGACCGAAAAAATGCTCGAAGACGTCACAGACGAACTCGAACAAGACTTAGTCATTCAAAGACAACACAATGCTAACCATAGGGGCATCAATGAAACAAAAGCCCACATTTCTCGAAAATATTTCTTTCCAGGCATGAAAAGTAAAATCACGAAGTTCATTAACATCTGTAAACCCTGTCAAAAGGCTAAGTACGAAAGACGTCCATATAAACAAAAATATGAATTAACAGCAACACCAACGAAGCCGTTGCAAATTGTTCATATGGATATCTTCATCATTAATAATAATAATTTCCTAACGCTTTGCGATAGATTTTCGCGACTAACCATGGCTATTCCCATAAGAACCCGTAACACAATACATATACTAAAAGCAATAACACACTATTTGGCAAATGTTGGTAAACCTTCCCTTCTCGTCATGGACCAAGAAGCTTCTTTTACATCCACAACTATAAAAGAATTTCTCGAAGAACACGACATAGAATATCATTTCACATGTGTTGGGCAATCCTCCTCAAATGGAACCGTAGAAATCGTCCATGGAACATTGAGAGAATTGCACAACATTCTAACGAACAAAGAGTCAACCAAAGATTTATCAGACAAAGCAAAAATAAATCTAGCAGTGTCTATTTACAACGACTCTATACACTCGAAAACCATGTTGACCCCAAAAGAATTATTTTTCGGATTCCGGAACGAAGACTCTGTCCCCACAAACCTTGATGAAAGAATCAAGCAAAAAGAAGAATTCTACAGGAACTTTTCTACAAGGCACGAAAGAATGAAGATAAAAGACCTAGACAAAATCAACAGGCCCAGAGAAGAACCTGAAGAATTTTTACCAAATGACAAAGTCTTTGAGAGGAAAAGAAATAATTTGAAACACCAAGAAAGATACCGAGAAATAACAGTAGTTGATAACATGCGTACTAACATCATCGACGAAAACGGAAGGAAAATTCATAAAACTAAACTGAAACGCAAAAGGAAGACTTAACTGTAACCAATATTAATTTTTTCTGTTTCTTTTTCTTTACCATTTCAGCAACAACATGACACATATGATAAACGCAATCCTTGTTACCTTATCCCTTATCATCATATCAACACCCAGTCCATTATCTCATCTAGAGATAACCGATCTAAGTAATAACCCCGGCATATTTGCCATTAAATCAGGAAGAGTTTTTATAAAACAAGGTTACCATAAATTAATTCATGAATTCAAACTTCATCTATTTCATTCTATCTTGAGACAATACGAAACTATCATTGCAGATTTAGAACAAAATTCACAACTAGAGGAAATAACCAAAATTCTTAAACAAAAGCATAATCAAGCTAGCATTACTTTACAGAATTTGACACCAAAACGCAGACAGCAAAGAAGTATTAATATTCTGGGAACTGTTGTTAAATCAATTACTGGTAACCTCGACAACGAAGATCTTTTAAATCTAAATAACCAAATTAACTTGTTGAAAGTTTCCAATAATTTGTTGATTACAGAAAATAATGAACAGATAAAAATTAATGATATTTTTGAAAAACGAATTAACAATTTAACAAAAGAAGCTTACAGACAATCAGTAGAGATCAGTAGGTTTATTAGACAAGCAGGCATGAATTTAGATAGGTCAGTCGATTGGCAACACATGCTGCACATGCACAACATCATTTTCAACCTGGATACCATTCATCACCAGTTAGACACCATATTTGAAGCTGTCCAACTTTCCCGACTTAACGTAATTTCAACAGCTTTGTTATACCCTTCAGAACTAGAACTCGCAACCCGCCTTTTGAAATCACAGGAAATCGAAGTCGTAAGCTACGACCAAACGTATGAATATTTGGAAATGACAGCAATCCATAATGACTCCTCTATCATTTTCATAGTCAAAATACCAAGCCTGAGAAGAGGGAGTTATGAATTACTACGCATCGAACCAATACCAGTTAATCGAAAGTTAATTAAAATTAATAGCAAATTCGCTATTACTAGCAAGGAAGAATCATTTCTAACAAATGAAAAATGCAACCAAATCGAGAGCACTTCCTTGTGCAATATTGAAAACCTGATCAACGTAACACGCAATGACTGTTACCACAAACTTTTACGAGGTAAACCAAGCAGATGTGTGTTCGTCAGCGACACAAGCTCTCCTGAAATTAAAGTTATCGAGAACAAAGGCATCCTGGTAAAGAATGCGTTCACCCCCATACATCTTAACAATACTTGTGATTATGGACCAAAAAATCTTACTGGAACGTTTTTCATAACATTTAACAACTGTTCGATTAACATTGGAAACACCCATTTCAACAGCAAGACATTTCGATTTGATAACAAACCCGACATTCTCCCACTACACTTTGTGACCGTTAACGAAACAGAGATGATAATGGAGCCTATGGAGATGCTACAGGACTTGCAAACCAACAACCGCCACAGGATAGATCACCTAGAAATCACTAACCGAAAAGACGTCCTAGTGAATGTTGGAGGCATTATCATAATCGCCTTATTCGCAACCATCCTCTTCGCGTACCTCATCAAAGAAATTTGTTTCATCAGGAAATTCATACGAATTCAACAACCCAATTCAACGCAGTAAGTTGAACCGGGACGGTTCAATTTAACGTGGGGGAAGTTATGGACATTAGCGGCATCAACATCAACAACACGTGGGCTCTTCCCTGTTTCAACATGGAACAGCCGACAAAGACGCCAACACACGCTTAGCAGCGAATATTGCCGACTTCAACATCAGACATCCGGCACGCCACGCTTAACACAAATATTGCCGACCTCAACATCAGACATCCGGCACCAATATCGATTGACATCAGCGTGCTGGAGTTCGCCCAGAACTTTCGCACGCCCGGATTCCTGACACAGCAGAATGCAGCCTTCGATGCAGCCTGGATACACCTGGAGCATGTTCGGACACGAAAATCCTGACAACGCAGAATGTGCCAACAGCTTAGGTTCAGAAGTAGACTTTAGCGGTAGCAGTAGTCAGTTCTTGTTAGACCTCAAGGTAGTGAAAACGTGTAAACTCTGTGTTAGATTAAGTGATGGTGAATAAAAGTTTATTTTTTTATTAATATAAATGAACCCCTAACGTAACTATATAAACTAATCATTTACAATGTATTGAAAGGTTATTATGCGTTGGATAAGTTTTGATTACGAAAATAATATTTTTCGAAACTTTGTACTTTTCGAGCTTCACGGCGGGGGTGAGATTGTGCCAAGATTGTGTAATGATCGATCTAATTTGTGGATTTCACATACTCAACAAAAATACGTCAGTATATATCAGTACACTCACATTCTTTACTATTGAGCACAATATTTTGACAGATTAGATTACATCATCCATTTTGGAGCAAACAGCGTCATAGGTCTGCTAAATAATTTAAACTAATTTTTAATTTTTCTCTGGAAATTTCAGATGCTTTGAATAAACACTCTAATATAAGACGAATATATTATACCGTGTATAAACTACCAGTTTTAAGGGGGGAGGGGGGTGGTATAGGCCACATGTTCTGCGGCCGCGGGTTCTCGAACGAAGGAATAGTTACTTTTGTTAAATGATCAAATAGATATGCCCCCTTAGGATGCACGCCCTCCCTATATCTGCCCCTTGTTAACCCTAGTTAGGAAAAGTCAGAAAATTTCAAGTCTCTAGCTCGTTCCGTTACTGAGTATCAAGCTTTGTAAGTATGCCGATGGGTCGAAAACGACCCCAATGCACTAGGAAGGTTAAATGATCAAATAGATATGCCCCCTTAGGATGCACGCCCTCCCTATGTCTGCCCCTTGTTAACCCTAGAAACGGTACTGGCTATATAAAGGCTCGCCATTGACTACGAACTTATTTTTGGTTATTTCAGACCTCCACTTTTTGTATGAAGCGTTGTTTTGGGCCGGCTCCCTGCCCCTAATAGTCCACTTAGTTCATGGACGGCGCCATATGAACTACTTTATACTGATATTTATGTGTATTGTTATAGTTAGGAACACACACACACACACACACACACACACACACACACACACACACACACACACACACACACACACACACACACACACACACACACACACAGAAAATGCTGTTTTCGAAACTGAGTCGAATGGTATATAACATTCGGCCCGCAGGACCTTCTTTCCATTTCCGGTTTTCCGAGTGATTTCTATACCTTTATACTATATATTTATATATTGCTGTTGCAGTTGAAAACTGTAATAATCGACTCGCGACATTCGGTTTCATTCTTGTTCTGTGTGTCGCAACTACGTCGCACGTGGTGCGCTGTACAGCGCATCAATGTGCGATCACAGCGCACCACGTGCGACGTAGTTGCGACACACAGAACAAGAATGAAACCGAATGTCGCGAGTCGATTATTACAGTTTTCAACTGCAACAGCAATAGTAGAAAGGCAAAACACCACACGACGCAAGTTATACACACCGCCTATTGGCAAAAATGGGTGCCCTACCTCTCACAGCACACTTGCTGGTACGAACTGCGGTCGCACACGGGTAATAATTTTAAACGAGAAATGTTCTACCACTCCCTATCTATGGGAGAGGGGAAACTGCTTTAGCTGGCTAGAAAAAAGATATCTTCATGCGTTTCACTATCTTTGCTTTCAAATCACGTCGCGAGTCAAATTTACGGACAACTCCTGCCTCTTCCACAGGTCAGATTAAAGTGAAAGATCAGGGCAAGGTGATCCTCAGATAACCGTCCTTGATTGAAACCTGCCTAACGAAATTCTTTATCGCTGTGTTCGAAAGTACGAAGTTGCATTTTCGGTTAAAAATGTACGGGGCTGTTTGTACGATCCCCGTCGGCGTCGTGAACTTAGAGCCGGGGTGGTTCGTGCTGTTTTAAACTCCATTTAGCGCTCAACCTCCGAGTCGGGCACACGCTTTTTGCTTTTGCTGTCTTGGAAGTCGTGCACGGGCTATTCGAAACGTTAACGAGTAATAGGCTTTGGGCATCGCCAGCCCTAGGTTTTGCTAATACTTGAGTCGTCGCGAATCATGTTAAGACGACGCGAAAACACGTTCCGCATCGACTATGCGCATATTCCGCGAAAACCGTCATTCGAAGAACTACACGAATTCGTAAACACGGAATTAAAGCTAGAGAAAGAACAAGTCGTACGAATACAACCAAGCAGAAGCTTACATTGCGCTTTCATAAAGGTCAGTGAACTGGCTATTGCGCAAAAAATTGTTCAAGAACACGACAATCGGCACGAAATAGAAATCGAAGGAAAGATATACAAATTACGTATAACGTTGGAGGACGGTGCAGTGGACGTTAGACTGCATGATTTGTCCGAAGACGTGACGAACGAAAAAATAATCAACTTTCTGCGCAAGTATGGAGAAGTACTCTCAATCCGCGATCTGATTTGGGACGAAAAATTCACCTTCGGGGGAATACCAACTGGTGTGCGTGAGGTGAAGATGATGATAAAGGAAAATATTCCATCCTTTGTCACCATCGACGGCGAGATCACGGCACTGACGTACTACGGTCAACAGCAAACATGCAGACACTGCAACGAATCGGTTCACAGCGGCATCTCATGTGTCCAGAACAAGAAACTTCTCGTACAGAAGCTCGACTCCGAACAATCCTACGCAAAGGTCGTCAAGCAAGTGGCTATACCTAAGCAGTTACGGCCTCTTCCGACCCGTCAAAATACCACCAAACCGAAGGCAACTACTACAATGGAGCCACAACAACAAACGACAACGAAGAATCCAAACGTAAACAAATCCGTAGCAGCCCCAAAGACACCAGTACCCGAGCCACCTGCTGGTCCTTCGACAAGCTTCAAACGTCCCCCGCAGCCCCGCAGCCAAGCAGAAAAGTCCATCCCAAACATCACACTTAGCGATCAAGGAAAAGAGGCTGAGAAAACCGACCAATCTACGAATTCTATAAGTAGCAGAACTTCACGCAGACGACCACCGGGTAAGAAACCAAGACACGACTGCGACGACGATTCGATGAGTGAGGATGTGTTGTAACATAGTTCACTAGTTACAATATCGCCACTATCAACATCAACAACATAACCAACACAACTAAACTAAATGCTCTCAGAAACTTTATCAGAACACTCCAACATGACATCGTGTTTCTGCAGGAGGTAGAAAACGAGCAGCTCTACTTACCCGGCTATAACGTAATCTGCAACGTCGATCATACACGAAGAGGCACGGCCATCACACTACGAGAGCACATCCAATACTCCCACATCGAGAAAAGCCTGGACAGTCGCCTACTAACACTACGCGTAACAAACACAACACTGTGTAACATTTACGCGCCGTCTGGCACAGCAATGCGCGCCGAGCGTGAAGCCTTTTTCAACACGACGATTGCATACTACCTTCGACAACACACAGAAAATTTGATTATGGCAGGTGATTTCAACTGCGTTCTCCGCCAAAACGATGCGACGGGTCAAAATCCCAGTCGAGCTCTACAGGCAGCCGTCCAGCAGCTCCAGCTTAGCGATGTATAGGTGAAACTCCGTCCAAATATAGCAGGCTACACGTATATTACCCACAACTCGATGTCCAGACTGGATCGCATGTACGTTAGCCGCGGACTTTGCGAGCAGTTAAGAGACATAAACACACACGTCTGTTCGTTCACGAACCACAAAGCCGTCACTGCTCGTATATGTCTGCCACACCTCGGCAGAGAACCTGGTCGAGGATTCTGGACTCTTCAGCCCCATCTATTAACCGCCGAGATTCGCGAAGAGTTTAGGTGGAAATGGCAATGCTGGACACGACATCGGCGCTACTTTCCATCTTGGATGGACTGGTAGATAGGATACGTTAAGCCCAAAATCAAGTCTTTTTTTCGATGGAAATCGAAACTAGCGCACGTCGACTTCCAACGCAACCAACAAAGATTGTACGACCAATTACGTGTAGCGTATGACCAATACTATGTAGATCCTACAATGCTAACGACTATCAATCGACTGAAGGCGGAGATGCTCATGCATCAACGGCAATTCACGTGCGCATTTGTACGTATAAACGAAACATACATTGCCGGAGAACCACTCTCCATTTTCCAACTAGGAGAACGGAGAAGGAAACGAACAACGATCGCACAGATAGAAAACAACAGAGGGGAAATCCTCGACCGATCGGAACAGATTGAGCAGCACATGCTGGAATACTATACGCAGCTCTATGCGGAAGAGCAGGATTCCGCGACCGATGCAAACGACGAGTTTGTATGCCGAAGAGTGATACCTGAAAACGATTGAGCTAACACAGATTGTATGAGCGAAATAACCACAACCGAAATACTCACAGCGATTGAAACAAGTGCAAAGAAAAAGTCTCCCGGATCCGACGGCCTTCCAAGAGAGTTCTTCTTGTACATGTTCAACGTAATACACCGAGAGCTAAACCTCATACTGAACGAGGCGATAGCATCAAACTTTCCGTCAGAGTTCGTGGACGGTGTGATTGTCTTGCTCAAAAAGAAGGGAGCAGGAAACACTGCCAACTCCTACAGACCGATCTCGTTACTCAACTTCGACTATAAACTTCTCTGTCGCATCCTAAAAACAAGAGTAGAAGGGTCATACAAACACACAATGTTCGGCAAAACACAAAAATGCGCCAACGCCGAGCACAACATCTTCGAGGCTACTCTCGCACTGAAGGACAAAATTGCACAGCTGAACGAAAGTAAACAGAGAGCTAAGCTGATCTCTTTCGATTTGGACCACGCTTTTGATCGGGTGAGTAGACACTTCCTCTTCAGGACCATGTGCTCGCTCGGGTTCAACCCGAGGCTCGTACAGCTGATGGCTCGACTTGCTCACTTTTCATCCTCTCGTTTACTCGTTAATGGACACTTAACTAACCCGTTCCCACTGCAACGATCAATAGCACAAGGTAATCCACTCAGTTCTATTACCTTTGCACTGTACCTATTGCCTCTACTGAACCAAATCGAACGCGTGTGTAAGTCAGATTTGGTTGTCGCATATGCCGATGATATAAGTGTGATAACTACTAGCGTCGAAAACATAAACAGAATCTACGAACTGTTCTCCTGTTTCTCTGGTGTCTCGGGAGCGAAGCTAAATCTAGCGAAAACACGATCCATTGATGTAGGGTTCACTAATGGTAACCCGTTGAATGTGGACTGGTTGCAAACGACAGAAACAGTGAAAATCTTGGGAGTGATATTTGCCAACTCATTGCGGCAAACTATGCAACTAAACTGGGATAAAGCGGTAGGAAAGCTCACACAAGTTCTATATATGCAGTCTTTTCGATCTCTAACGCTGTTACAAAGGGTCACATTCCTCAATACTTTCGCTACATCCAAGTTGTGGTACTTAGCATCAAATATAGCCCCGACAAGTGCACACACGGCTAGAATAACCTCAGCAATGGGAACATTTCTCTGGCGGGGAATTCCAGCCCGCGTTCCGATACAACAGCTAGCACGAAATAAGGAACAAGGCGGACTCGGATTGCAACTGCCAGCGCTCAAGTGCAAAGCGCTGCTCATCAATAGGCATATCACTGAGCTAGACTCAATCCCTTTCTATAAAGCGAGCATTACACAAAATAACCTAAATCCGGCCAATTGCCCATGCCTTCGTATGATCAAGCAGCAACTACCGCTTCTTCCCCCGCATCTACAACAAAACACAACAGCAATCTCCATTTACCAGCACTACGTGGAGGGTACGGAAGAACCAAAGGTGCAACGAGAAAATCCAAGGTATAACTGGCGTCAAATCTGGAAAAACATCCTACGCACGCGAGGACTATCGTCACGACAAAGAACTACATTATACATGATGGTGACCGGAAAATAGAGCACCGACGCTTAATGTTTGTTAGCAGAAGAGCGGATGGTGAAAACTGTCCATACTGTACAACGTCAAGCGAAACACTCGAGCACAAATTTAAAGAATGTATCCGTGTAACAGCCGCATGGGAACTGGTGCAGGATACGATCGCACCGTTTCAACTAGGACACAGACGCCTCCAATTTCGTGATATCATGAAGCCAGTGTTGAGAGGATTCAACTGTAGAAATAAAGTAGAAGTGTTGAAGAAAATTGCAAATTATATAAATTTTATTGATAAAGCTAGTAATACGATAGATATAGGTGCTTTAAGATTCGAACTACAATTTGATCTGTAAAAATTAAAATATAATAAACTTTACTATTGACAAAAAAAAAAAATGACAAGTAGATTCCGCAACGTTCAAAGCTGCATATGACCCTGTAATCAAAAAACTTGCGAGAAAGAGAAATAGAAAGTAAGACATAGTAAAGAGAAAGATAAACCAAGTAGAACCTTATGGACGAAAAAGTGTAAGTTAAGAATTTGTAATATGTTCGATGTTGTAAATGTGCCTAATATAGTGTTTTAGTGTCCGCAGATGATGAGCGAAGACCAGTAGTAGCTCGAAACGTCCGGACTAACTGGTAATTAAAAATCTTCATATTTATTTCGCCGAAAAACGTCGATTAAATCGAACAAACATTGCAGTGGCGGTGATTATCTGAAATCAACAAATATTAAATTAATTCTAATAGCTGACACGACCCGTTTCCTCAATGCCAATGCATTATTGTACAACTTATTTTGCAGTGACTAACACAGCATACTGCAACAATACCAACATGGTTATCCCAACACTTAAAATTGATTATACAACTTTTTATAGTGGCTGGCATAGCTCACTGAAGCGGGCCACACACACCAATATAAACATGCTTGCCATAACACATGTAAGCGATTCTACTCTTTCGAAGTGGCTGTCAGCTGACAATACGCTCACATTTTCATGGTTGTCCCAACACATGAAAATACTCTTTCAAGGTGGCTGTCACAGCCCACTTAAGCGACTGACACAACACGCGCACATCTTCATGGTTGTCCCAACAGATGAAAACAGTTACTCTTTCAAAGTGGCTGTCAGAGCCCACTTAAACGGTTGACCCAACACACTCACATGTTCATGGTTGCCACAACACATGAAAATACTCTTTCAAGATGGCTGTCACAGCCCACTTAAACGGGTGACACAACACGCTCACATGTTCATGGTTGTCCCAACACATGCAAATACTCTTTCAAAGTGGCTGTCACAGCCCACTTAAGCGGTTGACACAACACGCTCGCCAATACTACCATGGTTGTCCAAACACATGAAACTCTATCACAGTGGCTGACTGCAGCGGTTGACACAATACGCTCGCATGTTCATGGTTGTCCCAACACATGAAAATCCTCTTCCGCAATGGCTGTAACAGCTCACTTACACTACAACGCAATCCCACAATTCACTCACACTTTCATCTTAACCCACTCGCCCCTATGAATTCAGTTCAACGAATTCCAAATTTCCACCGTCAGCATTGAATTTCTGCCTCCATAGCTATCTGCTGAAAAAAAATCCTTCTGAACGAACCCCACAACGTCCTCGCGAACACAAAACAAAAAAATAAAAAGTATGAAGCACACGGTACTTCGTTCTTCTCGCACGGATCGCCATTTTGTGGTGTGCCTCTTCCGAATAGCACTTACGAATCGAACTGCTTACTTACGCGTCCTGTCTGCTTGGTGGTCCGTTGTAGAAAGAGGCCGAGTTAACTTCGCGCAGCCTCAAGTAACCAAGCCGCTTGGAAGGGAGCGAGAGTTTATGACTGCATTCTTTTATAACGTTCGCTCGCGGCAGGGGTGGATATAGACCGACGGGTAAACGATAAGTAAACTCACCATCAACGAGGGGCTCGTGCAAATAGGATTACCAATACCCCACACACAGGAAAATGTACGGGGCTGTTTGTACGATCCCCGTCGGCGTCGTGAACTTAGAGCCGGGGTGGTTCGTGCTGTTTTAAACTCCATTTAATTCGATCTTGGGTTACTCGTCGCCCATTTCCCAGGCATCTCTGAAGTCGCAGTTCTTTACTAAAAACTACAAGGTATACAACCCTAAAGGTTGTACGAAAGGGTGACGTAGGACTAAAGCAGATCATTAGATCAAAGACTAATGTAAACTGCATTTCTGGCATATGCATATTTGAGTATTTGTGAGTATCATTGTTTGAGTGTTTATTTGTAAAAGAAGAGCGAAATATTCTGATTTAATTCTTCATTGAATCAATGGTGGTTTTGAAAAAACCGTTTGAAATTGTTTGGTGGCCCTGAAAAGAACTATGTTTGAGCTGATAGCACTTCTTAAAAATCAGTACTAATTACTACTGTTGCCAATATATAGAAGGATGTCGCTATTCGGTCCTTTAGACTCTAGGATGATGGTTGCCCGCTAATACAGGAGTGATAGGAAATACCAAATCACTGTAAAGTAGAAATGGATTAGTTTTATCAAAATACTGACCGTCCGTCAGTGCGATCGTGCGGTAAATGAGCAGACGGCGAACCTAGTGTGCGATTTTATAGTCACTGGCACTGCCGTTGCTACTTGTAAGCTAGTGTAGGTATGGGAGAAACCAGATCAACTGCTGCTGCTGCTCGAATGATTATCCGACGCTGAATGAGCAAGCATTTTCCATGGTATAACGCAAAATGGAACGTTAACCATTTAGAAAGTGTAGAAAAATCTTTCCATTCTTCAATTACTATAGTTCTTATAAGAACTGTTTAAGACCACAACGGCCTACTGCTGAACTTGCTGCCCGTCAGTCGATCCGTTTCCATTTACCTTCAGTGTTGGTTTGCGAAAATTACCGCCAAAATGCCATTGGGTTTCGATGGTAAATACTGACCGTCCGTCAGTGCGATTGTGCGATGAATGAGCAGACGGCGAGCCAAGAGTACCATTTTATAGTCAATGGCACTGCCGCTGCTGCTTGTAAGCTAGTGTAGGTGGTGGGGAAACCAGATCAACTGCTGCTGCTGCTCGAATGATTATCCGACGCTGAATGAGCAAGCATTTTCCATGGTATAACGCAAAATGGAACGTTAACCATTTAGAAAGTGTAGAAAAATCTTTCCATTCTTCAATTACTATAATTCTTATAAGAACTGTTTAAGACCACAACGGCCTACTGCTGAATTTGCTGCCCGTCAGTCGTTCCGTTTCCGTTTGCCTTCAGTGTTGGTTTGCGAAAATTACCGCCAAAATGCCATTGGGTTTCGATGGTAAATACTGACCGTCCGTCAGTGCGATTGTGCGATGAATGAGCAGACGGCGAACCAAGAGTACCATTTTATTGTAATCACTGGCACTGCCGCTGCTGCTTGTAAGCTAGTGTAGGTGGTGGGGGAAACCAAATCAACTGCTGCTGCTGCTCGAATGATTATCCGACGCTGAATGAGCAAGCATTTTCCATGGTATAACGCAAAATGGAACGTTAACCATTTAGAAAGTGTAGAAAAATCTTTCCATTCTTCAATTACTATAGTTCTTATAAGAACTGTTTAAGACCACAACGGCCTACTGCTGAATTTGCTGCCCGTCAGTCGTTCCGTTTCCATTTGCCTTCAGTGTTGGTTTGTGAAAATTACCGCCAAAATGCCATTGGGTTTCGATGGTAAATACTGATCGTCCTTCAGTGCGATTGTGCGATGAATGAGCAGCCGGCGAACCAAGAGTACCATTTTATTATAATCACTGGCACTGCCGCTGCTGCTTGTAAGCTAGTGTAGGTGGTGGGGGAAACCAAATCAACTGCTGCTGCTGCTGCTCGAATGATTATCCGACGCTGAATGAGCAAGCATTTTCCATGGTATAACGCAAAATGGAACGTTAACCATTTAGAAAGTGTAGAAAAATCTTTCCATTCTTCAATTACTATAGTTCTTATAAGAACTGTTTAAGACCACAACGGCCTACTGCTGAATTTGCTGCCCGTCAGTCGATCCGTTTCCATTTATCTTCAGTGTTGGTTTGCGAAAATTACCGCCAAAATGCCATTGGGTTTCGATGGTCGGGTCGATGGTAAATACTGACCGTCCGTCAGTGCGATTGTGCGATGAATGAGCAGACGGCGAACCAAGAGTACCATTTTATAGTCACTGGCACTGCCGCTGCTGCTTGTAAGCTAGTGTAGGTGGTGGAGGAAACCATATCGGCTGCTGCTGCTTAAATGATTGTCCGACACTGATTGAGCAAGATATCGAACAATTTCGCATGTCTGCGATGGGGATAATGCAAAATGTAACGTAAAGTGCATCGTGTGGGATTCACGTTGGCCATTGCCCGCTGATTCCGCTTGTCTTCGGGGTCGGTGTTGCCGTCAATAGCCATCGATGTTGCCGATTGGATTGGAAAAGGGGTGTGGCTTACAAAGTGGTCTCAAGGTTATCATTTGGATCCAAATCCTTTGGTGTATCTAATTGTCGTCCGTGCCCGTGAAGCTAGGCGATAACAAGGGAAATGTATGGAAAAATTCGACCTTGAATCTTTACACACATTTTCACTATTTAGCGTCTAAAAAATTATTATTAGTATATTACTATAAAATTGCTGGACATTTTATCTATCCAACGACATATTAACTGTTATGTTTCGTTCAGTAGTATAGTAGCTATTAGCGTTTGAAATATTTCATTCAAACGTTACACTTCTATTTCTCGTTTTTACAAAGTGCTACCCAGTCCCAGTTTAGTAAACAAAGACGTAGTCCTACGTCAAAATTCTTACCTACAAAAACCCCCACATGCCTAATTTAGATGCTTTTGCTTGATTTGTTCTCGAACTATGAGGAAATTTGTATATTATTTGTAGGGGACCTCCCCCATCATAAAGAGGGGAGGGGTCTAAATTTACCATAAAAAAATCTAACCTTCTGAATCCCCCACATGCCAAATTTTGTTCCATTTGCTTGATTAGATTGTTATTTATTGTTATTGTTATTTATTTGAGTACTTCATCTGACTATAAATTGTCTACATGAATAAAATTGATTACAGATTACAGTAAATTCGATCTTCTTATCTTTTGCGCGAATAAGTGCGAAGGCATACCGAAGTCAAATAGTTCTTCGACTTTTGAGAACAACCTAATGCATTCCGTAATCGGTTCATTAGCTCCAAACGCGGTTCGATGAAACGGTATTTGCAGCAAGCCAGTTGAGCGTAATGTCCGTTGCGATGCCCGAAAGTTAAGCATAGATAGCAATTTTGGAGAATCAATTTCGCCGTTGATAAGTTTAGCCACGAATATAGCCTGATGCATTTTACGCCTGCGTTCGAGTGTATCGAGGTCAAGTAGACGACATCTATTCGGGTAAGGTGGCAGGTTATCAGGATGCCGCCATGGGAGATGTCGTAGAGCCAGCCGAATAAACCTACGTTGCACACGTTCGATCCGTAGGTTCCAAGTAAGATGACTGGGGGACCAAACCAAATTACAGCTCTCAAGTAGCGGACGAACCAAAGCGCAATATAATGATTTCAGGCAGTAAACATCTCTAAAGTTCCGTCCAATCTTAGCAATAAATCCAAGTTGTCGGGTCGCCTTGGAAATGACTGATTCACAGTGTAGATTGAATGTCAATTTAGTGTCCAGCAAGACACCCAGGTCGCTAACTTGATCCACTCTGCGAAGTTCAATGTCGTCGATAGTATAACCGAAGCAAATTGGATTTTTAATCCGGTAAAAACTCATAACTTCACACTTTGAAATGCTGATGATAAGCCAATTAAGTCTGCACCATTCAGTAAATATATTGAGCAAATGTTGCAAACGGCGGCAGTCATCTCCATTATCTATCGTAGCAAATAGTTTCAGGTCATCGGCGTAAACTAACTTGCAGCCGTGTTCTAGCAGAATCGCAACATCATTGAAGAACAATGAGAAAAGCAAAGGACCCAAGTTGCTACCTTGAGGGACTCCAGATTTGTTGCTAAACACTGACGAAGTACTGGATCCTAGTTTCACACGTAGTACTCTATCGCTAAGATATGAGTGAAGCCAATCAATCATTTTCTGGGATGCACCAAGTCGTTGGAGCTTTCGCAAAAGTATTACATGGTCAATCCGATCGAAAGCCGCTTTCAGGTCGGTATAGATGACATCAACCTGTTTTTTCTCTTCCATTTGCAAAATACACGTCGAGGTAAACTCTAACAGATTAGTACAGGCAGATCGACCAGGCATAAAGCCGTGTTGAACAGTGGATATATAGTTTTTAGTTCGGGACAGTATTACACCGCTCACAATTATCTCAAACAATTTTGATGCCGCGGAGAGACTAGTAATCCCGCGGTAGTTCCTTACATCACGGCGATCGCCCGATTTATATACTGGAAACATAAACGATTGCTTCCAAATATCGGGAAATTTACTTTGTTCGAAAGATTTATTGAATATTGCGCATAACGGCTCAGCCAACACTTCTATACAACGGCTCAAAACAACGGCTGGGATGCCATCAGGTCCCGCAGAGAAAGAACGCTTGAGTTTTTTGGTGGCAGTTAACACCATTTCGGTAGTAATAGTAAATAAGCTCAAATCCGCCAAATTAACCGGTACATGCGCTGCCGCTACATCAGCATCACCATCAGAGGCGGTATTATCCGCGAAAACGGAAGCAAAAAACTTCGCAAACAGCTCACAAGAGTTTGAGATTGAGCTTGATTCATTATCATCAAGGTATACGTTTGTTGGGACAGAAGAGCACTTTCTTTTGGAGTTGACAAAGTTCCAAAATCTTTTCGGTTGCTTTCGAAGGTCGCATTGCACACGTAACACGTATGACTTGTACAACATGGCATTCAGGTGACGGTATTTGTCACTAGCATGCTTAAAATTATGTTGAGTCAAGATTGTTCTACTCCGGCGATGAGCACGTTGAGCCCTGTTACGCTCACGCTTCAGACGTCGGAGACGAGGGGTACACCATGCGGGGATAGTTGGCCGCTTCACACGTGGTAAGTTTGTAATCAACCATTGATTAATTGCACTGCAAAAATGCGTAGCCATTTCATTGATATCACCGCATTCGAACAAAGTGTCCCAGTCAATACGCGACAAGTACTCAGACAAAGCAGCGAAATCAATCTTCCTATAATTCAATTCACTCAATTCATCTCCAGCAGCGGTGGTAACTACAACGGCACTGCTATTGTAAACAGGCAACGACAGTACAAGCGGTGGATGGTGCGGATCGACGGGAAGCAGCGGGGTGATACAGCTATCAACCGTAAGCAAGCAATCTGAAGAACAGAACACTAGGTCCAGTGTGCGCCCGAGATGGTTTCGCTGCGTGTTCACTTGAGAGAGGTTTAAAAAATTTATTCCATCCAACAAAGCCACACTGGCACATGGTAGCCGGGAAGTTGAGATGTTTCGATTCTCATCAGCGGCTTGCTCCCAGACGATGTGAGGCTGATTGAAATCGCCACAAACAATAATGTTACCACGCTCTGCGCTGATGTCACACAACTCACAGACGGATGAGATGTGGTCATTCACGATATCGACACTTTTAGCTCTATCTGGTGGTATGTATATGCAACAGAGCAATAGCTTTTTGCCATAGATAGAAGCACTTACACATACCTGCTCCAAGCGATTACCATTAACAGTACGCACGAATGAACTTGAGTGACGTTGTGCGACAGCAATTAAAACACCACCGAAAGCAGACTTATTGCTATTGCTTTGATTACGGTCGCAGCGGAACACGTTGAATGATGTCCCAAATAACTGTAGTGAGTTGATGCGGTCGTCAAGTCCAGTCTCAGTGAAGAATAGCACGTCGTAGTTGCAGTCAGTAGTCGATAGGAAGATCTCGTCAATTTTTGTTCTTAAGCCACGGACGTTTTGTACATAAAAGGAACATTCGTCAGGTACCGATTGCTCGGAATTAATATCGATAGAATACTTGCCTACATTGGCAAGCTGGAAGACCCCTTCTCCATTCTCAAACACAGGACCGGGACGGCTGATGAGCGCAGGCTGCAGTGGCGCGACTGTGATGAGTGGATTAGGGGCTTCCAAAATGCCTATTTCGGTGCTTCCCGGGCCAGATCCAGTCATTAGTTTTTTGGCATATCCACAAATTCACGAAACAGCACTCCAGTGGGCCAAGAAGCAGGATCCAGGGCAACATCTTTTAGTTCCGGGTCCAGTCCAATTTTATAGGAAACGTACGAAAAGCCGGACGTATCTGTTCCTTTTTTTACGAGGCGAAAAACAACAGCGGGCTCAGCTGTATTTAGGCAGCGAGAAACAATTTTTTGTATATCGTTGTCGGTCAGTTGTGGATTCAACCCCGACAAATACAACCAAAAGCGTTTCTGTGCTGCGACGGTAGCGATGGATGGTACTGACAGATCACTTAGATCGATGTTGTTTTCACCGCGATCAGATTGTGCAGTAAACGGAACCCTCTCAGTTCGGCGACGCTTCACACTCTTACTTGGCCACACAGGAGTGGTCTGCAAGGCAGAAGGTGTTACATGATCTGTATTCATCGGTTTACTATTAGGCAAGCTATCGATTTTTTTGCTCAGTCCATCAATAATATCACACAGCTTTTGAACCTGTGTCGGTAGTTCGGTGAGAGGTGGCGATTGTGTAGGTACATTTAATTGCAAATCAGCCACATAAGCCGAGATAGAGCGGCCATTGAGCATTTCTCTACAAGTCGGGCAAATAAACATAACTTTTCCTTGATTGAATAAATCCTTGCACACTCGACTATTGAAGCCACAACATTGTTGATTAATGTGGAAGCTGGTTTCACAAAAGCCGCAACGGATCGGTTCGAGATCGTTGACGCTTTGTTTACATTCTCCACACTGCATCTTTTCCATTCTGTTTTGGTTCAGAAATTGGCGCGGATGTCAGTTGTAATTTAACGAAGAATATTAGAACAAAAGCTGCCGGTAGGAACAATCTGGAGCGTATCGCAACAATATATTTATCCGTTTGCGGTTCAAAACTAGTAATCAGATGAAATTCGTAGATCTTGAGTTATGAAGAAATTTGTATTTCATTTGTATGGGAGCCCCCCCTCCTCTTAGAAGAAGAAGGGGTCTCAATACACCATAGAAAAAAATCCTGCCTTCTAAATCCCCCACGTGTCAAATTTGGTTTCATTTGCTTCTAGTTTTGAGGAAATTTGTGTTTCATTTGTATATGAGCCTTACGCCCTCCATAAAATTACTCTCTTACTCCTTTTATAAAATTGCTGGTCATTTTATCTATCCAACGACATATAAATTGTTCAGTTTCGTTCAGTAGTTTAGTAGTTATTACCATTTGAAAACTTTCAATCAAACGTTACATTTCTATTTTCGTTTTCATAAAGTGGTACCCAGTCCCAGTATAGTAAACAAAGACGTAGTCCTGCGTCAAAAAATAAATTTTCAGGTTCTGTTTTTCGGCTATGTAGTCTGTATTTAGCAGCTAAAACGATGTTTTGCTTCTGCATCCGACGTTTCGGTGGTTTTATTCCATCTTTTACCAGACTACTAAAAACAGAAAAAAGTGACACAATTACAACAAATTATAATATTAAATGTACAATATAACAGTGGCGAATCGTGGGGGTTTAGCTTACCTGTTCAACCAGCGAAAAATACAAATTAATACGCAGCTTTTTTTATCGCATTTCTATATTTTAATCGTAAAACAAACATTAGGGGTTTTCACCGTAGCGCTTGCCATGTTGCGTAAACGGTGTATTTCGTGTATATACTGCCGGAATTCGCATTGCAGTTCCAGTTTCTATGGTGATAGAACCGTTATGCAAGTAGCGGCAGTATAAATACGCAATACTTTGTATTCGCAACATAGCAAGCCCTACGGTGAAAACCCCTAATGCTTGTTTTATGATTAAAATATAGAAATGCGATAAAAAAAGCTGCGTATTAATTTGTATTTTTCTCTGGTTGAACAGGTAAGCTAAATCCCCACGATTCGCCACTGTTATATTGTACATTTAGTATAATAATTTGTTGTAATTGTGTCACTTTTTTCTGTTTTTATTAGTCTGGTAAAAGATGGAATAAAACCACCGAAACGTCGGATATAGAATCCCTATTTATTTAAATAGCAACGGAATACGACGGTTTGCTTTACCAGCAAACTCGTCTCTGAATTTTAATTACGAACCGAAAACTTTTCTTTCAATTTACCTATTGAACCAAATTCAAGAATTACCACCTTACTGCGATGCGCGCACAGGCCCACATCACACGCACCACAAGCAACAAGCAATATGCGTAAGTTGTTCAATGCTAAATATGAACGAGTTAATGAGAAAATTTTGCGAATAATGCATGCCAAATTGCCAACCGCGCTCTATTTTCAAATCCCCTTCGTACCAACACATTGTTCCTGGTGCTAATCTCTAAAGCAACGTTCAAACGTCGTGTTGAACGTTTTTGATTTTGATTTGATTTGTCTTTATTGATGTGTAGGCTTTGCCCGTTATCAGACTTAAAAAAATATAAATACATACAAAAAATGACTTATCAACATTACATGGAATTGTTAAAATATTCCCTAAGACTAGATTTTAATTGAACACTAGACATATTAACAGAAATGACGGGATGAAGATTATTGTAAACACCCATTATCCGATACATGGGCTCGTTCCGGGCGTAATTCTGCGACCTGTTTGATAGGTGAAACGGCCTAACCCTTCTTAGGTTGGTTCTACCTTCGTAGTTCGTCACCTGGCTGCACAAATATGGAGCACTGTATTTTCCAGAAACAACGTCTTTGAGAAACAACACATCTATCAAAATTCTTCGATCGCTGAGACTGTTGATTCCTACTAGTAAGCATAGCGATCGGTAGTCCGGTATTTCGTCTCTCCAACCAAGATTACGCACAGCATATCGCAATGGATGTCGGCTGGTTACCAAGTGGACACTATTTATACAGATATGTCCAAGGCGTTTGATTTGGTCAACATAAATGCAATGATTGCGGTTTTGCGAAAATATGGAGTTGATGGGGTCTGTTTAGAATGGATGCATTCATACTTGACTAACCGTTTGCAGTATGTAAGGCTACACAACACTGATTCCAAAGTGTTTGTAACAAGTTCAGGAGTACCTCAAGGGAGTCATTTGGGACCTCTATTATTCGTGGTTGTCATGAATGAACTCCCAGATACGTTAGTGGATGTATTCGTGTTAATTTATGCTGACGACGTAAAAATATTTATACATGTGCGCGGCTTGAAAGATTGTACGATTCTTCAAGAGAATTTAAATCGTTTTCTCCACTTTTGTGAACTGTTTGGGTTAAAAGTGAACGTTGCCAAGTGTAACGTGATTTCATTCGGTCGCAATTCTAACAAAATTGAGTATGCGGATGAGAGAGTGCGGATTTAGTCCCAAGGAAAACGTGCCATTGCGATTTAGGCGTGGAAATGGACAGTGAACTGACCTTTAGTAAACATGTCGAGAAAATTGTAACGAAAGCGAACTCATTATTTGGCATGGTGAAGCGATACAGCCGCGAACTAGATGATCCGTACACGATAATCGCTATATACAATGGTTCTGGAAACAAATTCTGTTAAATTTGTCACTGTTGAGCGTTTTGCTCATTAACTTCCTAACTAAATAAAATATGGAATCAAAGCGTAGGCCATAGGGATATGTGGTAGTAAGTTGTTCAATGCTGAAGATGAACGAGACAATAAAGCGCCCGCGCTTTCGAGTAAAAGCTGTGTCACATTCTCTTTTTATCTCCTTCGTACCAACACATTGTTCCTGGTACTAATTCAGTATCAAGAATCAATACCAGGAATAATGCGTTGGTATGTTTGTGCATTAAGATCTCTAAAGCAACATACAAATGTCGTGTTGAACGGTTTGCTCTTCAGCTTCGTAACTGAATTAAATTCGTATTGCATTGCATATGCGTCGGTGCAAATGAAATTTGTCGGGCTGTATTTTGTTTGCCTGTCCTATGAACAGGTTGAACATGCGGACGAGTCGCCACTGCAATATAAAGAGGACGCCATTTGTAAATTACATGGACGATCACAAAGTAGATACTGAATAGCTTGGCTGTAGTGACTACAGGAGCCACTAAACCTAGTGGATCGAACAGCTGGGCGATGTAAGAAAGAGCGACTCTTTTAGTGAACGGAGTAGATAGTGAGGGTGGTGCTATTTTAACGTTATATCTTAATACGTCTGATGCTGGTTCCCAGTGAAGTCCTAATGATTTAAACATTGGTCACGATCTAGATCCAGTGATGTTTGAAGTGCGCGATGTGAAACGGGAATGCCATTCAGTACTTCTTCTTCGTTTGAAGCTCACTTACGAAGTTCAAAACCGCCGTTTGCTAGTAACGATTCAAATTGATTACGTAACTGGAGAGTGTCAGCCGCAGTACTACCACCAGAGAATAGGTCGTCCACGTAAAAGTCATTAATGAGGACTTTAGCCGCCATGGGGTACGATTCCTTTTCATCCGTAGCTAATTGAACTGTTCCGTAAGTAACGGTTTTAAGCTCGAATGTGTCGATAGGGTTGTTCGATTCACATCTCCATACTATTCGTTGAAGCGGGGTGTCTCGTTCGTCTACAAGGATTTGGCGATACATCTGCTTAATGTCTGCTATCAGCATTACACGATGCATTCTAGAACGCATGATAATGGATCTCATATTTTTTTGAAACGATGGTTCTACAATTGATGAAGGGACGGTAGGGGAAAGAAATGAAAATTTTGGTGAAGGAGGGGAAAGAGCGGAAAGGAAGGGGGGGGGTATTGGTAGCTATGCTTGACAAGTAGTCATTTTGACTCCTACCTTTTGTCCAATACTGGAAGGTGCATGAGTCGAACCAAGCTGTAATCTGAGATTATAACCGGATTCGAACCCACAACACCCTCCAGGGCATGTGGTTCGCTGGTACTTGTACCTTTGAACCATAGAGGCGCTGGACAAAAGGAGACCGCAAAATCCACTTCTCAAGGATAGCTACGCGTGTTGGTTGTGTTATCGACACATATTGTGCCGCTTCCTGCATCAATTGCAGATTACCACCGAGCGAGAAGTTTTAATCTAACTACTATTTACTTTCAGGACGACGACACTGTGCCGGCCCTTACGACTTGCAAGGTACTGCACGTGACGCTGTTCGTCCGTCAGCGTATGTTAGCCGCGTTTCTCGGCGCGGGTTTTCGAGGGAAGGCCCCGTTCCTATGTAATAGACTAATCTCAAGATTTTAGTCTTGACCTTGGAATGAGGTCATACATATATTAATATTTTTTTGAAACGATGGTTCTACAATTGATGAAGGGACGGTAGGGGAAAGAAATGAAAATTTTGGTGAAGGAGGGGAAAGAGCGGAAAGGAAGGGGGGGGGGGCATAGCTACCAATACCCCCCCCCTTCCTTTCCGCTCTTTCCCCTCCTTCACCAAAATTTTCATTTCTTTCCCCTACCGTCCCTTCATCAATTGTAGAACCATCGTTTCAAAAAAATATTAATATATGTATGACCTCATTCCAAGGTCAAGACTAAAATCTTGAGATTAGTCTATTACATAGGAACGGGGCCTTCCCTCGAAAACCCGCGCCGAGAAACGCGGCTAACATACGCTGACGGACGAACAGCGTCACGTGCAGTACCTTGCAAGTCGTAAGGGCCGGCACAGTGTCGTCGTCCTGAAAGTAAATAGTAGTTAGATTAAAACTTCTCGCTCGGTGGTAATCTGCAATTGATGCAGGAAGCGGCACAATATGTGTCGATAACACAACCAACACGCGTAGCTATCCTTGAGAAGTGGATTTTGCGGTCTCCTTTTGTCCAGCGCCTCTATGGTTCAAAGGTACAAGTACCAGCGAACCACATGCCCTGGAGGGTGTTGTGGGTTCGAATCCGGTTATAATCTCAGATTACAGCTTGGTTCGACTCATGCACCTTCCAGTATTGGACAAAAGGTAGGAGTCAAAATGACTACTTGTCAAGCATAGCTACCAATACCCCCCCCCTTCCTTTCCGCTCTTTCCCCTCCTTCACCAAAATTTTCATTTCTTTCCCCTACCGTCCCTTCATCAATTGTAGAACCATCGTTTCAAAAAAATATTAATATATGTATGACCTCATTCCAAGGTCAAGACTAAAATCTTGAGATTAGTCTAATGGATCTCAGGTCTTGTTGTACGATGGGTCCTATCATTAGTGCGTCATTTAGAGATGGACCACTGGCGGTCTTGCACGATGCATCAAATACAACACGAAGCTTTGTTGTCGAACTATCCTGCCGTATGACGGCGTGGTGTGGCAAATAATAGCAATTTTGTAACGGTTCTTTGGGATTCGATAGACGACACATATGGCCGAGGGATAAGTATTCGTCTAGAAAGTTTTTGTATTGCTCTCCTAGGTTCTTGTTTTTAGACAAGCGAGATTCTAGTAGATGTAGCCGACGCAAGGCGATACGTCGATTATTGGTCACATTTTCGATAAGGTTATCCTTCAACGGAAGGCGGACAATGTACCGAACTGTGGGCGAACGGGTCACAGTACGATTAAAATGCTTCTCACAGGCAGATTCTTCGACTGATAAACAAGACGAATTTTGATCCTCTTCAAGTATCCAAAATTTTTCCATCAGATGATGCAAATCGATAGTTGTTACTACATTGGCTGTAAGTCGCGGGGCTGGCCGACAGGTGCTCGTTCGTCCGGAAACAACCCATCCGAGCACGGAATTCACGAGTTTGGGAAGTGAATCCCCAAGAACAATTTTTCCGGGAACTTCGAACAAATCAAAAAAGATCTTGGCACCAAGCACAAGATCGACAGAGTTGCTGTCATTGAAGAGAGGATAAGCTAGTTGGATCCCCGACAGTATATTCCATAAAGAAGCATCAACACAAACTCCTGGTAAGTTGACGGTTAGTTTCGGTAAAACGAGAAATTCAACGGTTGCAGTGTAGTTTGTGATGCGGGAGCGAATAGTAGATACAAATTTACACCTTGCTTGCGGAGCTGCTTGTCCGATTCCGACAATTGGGATGGAGATCTTCGTCCTTTTTGCTTTTATCCGCTGGGAAAAGGATTCTGTCATTAAACAACACTCACTGCCGGAGTCAAGTAGAGCTCTCGCAGTGTGATTTGTGCCGTTATCGTCGACAACATGTATACGGCTGTGGCAAGTAGTACACTGGGACGGGCTTGTTCGATAGAAGCATAACACGGTGTGACAAAAATTTTTTTTTTTAATATCCTTTGCAAGTGACCTAGTGTACGTTGTTAGTCACACTTAGTACATCATAAAAACACGTATGATATCATCCTAACACCCCCAAAATTTCAAGTTATTGGAAAAAAACGTTTTGTGGCTGGGGTGTACGCATACTATCATGAATAACTCAATAATTTTCCAAGCAATTTTAAGTTTTTTATACATTTTTGGAAAGCTTAGAGGATAAGCTTTCAGGATATATATATATATATATATATATATATATATATATATATATATATATATATATATATATATATATATATATATATATATATATGTAGATTAACTATGGTTCTACAAAAGTTAGACGAGATTTTTTCAATTAAATAAGAAATTTAAAAAATTAAAAATTTTCTCACTTTAAGGGTCCTTAAAGTGACCTTAAAAATGACCCACATTCCTAAGCTCAACATCACTTGTTTTATATTCAATCCTAAGACTTTGGTCGAAATTTCAGCCAAATCGGTCAACATTTGCAAATTTGAGACCATTTTTAAGAGTTGTAGAATTGGTTGCTTCCCATATATCACCCGCCTAAACTTACAACTGAGCATCTTGTACACAATTAGGCGGGTGATATATGAGAAGCAACCAATTCTACAACTCTTAAAAATGGTCTCAAATTTGTAAATATTGTCCGATTTGGCTGAAATTTTGACCAAAGTCTTAGGATTGAATATAAAACAAGTGATGTTGAGCTTAGGAATGTGGGTCATTTTTAAGGTCACTTTAAGGACCCCTAAAGTGAGAAAATTTTTAATTTTTTAGTTAAATTTCATATTTAATTGAAAAAATCTCGTCTAACTTTTGTAGAACCATAGTGAATGTATATATATCCTGAAAGCTTATCCTCTAAGCTTTCCAAAAATGTATAAAAAACTTAAAATTGCTTGAAAAATCATTTAGTTATTCATGATAGTATGTGTACACCTAGCCAAAAAAAGTTTTTTTTGCAATAACTTGTACTTTTGGGGGTGTTAGGAAGATTTCAAATGTGTTATTATGATGTACTAGGTATGACTAACAACATACACTAGGTCATTTGAGAAGTATTTTTTCCGTGTAACACCGTGTAATTTTTCAATTCTGCGGTTGCTGGTGATGACGATTGTGGTTGAGCACTGCAGGATTGAAACGGAAAATTTTTGTTGGATGGCTCTGGTATCTTTCCACTGGAAATGGATCCGTGGGAGCACAATTGAGTATGATGATGACCTCTACATTTCCGACATGTAATAGTAGAGGAACAGTCTTTAGTTGAATGTCCCTTGCGCAAGCAGTTACGGCATAGATGATGGCGTCGTACTTTATTTTCCTTCTCATCGACACTCATTTTAGAGAAAGTTGGACATTGGTAAAGTGGGTGGTACTCAAAACAAACGAAGCATTTTCGAGGATTAGATTGGTTTGCACCGTGAGTGGCAAACTGACGTGACGTCACTTTCTTTTCGACTACAGGTGTTATCCCAGGTGAATTCTTTGCTTGAATATTTTGCAACACTATTACCTACTCTTCGCTGAAGGAAAGCAGTAAGGTCACGAAATGAAACTGATTTCTGCGAAGATGCAAACTCTTCCCAATCTCGTCGAGTAGTCGGGACAAGGCGGGTACTTAACATACGAATGAGCAAAATATCCCAATATTCCGTTTTTACCTTTGTTATACTATAACAAAGGTATAAAAATTGGTCGAAAAACACGAAATTGATCCGAGGCCCGGAGGGACAAGTCACATATACCAATCGATAGGGTTCGACGATTTGAGCAATGTCTGTGTGTGTGTGTTTATGTATGTAATGATTTTTTCTATCGCCTGTTTCTCAGAGATGGCTGAACCGAATCGTTCGCTATTACTTTTGTTTGAAAGGTATTATTGTCTAGTAGATCACTATTGAGTTGTTTCGTGATACGACGTTTCGTTTAAAAGTTATAAGCAACAATGTGAAAAATACGTGACACGGGTTTCTCCGGAACTACATGACCGATTTCAACGATCTTAGTATCAAATGAAAGCCCTTATTAAAACTAAATTTTTCAGGAATTTTTTATTGAAAACAAACAAGCAGTTTAAAAGTTATGCTTAAAAACCTGTTTTGACAAGATAATAATTATCGCCTGTTTCTTAGAGATGACCAAACCGATTTATGCGCTATTAGTCTCATTTGAAAGATAATATATCCTAATAGATCACCATTGAATGATTTTTTGATTGGACGTTTAACTTGAAAGTTACGAGCAACCGTATACACCACACCAAAATTAACAAAAATTAATTCAGATTTTAACCAAGATAATTAACCTAATTTCAATTATTTTAGTATGTAACATACTGTGGATTTTACGCCGAAATTTAGATAATGAATTTTGTTTTAGCATCACCCGGGCAACCATTTCTTCATGTTTCTTTATTTTTCGATATATCAGTCTTTAAAGACACCAATAGAGAAAATCGATGGCGATCGTTACCATTTCTAAAAGAAATTTCTACAAACTTAATAGAAAATTAAAGTTTATTTTATAAAGATCTTCACCAAAATATCGATATCAACCGTCATCTTCGAAAATAAATATCAATTTGGAATTGGCGACAGATTCGTTATTAATCTTTACGTAAGTTTTTTTGTTTTTATTTTTGGCTCGGGCAAGTTTCGAACCCATGCAATTTCTAAACTGTACCACTAATCCTCAGATCTACGACTACTCTTGAGGAGCTTAGATTAAAATGGCAATCATATTCTAAAGGACCCCATGCATGTATATTAACATATTGGCGAATTCGTCTATGTACGAGAGTCGCGAACTAATTTGGCGAAACGCAGAAGAAGATGTTTGGGTTCAGTGCTCAGTTCAAATGATTTGGCCAACATATTGTTAATTTCGAGTTGAACATACATCATTTATGCACATGTATACGCATCGATGCCATTCTTCATTATCCTTTATCAATGTTAAAAGATACAATGATATCAAAACAGAAGTAGTTTTAGATAAATATCTGCGAATAAAATTGAAGTTTTTGCGATACTTTCATACTGAACAAAATTTAGTGTAATATCTTTAAAGATTTTTATCAAATTACTGACAAAGAAAATGTTTTAAATGCGAGTATCGATCTATGAAGAAGTTCAAATATTCGTATCGATATTATTGAAAATTAAACGTAAACATTTATCGTCACAAAGCTTTATTTTTGTATAAAGAACTACAAAGGAATTTCACGAGTGGTTTACCGGGCAGTTGTTTAATGTTTGCTCAGCTCGACTAAAAGATTTGCTCGAAAGCGAAAAGTTTCACGTTCAAATTATTTCGGGTAACGCCGGAATGTAGACCACGCTCATACTGTAAGTCGCGTGCGATGAGTTATTCGAATTGCATGCGTGAAATATTTCGTATCATGAAAGTAAAGCTCGATAAAACATAAATCGGTAACGACCACTAGATGTCACTTTAGTATTATGCTGCTAAAGGTGTGCAAGAGAAAATAAGGTACTCATTTCGCCATACTTAAATTAGTTTATCCGTTTAGTGGGCGAGGCATGCTGTCTAGAAACCGCCAAAATTTAAATAAAGGAACAGATGTTTCTTTATTAGAATATTAAATCTACTCGTCCATTTCGCTTACGCATCGGCTGGTGAACAGAAGTTCCTAAAAGTGCTATCGAGTTGAATACAGTTTTTAACGAGCATTGTGTTCTTATATTGAAGATTAACCAAGGGGTTAATTGTGCTTTTTAAATTCTTTTATAAAGGTACAAGATTATAACCATTGAAAGTGAGTGAGTTGTTAAGAAATTTATTTATTTTCCAGTAGAAAGTTAGTATTTGATCGCGGGGTTGAAATAAACCCTTCAAAGAAAAACTCTGTTCAAGTGTACCGTGGTATAAATCGTACAAAGGTAATTTTTGAATTCTTGTTTAAATGTTGGTGTAGTAATTTACGTATTTTCGTTCGAATTGGACAGTAGCGCTCCATGCGCTTTTTGTACGGAATTCTTTTTCGCTGGATTCTGGAGTGCTACGGTCCACTTTCCGTTCCGTTCGTGTGCGCAATTAAGGCCCGCCTTCGTGGCAGTTAAACGGAGGCATGTGGTGTTTTGCGCTAAGTTTGCGTTGCGAAAGTGTACACGGCGGTCGTCAATTGCCGCGCGTGTTTTACCGGCCTTTATTAACGTTACACTCCGTGGCCGAAGTCCGAGAGCCGACAATCAGGACACGTCGTCAATTGCGTGCCTTTTGTCGAGTCTGAGGTAGGGGTTTCATTCCGTTTCGGGAGATCTATCACGGAAACGTAGTACGTGGTACGCATGACCCTAGTCATTGCGTCGCTCTCGTGAGTAGTAAAATCGGAAGTCTTCCGTCCAGCCGAACTACCCTCCGCACCACGCACACGAACATCCGGCGACGAGTCAACCGCCATCGACCGTGACGCCGCCATCTTCGCCGTCGACCAGGACAACGCTAGCCATCGTCGAGCATCGTCAAAAACCCTGCGCAGCAGGGTTGCTACATGCGCAGATTATTCTGTGTTTAACAGATATTTGAAAGAAATCGCCTGTACAGAATCTGTATGCATAGAATACAGATTTTCGCCAAATTGCACAGATTAAACAGATTTTTGAGCTTTTACATGAGAGTGAAAGAGACGGAAATAGTCAGCAAAATGACTCTCTATCTCTTTCACTCTCATTGTTTTGCATTGGACAGATTTTTGCACAAATATTTTTCCTCGCCGTACAGATTGTCAGATTTTTCCAACAAAAAAACACAGAATTATATGTGGCATCCCTGTGTATAGCTTCGAAGCCGCGACAAGTTTAATTTAAGCTTTTCGTTAAAATTACCATATGGGATTCACGTCATTTTGAGTTCAGCAAGGATAAACCTCAAAAAGCAAAGTAAATTGATATATACGAGGTATATGACAATGCGAGCTGTCATATACACTTTGCACTAACACATCTACACTAGTTCTGAGATTTCGAGCATTTTGTATGGAACATTAGTTAATTTTTTAAAAAAATCGTTGGATACGCAAGATTTGTCTTTTTTTTCTTACAGCTTTTATGTTTATGCTTAGAACATTATTTCTAGTATGTATTTTCATGAATACAATGAAGTGCAACATTCCAAATTGCAAGCGGAAATTTTTTCGTCAGAGCGGTATCAAGATGTCTCAAAGAAATGTCGTTATATCGCTTTCCTACAAGTAGTAAAACAAAAAAGATTTTTTTTAAAATGCTCGGACATGATTGTTCAATAAGCAGCATGAGCAACATTGTTATCCGCCCGCGATATTTTTCGTCTGATTTCTGGTAAGCTTTTAAAGTGTTAATTATCTTCTAAGACCGTTTTGTAGCAATCTAAGATTCCTTTTTATCGTTTTCTACGTAGTGTTGAGACGGGTAAATTTATGATAAAAAGGTATCATCTTGGAACAGTGACTTCAACTTAAGGATTTTCAAGCAGTAGCACAAGCATCTATTCGAATAAAACTATTTTTTAAAAGAAGACATCAAAGGCAGATATTCAAGAGCATCATGCAAGCAAAATGTTGGATGGAACGTGTTTTAATTCAAGCAACCGTATACCGTATTGATCGTGAAGTATTACATTAACATTAATTCATTTTTCAATTGCACATCGAAATAGTTAGTCACCCATGTTCTCAAATTTTTTACGCATAATAAAGAAGGCTACAAGTGCAAATGACTTTAAAATATATTCCTTACATTTCATTGTAAATGTTCAAATATTTGTCTGGAATAATATAGCTGCATTCATTAATTACAATTAATTTAGTTTTAATTTTCATGCAAGTTCCACCATATTTCAGAACTATTTCTTCTTCTTTCTACACACACTAATGCAACCCTCGATGGTCACATACCTGGTATATATCAATTTACTTTGCTCAAAAAGCAGTATTCGCGTCAGTAATCGATGCGAGTGTAATCGATTAGTTCGATTATGTGGTTAGGCGATATTCGATTAGAAATTATTCGACTATTCCATGCTGTAATCGATTACTCGATTAATCGAGCGATTACTAGATATCACTAAGCGAAACGTCGGAGAGTAACTGAAAATTTGTTACTATTTTGGTTTAACTACATACGCCATTTCCCAAAAAGTTCCAAACAATAATTTGTCGACACCATACTTTGTAATCAACATAGTAAGCCATAATAATCTTAAGTATGTAACCAGCGATTTTCTCTTGGTCGCCGCAGTTGGATCCGAACGATACCTAATAAGCAAACCAAAAATGTCCCAACCGCAACGGGTAACTGGTTACACTTGGCTGTAACGAGAATTGCCGTTTCTTGCAACCTAACACAAACTAAGAAGGCCGCGCCTCAACTCTAGCGGTTCCAAATGGCATCCGTTACAGATCGGCTTCGACTTGTTCCTTCGTGATCGTGTTCAACAGAGTCCACTTAAGCCCCAACACAATCTAAGGGATTGTGATGTGGACCTGCAAGTTCTTGCCTACCCGGTTAGCTCACTCAGGGCGGGTCGCATCGATCTCTAACTCCCAACCAAAATCATGAACCAGAGACGAAACGCGAAAAATCCAATCAGCGTCAAACAGTGAGTTACCTACTCAGGATGAAACTTGCATATTAATCTTCGTTCACAAACAAAACGCTAAGTTAGCTTCTAATCCCATACTGTGTATTCTATCAATCACTTCCATTAATGATCTTAATTGTATATTCAATATTCTTGTTTCAATTTAACTTAATGCGCGCTTACATGTACTTAAAAATAAAGAGCTCTGACCTTAATAATGTTGGCGACCTAGGTGCCTACGATGTCCACTGCTACTTCTGCTTCAAGACCGGAATGCTCCGGTACACGGTACCGCCGGTTGACGGTGAATGGTAGTTATCGAAAACCGCATAAGCAGGCGGGCGGTTGTAACGTGAATCTACGACGCGATGTCGTAACGATGACCAAAAACGGACGGTGAATCGCACACCAAATTTATCGGTCGAAAACAGCTTAACATGTACACCAGATGCTGGTGTTAGCGATCGCCGCACGGAAGCGAACGGATCTTTCCACCGCGATCGTCGATGAAATTATCTATCCGACGCACGTGGTTCTGGATGGTAACCACCGCACAAATCGATACCGAATTATCCACCGGTATTTTTGATGAGATCTGCTTAACCCGTTCCTTCGATGCACGTGGTGTCAAGGTGTAACCACCGTACGGAACGACACCGTACCCGATGAACGATCGATGCGAGAATTAGAGTTGTCCAAATCCTGCATAAAAACCTTCGTTCGAAGGTTTTACCTTCAAACGACACAACTCGCTTAGTACTACGTAACAAAATTAGTCGCATATTACTTTTACCTGTGCAATATAAACTTCTCAACTTGATTGGCAGAAATCTTGCAAGTCGTATTAACGGTTTGGAGCTTTCAGTCCTTGTAGAACAATACATTAAGTTAATTATCTAGACACATTTTATAAACTAGTAAACTTACTGAAAATGCGATATTACTAACTCGCGTGCCAATCACTCCATAAATAAATTAAAATCTTCGATACTTTTCTTCGCTGCACGGTAGGTTTAAGTATTCACTTTAACTAAATTTTCGATCACTTTAGCTCTAAGACTTTTGCTTTAGAGTGTCCTTACTTTGCGACTGCCTAGCTCGACGACTAATTTGCAAGAGGCCTGATGATCTTCCCTCGAGGTCTCTTGACGGTCAAAATGTTAACAAAAGCACTACGTGGCCAGACAAGTGGCATCTTTTGATTGGGTATCAATTTGACGATACTGTTTATGTTTTTGGAGAGCTAGAGAGCTGATAACTTAAGTACAGAATCACGTTCTTTATTCGAACAGTCGCTGTTGATGCTGGTTCGTTTCCAAGCTAAAATTTGAGAACTCGCTAACGCTACTTTAGCTTGAGCTATTTGCCAGAACCGTTACATTCGTGCTATTGGAAATTTTAATAAAATTTATCAAAATTTTATTAAAATTTCCAGCGATTTTTGGGCTCTTTATTACGCTTGCTTTAGAACCAATAGCCTGTACATTAAAGGACTAATTAGCATACCTTATACCACTACAATCATTAACCGACAATAATCTATTTTGTGCGTTGCGAAAAACTGATTTCCTATTTGTAGGTTACTTTGATTCATATACACTTTTTTTTAAGAATTTAGCACTTAAGTTTTACTACGATATGGAACGAATTAAATGTACTCCGATAATGATCGGATCGATCTTCTCTTGAATTCGCGTATTGGGTTTAATTAATTTTATTGACGAGACGGTATTAATTTGTATAAACTCCAATGTTGATTGGAACTTTATTTCTTTTGTCTAGGGCGACATAAGGAATATAATTCACACCGGCGATACGAAACGGTATATAACCCCAAAGAAATTTGGGTACTTTCATTTTTTTCTGATTGGCCTTATTGCCAATTACTCGCGACGATACTGGATTTATCCAAATATGTTTGGAACTGATAGATACTTTCTCGCGAAAACGCATTTTTCTACCGATTTAAACCGCGTTTCTTTTAGCATACGAAGCATGTCAAATCGATCGCGACGAACTGCTCACGGAAACTGTCTCAATTATACGAATTTTGCGTATACGCACGTCCTATACCTATACCACTACTACTTCGCTGTTCGAAACCGTGGTTTCAGATAAACTGTCTATCTTTTTTCATGTTCGCAACCGTGGTATCAGATACGCTGTCTATTATTTTATTCCGACTTAAAGTTCCTATTCTACCGTCTAAATGGAAGTTACACCTGGAAGTACCACAGCACATCACCGAGACCGGGCACGATCGAACCTGTGCACCAAGGCGCACATTTTATGCCGAATCAGCTGCCACGAGGTGACCAATTTCCCATAGCGCGAACTGTGCTCCCACCAGTTCGCTTAGTTAGCAGAATAGGTTTTTCATTAGATAGAAATCATTCGATGGGAATAAATAAATTCAGTTCTGTCTTGACTCCCGAATTAATCGGTTTAATTTTTTAAAAACACTCCGAAACACGTGTGTTCGTAACTGGCGCCCGAAGTCGGGACCCTAATCGCGAAGTGATAGCAAGTGTATAAGTTTGTTGGTACATCGTCAGAAGACCAACAAGTGAAGCCAATCTGAGTTTCCATCACCAAGGAGTTTGGATATCCGGATACAGCTCCATCAGCCGTCCGACCGGTTGACTTGCGGTTCCAAATTAGACGAAGGATTGCGCTATCAACGGAAGCGAAAAGGACACCCGCTCACCCGGCAATAAATAGGGCTTACAGGACTTGGCGTTGCCCCGCGACGATGAATTGTCTCCTACTAGTAGCATTGTAAGTAAATTTCAAAAAAATATAATAATAACAATTAATTTTAAGAAGTGAAGTGAAAACTAACAATAAATTTAAGTAAGTGAAGTGAAAGTGAAATAGGTGTTTATGACAGGCATATGCGATAGACAGCATGTTAAACAAACATAAAAAGTCCTGTAACCAATTTTATAATTTTTTTTATTTAAAACATAATTTTAATTGAAAAAAATTGATGAATTAACGAAAATCTTCAATAAATTATCTTTGAAAATGGCACAACCAACACCTCCAACACCAAACCCGATTCCAGTCCCAGCACCAATCCCTTGAAACTTAGCTTTCATGACAGAGGAAGAATTCCTGCGATCGTCGCAGACTTACCCGAGTTCACCGGTAACGCAAGAAATCTTGCCCAGTGGATTCTGGATGTCGAAGACATCCTCGAATTGTTTGACGATGGCAAAGATACATTCCAGTATCATCTAATTATAAAAACAATTCGAAGAAAAATAAAAAACGAGGCTAGCGATGTGCTAGTTACCAATAATACTCCCGTTGAGTGGGAGGCAATCAAAGAATGTCTAAGACTATACTATGCGGATAAGAGGGATCTTATGACGCTGGACAGTCAATTAAAAAGTTTATCCAAGGCTAAGTACGAAACTATTGAGACGTACTATAGCCGCATCACCGAAATGATAACACTTATCAGCTCGGCGATTAACATGGATAGCCAGTGGCGAGGACATGAGTCCGCACTGGTACGCTTGTATAATATGATTGCATTAGATACATTCATTAGAGGATTGGGAGAGCCACTCTCTCTTTTTTGTAAGAATTATAGGCCGGCAAATCTTGCGCAGGCCTACCATTATTGCATGGAGTATTTAAATTTGAATGCCAGAAATGCGCCGTTCCACGCGCAGGCACCCTTACCATTGCCAGCCCCACGCAGTGGCCTGCCAACAAAATACCCAAATCCTCCAGTTCCCCCACGACCTATTCAACAAAGAATACCGCCTCCACGAAATCTTCAAAATTTTCACCCTCAGCAAAACGTATTTGCACCCAGGAGAACTTTCATTCAACAGCAACCACGACCTGAGCCGATGGACACTAGTACCATTCGAACTCAACAAATCAATTATGGCAAAAGACCAATGGCACAGCGCAGGCAAGCAAGCGACTCTATGCGCGCTCGCGAACCTAACGCCAAACGGATGGCACACCTTTTAGACGAAACCATAGAACCAGAAGAATATGAAAAGTGGTGTGAAGAGCAAATATTTTCCCAAGATCCCAACAATGAATATTTCGACGACGAAAATTCCATCGCGGAACAGGTAGAAGATTTAAAACTAAATCCAGCCGACAATGATACAGAAGAAACAAATTTTTTAGAGACCACCGATTGGGTCGCAAAATGGGTGTAGCAGAACCAGAAATTAAAACGTTACCATACATCGAGGTACCCACAACGAAAGGAAATATTAAAATGCTAATCGATTGTGGTGCCAATGTAAATGTAATTTCTCGAAAATGGGCTTTAGCGTCTGGACTTCCGATAATCAAAATTCGTGAACAAAATATAAAAGGCGTTACGGGCAGCGAAAAAATAAAAGAATGTGTAAAGCTGAATATCTTTAACCCCCTAGTGAAACACAGTTTCGACTTTCTTGTCCTAGACTTCCATCCTTTTTTCGATGGAATAATAGGTACAGAAATTTTATTCGGAAATGGATTTAACCTTATCAGCGCAGAAAAATGCCTTCAAGTACAGTGCGCATCTGGAGAATTAAAAATTATCCCTTTGAAATTTTATAGCCCCACACCCAAATTAAGACAAACCATAAACAAAACAGAAACTATGAACGTTTTAGAGAAAATTAGAATTACTCATTTAAACGAACTCGAACGAAACTCAACAATTCCACTAATAAATAGCATCAAGGAAGTTTTCCACCATCCTGACAGAAAATTAACATTTAGCACGAATGTTGAATGCGAAACCCGTACAACAGACGATATTCCAATTTACCAGAAGGCGTACCCCTATCCAATGGCATATAAATCAGAAGTTGATAAACAAATCGAAAAAATGTTAAACGACGGAATTATTCGACCATCTAGATCGGCGTGGAATTCACCCGTCTGGATCGTACCAAAAAAAACTCGACGCTTCCGGCGAAAAGAAATTTAGACTAGTAATTGACTATAGAAAATTAAACGATAAGACTATTTCCGACAAATATCCGATGCCAGAAATGACTAATACCATCGATCAATTAGGCGGAAATAAATATTTTACCACCCTCGATCTCGCATCTGGCTTCCACCAGATCAAGCTAAAGCGTGAAGATATTGAAAAGACGGCTTTTTCAGTAAATTATGGCAAATTCGAATTTCTACGCATGCCATTCGGACTGAAAAATGCCCCCGCCCTATTCCAAAGAGCCATTGACGACGCACTGAGAGAACATATAGGAAAACGATGTTTCGTTTATATCGACGACGTAATAGTTATTGGGAAAACATTACAGGAACATTTAGAAAATTTGGAAATCGTTCTGAAAACATTACAGGCAGGAAATCTAAAAGTCCAACTGGACAAATCAGAGTTTTTACATAAATCCGTAGAGTATCTTGGCTATATTATTACCGACAAGGGCATAAAACCGAACATAAAAAAAATCGAAACCATTCAAAAATACCCTGAACCTACAAATTTAAAACAACTAGGGTAAACGCACCATTAGTGGTGGTAGTACCAGTAGTGGTGGAAACTTGAATTATTCCTTTATTTTTGCAGATTTTGGTACAACTTTGAAAAGTATCGAAGCACCAGTAACAGTATTATTTGATAAATATCAAACTTGTACCAAAATCTGCAAAAATAATGGAATAATTCGAGTTTCCACCACTACTGGTACTACCACCACTAATGGTGCGTTTACCCTACGCGGTTTTCTGGGAATGATTGGATATTATAGGAGATTTGTTCAAGACTTCGCCAAGATAGCGAAACCTTTAACAAAACTCTTAAGAGGGGAGGGAGACAATAGTCGTAAAACAATAAAACTAGACCTAGAGGCAAAAGAGTGTTTCGAAAGTTTAAAACAAATTCTATCAGGAAGCGACATCTTAACCTACCCAGATTTTTCAAAACCATTTCTTTTAACCACTGACGCATCTGACTACGCTTTAGGTGCCGTTTTGAGTCAAGGTGAATCAGGAAAAGACAGACCTATTCATTTCGCATCCAGAACATTAAATAAAACAGAAGAGGCATACAGTGCCACAGAAAAAGAACTTTTGGCAATAGTATGGGCATTGAAAACATTCAGAACCTATCTCTATGGACAAAAGGTAAAAATATTTTCAGACCATCAGCCTTTGACATACAATCTTTCTTCAAAAACAACTAATCGCAAACTTATGAACTGGAGAAATTTCATTGAGGAGCACGACTACGAAATTGTTTATAAACCAGGAAAGAATAATGTCGTTGCCGATGCCCTCAGCCGTATTCAAATTCATTCGTTAACACCTACTCAACACTCAGCAGACGACGACGACTCACATTATATCATATCTACAGAAGCACCACTCAACGTCTTTCGATCTCAAATTATAATTGAACAAACAAACACTAACCCAGAAACAATAATTACTCATCCATTTACAGGTTACCGCAGAGTGATCATTAAAAGAACCAGATTTAATGAACAAATTTTTATTTCAGTGTTGAAGGAATTTTGCGATCCCTCGAAAATCAATGGCTTATACACTTCGGAAGAAATCATGGGACAGTTACAAGTATACAAAAACTACAAGGTATACAGCCCTAAGGGTTGTACGAATGGGTGACGTAGGACTATATCAGATCATTAGATTCAAAGACTAATGTAAACTGCATTTCTGGCATATGTATGTTTATAAGAATCTGTGAGTGTCGTTGTTTAAGTGAATGTTTAAAACAGAAGAGCGAAATATTTAGATTCAATTCTTCATTGAATGCAATGGTGGCTTTGAAAACACGTGGACGAGGGTTCATAAGTACAACGCCTGCAACCATTGAGATTTAGAAGATTTCTTTTAAAAATAACTTATGTGCATCTTAAAGGTTGAAATAGTAATGAATGATCAGCCCACAGATTATTGTATTAAATATGATTATGCGTAGCTTGACATGTTTCAATAAACTTACTTTCACTCGCTTGTGACCTTTAGAAAGGCTGTTGGTCACAAATAACATTAAAACCAAGGCACGTTCATTGCAAATATGACGTGCCTTTCGAATGTCCTTCTCTTTTGACATGAATGGCAACAGGCACGTAAGTTAACGGCATCGATTCACTGTCTTTTGCTCCGAGAAGGGTTTACTAGTTTACTTTCACAGCTTACCGCTTGTTACATAGCAGAAAATATGGCACATACGCAAAAATTTCTGTTTCATTTGTATGAGAGTCCTTATCCTACTATCACAGGGGCGAGAGTTCTCAAACAATCATAAAATAAATCCATGCCGCCAAAAACCCCCACATGCCCAATTTGGTTCCATTTGCTTGGTTAGTTCTAGATTTATGAGGAAATTTGTGTTTCATTTGTATGGGATCCGCCCATCTTAGAAGGGGAAGGGGTCTCCAGTATGCCATAGAAAAAATCTTACTTTCTAAAACCCCCGCATGCCAAATTTGGTTCCATTTGTTTGATTAGTTCTAGAGTTTTGAGGAAATTTGTGTTTCATTTGTATAGGAGCACCCCCTCTTACGCCGTCCATAAAATTGCTCTCTTGCCCCTTCCGTAAAATTGCTGATCATTTTATCTTTCCAACGACATATAAATTGTTCAGTTTCGTTCAGTAGCTTAGTAGTTATTAGCATTTGAAATCTTTCAATCCAACGTTACACTTCTATTTTCGTTTTCACAAAGTGCTACCCAGTCCCAGATAGTAAACAAAGACGTAGTCCTACGTCAAAAATATTTCAGCAGACCAGGACTATTGAAAGTCCGTTACACTCAAATCATGATCCGTGATATTACAGATACGGACGAACAAGAAAGAATCATTCGAGAAACACACGATAGAGCACACCGCGGAATTCAAGAAAACAAAACTCAGATTTTGCGGGAATTTTATTTTCCAAAACTCACGCAACATCTGAGGAAACACATTCGTGTTTGCGATACATGTAACACGTCGAAGTACGATAGACAACCTTTAATTATTCCTTTACAAGAAACCCCGATACCGAACCATCCTTTTGAAATCCTCCATCTCGATGTTTTTCAAATCGAATCTAATTACTTTCTCTCTAGTATATACAAATTTAGTAAATATGGACGCATGATACCCATCAGGTCTAGACATGCGGTGCATATCGGCAAAGCAATATGGGACACTGTTACAACCTTTATTGTCCCCCAGTCAATCGTCATAGATAACGAACGTGCTTTTCAGTCGCCCGATATCCGAGGAAAGTTATTAGATTTAACTCATTCAAGTTTATTTAACTCCAACTAGCAAATCTGAAGTCAATGGCCCGGTTGAGCGATTCCATTCAACCATTATCGAGCTTTATCGTATTCAAAAAGAACTAACACCCTCACTACCTACCCGTAACCTAATCCACATAGCCGTTGAAAAATACAACAATTCCATCCACTCATCTACACACAAAACCCCCAAAGAAATCCTTTTTGGTATTCAAAGAAACTCCAACGGACAAATTGACCCCGACTCATTAGAACGAATCCGACAGAAAACATACGACGAAGTAATAGTTAGACTTAAAGAGAGACAGGAAAAACAATTAGAACATTTCAACAAAAATAGAACACCTGCACCAGCACTACAGACAGGTCAAACAGTCTATGTAAAAGATAAACTTATTAAACCCAAGCACAAAAAGATATTTAAAAAAACCTTTGTTCAGCAGAATAACGAAGTAACATTCCAAAACGAAGCAGGAGCTAAATTACATAAAACCAATGTAAAAAATATGAACCTACAAACCCGTTCCTAACAGTTATATTCCTTTATTACAGCATACCCTCCGTCCTTACATCCCTGATACTTCACAACCTAGACCGAATCCCGATAGCTACGTTAGAAGAAAGGAAAGCGAAGATTATTGAGGGCTCCACAAAAATAAACCATATAATAAACATAACAGCAATCGAAACATCAATTGTAACTATAGAAAAACTCATCTCGCAAAATGAACACCTTATATCTGATCAAATCGTCTCTCACAAATTAGCGAAAATAAAAGCCAACCTAGCACAAATTAAACGAAGATATAATAAAAGATTTAGAAGATGGGACGCACTAGGCAGAGCCTGGAAATGGCTAGCAGGTTCACCAGACGCAGACGATCTAAAACTCATAGACACCACCATCAACGAGCTAATTAGTAACAACAACGAGCAAAGTGACATTAACGACAAACTACTAGAAAAACTTAATAACATGACTGACTCATTTGACACAGCAACGTCAATAGACGCATCAAATTATAATCAATTATCAGCAGAAGTAACTCTTATTAAAACCATTATAAATTTAGATATAATAGAAACCGAAATCGAAACTATTCAAAACGCAATTTTGTTTTCAAAGATAGATCTAATAAATAATAACATCTTAACACCAAGAGAAGTAGAAACAGTTAGTAGCAACCTCATTAACCAGGGAATACCAAGCCACCTTATGGATGAAGCACTGGAATTCGTCACGACAGCCGCCATCACCAACGGCGAGATCATCATGTACATCATCAGCATTCCAAACTTGAGCGTAACCACATATCAGCAACTCCGAATAGAAGCCATCATAAATAACACAGAAAGGATCGTAATTCCAGGTAAACTTTATCTAACCCACGACTCTACAATTTATCTTCAAACAGGACCTTGCAAGCTTTTAAATAATTGGACAGTATGCAAAACTACAGAGATAAAAGATATCTCTTCGGACCAATGTGTGAGTAAAATCATCACAGGTAAATCTGGTGAATGTGCGTTCGAAACAGTTATAAACCACATTCCAATAATTGAAATGGGATCAACTACATTGTTATTTAACGACGTAAAGGGTACACTACACAGTACATGCGGAATAGACGACAGAGTGCTCATTGGCACATATCTCGCAACGTATATAAATTGTACCATATCATTCCAGAATTTCACGTTTAAAAATAGCGTTGTCCAGTCAGTCGAACATCCCGTATTCACACCGTCAATCGACTTGAATATCACCACCCAGGTAACCAATAAGCATTAAAATAAGCAGTAAATCAGTTGTTTATTAGCATCCCTGGCGTTTTATACTGCAGGCTGTTGTTTATCAGCTTTTTGACTGCATAACTGTTGTAAATTGGCATCCAAAATTCTATTTAAATTCTTCTTGTTGGTAACTAGTTGCAAATAAGCATTGTCAGCACTATAAGAGGGCTAGCCGTAAAGTAGCCGCATATTTTGCCAAAATAGCATTTAAGTAGCATTTAAGGCAACTTAAATGCTTATTGGCTTGCTTTTAAATTGCATTGGAAATGCTTATTGGTTACCTGGGCAGGATACAATTACATAAGTCCCATAGCATGCAAGAAATCCACGAGTTTCATTTACGGAACATCAAGAAGCTTGAACACCTGATGCTAACATCGAATAATACCTCATGGTCCATATGGGGAGGCATATCGTTCACAACTTTAGCTTTCATCATTCTCGTACTCTACACGCTCATCAAGATGAGACGGCAAAGCACATCGATCCAAATTTCGGAAAAAAGTCAACATCCTGTTTATTATTACCAACCAAAAAACCAGCTCTAATGGCACATAAATCGCTTTCGTCAAATAGTTATTGATCCAGGAGGCTCAACACTTGGAGGAGGGCAGTTACACCTGGAAGTACCACAGCACATCACCGAGACCGGGCACGATCGAACCTGTGCACCAAGGCGCACATTTTATGCCGAATCAGCTGCCACGAGGTGACCAATTTCCCATAGCGCGAACTGTGCTCCCACCAGTTCGCTTAGTTAGCAGAATAGGTTTTCATTAGATAGAAATAATTCGATGGGAATAAATAAATTCAGTTCTGTCTTGACTCCCGAATTAATCGGTTTAATTTTTTAAAAACACTCCGAACCACGTGTGTTCGTAACTTGGATCTTACTATTAACTAAGGGTTATTGATTACTACGAATGTAATCATCAAACATGCTATGCATTAAAGGTGTATTTTTAGTATAATCAATATATATAGAATGCCAGTGTCGCTGGTGTTTCATGGATATTTTGGTGGCAAACATGTTGCTGGTTCGTGTCTTGGATACGGGAACTACATTGTCAAATTGCCCAATAGAAAATTTTCCTGCCGACGAAATACCCCAAAACGACCAAATCGGGTGATTTATCCTACGTGATTTACGGAAAAGCAGAAGGATTTTTTATTGGGTTGCCTTTTTAGTTTGACAATCAGATTCTCGTTTCGAATTGATCACTCACACATATACGCATACAGTGTAAATACGTAATTTTCAAATGTGTGATGTTTACCACGAGCACTGCAGCGACACTGGCATTCTATATATATTGATTCTACTGTATTTTTACAATTGATTTCTTCCTTGCGATTCAAATTTATCTTTTGCTGCTCTCTTAACTGTTGTCTGTACTGCATTTCGAAAGAATATCGAAACATATATTTTGCCACTTGGGCCGCGGGATTTGTATAAGACTATTACTAGTGCTGCCAATCTTCGCCGCCGACAGTACACAAACTTTCGTGCGAAAAAAGTACACGAACTTTCGTGCGAAAAAAGTTGATTGAACACGACATAAACAAAGCGTTATTAACCAGTAAGTTAGGGATGGGAACTATCATTAAAAATCGTTACTGATAACTATCAGTAGTTTCAGTACGTTACTGATAACTATCAGTAAATATCAGTAATTTTACCCATCACGGCATTGTAGCAAAATAATAGGAAATTGTAATACCGGCATTATTTTTTGTAACTTAACATTAAAAAAGAAGAAAACTTATCCAATTTAATTCTACTATGTATATTTTATTCACGACAGATACGTATACGAATAAAATATACAAAGTAGAATTAAATTGGATAGTTTTTCTTCTTTTTTAATTTTAGGTTTCGTATTCTACTAAGACGCTCCAAAAACTTCAGTCAACTTTACATTGTAATTTATCAGGTGGACTTCCTGGGTCTCGCGCAACTACCGACCAGATTTTTACCATCCGACAGATCTTGCAAAAATGTTGAGGGTACACCGTGTCCTTGCATCACATCTTTATTGATTTTAAAGCAACATACGATACAGTCCATCGAGACCAGCTATGGCACATAATGCACGAAACCGGTTTTCCGGATAAACTGTCGCGACTAATCAGAACTACATTAGAACGAGTAATGTGTTTCGCACGTCTCGGGGACACACTCGAGTCCCTTCGAGACGCGGCGAGGGTTGGGACAAGGTGGCAGCTTATCCAGTATACTGTTCAACATCACTCTTGAGTCGGTGTTCCGACCAGCGGATATCGAAACGAGAGGCATGATTTGTATCAAGGGTAGAAGTATATGAATCACGACATACTTTTAGTGCTTGAGAATTCCAGAGACTCTCATCTACATCTGACGAAAGTCGGCAGGCTACGGTAGGCCGGGCACGTCGTAAGGATGCCGGACGGATGCAACATGCAAGATGGCTTGACCAAGTCGAAAGTGATTTATGACTTTTGAGACGACTGTTAAATTTGTGACGAATGACCCTAGATCGAGTTGAATAGAGACGACTGCTTGAAATAGCACGAGCCACCCGGCTCGAAGCTGCTGACTACAACGACGACATATTCTGTCACTCTCGTCTATCGTACGCAACTGCCGACCATTAACTTTAATGCAAATGATTTTTCGGGACGACGTAATTGTATCAGTAAGCATCAATAACTGCGAAACCTTACAGATACTTAGTGATATTATTGCTTACTGATAACTATCAATAATTAATGATAGTTTTCCCATCCCTACAGTAAGTACAAAATTTCCTTTTTTGTTATAGGTACTTTAGCTTTTAGATGTTCTTTTTGCCTTTCTACTATATAAATATATAGTATAAAGGTATAGAAATCACTTGGAAAACCGGAAATGGAAAGAAGGTCCTGCGGGCCGAATGTCATATACCATTCGACTCAGTTTCGAAAACTGAGCATTTTCTGTGTGTGTGTATGTATGTGTGTGTGTGTGTGTGTATGTGTGTGTGTGTGTGTATGTGACGCTTTTAATCTCACTCACTTTTCTCGGAGATGGCTGGACCGATTTTAATGTTCTTAGTGTCAAATGAAAGGTCTCGGTGTCCCATTGGTCGCTATTGAATTTCATACTGATCGGACTTTTAGTTCAAAAGTTATGTATAAAAATACGAAAAATATGGGACTTCATTATCTCATAGGTCTCTTAACCGATTTGAACAAAATTGATTGCATATGAAAGAGGAGCCTTGCAAACCCTTAACTTCCAAATTTCATGACGATTGGCCTTGTAGTTTGAAAGTTACATAAAGAAATGTGAAAAAATAGTATTTAAAACATATTTACGTAACATATAAGCATTAATTTAATGAAAAACATCACACATTTTATGATTATTTGAAAATTACTGCTGAGATCTATCAAACGAAACCGAGTTATTTAAAATCGGACGCTTCATTCAAAAGTTATTCAAACTTTAACACTTAAGCACCGTATATTAAACCGTTAAAACGTTTGAAATCAAAACATATCAATCAAATGTTGATTGTATTCAATGTGTGTGATGTATGTGTGTATGTATGTATGTATGTATGTATGTATGTATGTATATATGTATGTATGTATGTATGTATGTATGTATGTATGTATGTATGTATGTATGTATGTATGTATGTATGTATGTATGTATGTATGTATGTATGTATATATGTATGTATGTATGTATGTATGTATGTATGTATGTATGTGTGTATGTATGTATGTATGTATGTATGTATGTATGTATGTATGTATGTATGTATGTATGTATGTATGTATGTATGTATGTATGTATGTATGTATGTATGTATGTATGTATGTATGTATGTGATGACAATCTGCAATTTTAAAATTTGCAATGAAATTTGCAAGAAAAGTGAGAAACATGTCAATTGTCTGAAGTTTTTGAAGCCTCTTAGTGGAATACGAACTCTGAAAGAAAAGAAAAAACTTTTACCGACTAAATTCCACTGTTTAATATTGTGCTTTGCAAGAAATTTTTTCATTCTCGAAAAGTTCATAGCAAGCTGTCAAAATAATTCTGTATTGAGCGAAGCTGACGAATTTTCGTTAATTGAATATCGATACTTTTCACATATCGATACGTATACTCAGTTGAAAGCATAATCAGCAAAATTGCTCGCATCACGTGACGATCAGCATTTTACATTTATTTTATAACACTCCGCATAACGTGTTAACATTTACAGAGCTGTTGTATGTATTTATATGCATGCCGAAATTAACTATATTTCGAAAAAATCACTATCGAGATTTCGTTCACAAATGTCGATACCAGTTATATCGATACATTATCGCCCAATGCTGAGCTCGCCAAATATTGAAGGATGTGCTTTTGCCCAGAGGTGCCATACAAATAGATCAATTTCTATTGTTTAGATTATTTGCCATTATCACGATTCCGTACTTCTTAAATTTTGTTAGTATTTACACCAATTTTTGTACTTATGATTTATATAAAACAGATTTTTGAATGTAAGAGGCTAAAAGAAGTTTTTTATGGTAGTTTTAGTTACTAAAGCATCAGTAACAATTGCACATATAAACCAAAAAATATTTGGCCACCTTTCCTTGTTCTCGTTGCGGTGATTGACGATGCGGACTACCGCCGCAACAGAATGAAAATTTATGTAAATAACCGCAATATTTATTCGCGACAGATACGTATACGCTTTGAAATAAGACACTGATGAAGCCTTACGTCGTAGGTGAACTACGTATCTGTTGCAAATAAATATTGAATAGTGGGATTCAATCGAAAAGTTTTTTCTTTTCTTTGGTTTCAGATTTCAATTGTCATTTTCTTCACTTGCTGTTACTCACAATTGTACAAGAAAAGCAAAAGGCGAAGAAAAGCAGTTTATTTAAGCATGTAGGTATAGTGGTGTATTGAATCAAAAATACTAGTGAGTTGTTTTTTCCAAATAAATTTGTACAAATTCCAAACAAATTCTGCACATCAATAGATGCTCTTTTCAATCAATAGATACTAGAGCTTAGAAATGTTATATGAAAAATAGGAAGTAAACGTTGCACGGTAGAAATTTTGTAAGATTTGTTTTCGTTAGTGATATTTTAAAGGACAGATGTCTTATGTCATGTATCATGTTTTAATAAATAAATCAAAAAAAGACAAGCACTGGGAATCATATCGATCGTATTTCCCATTCTCAAGCATGTTTATGGCACAGCTTTGGCACTATTTTTCGACCTCATCTTGTTTTCCTAACCCTCTAACATTGTAAAAACGATGCGATCAAGCTAATGACTATCTTTTCATGAAAGTACATTCAAAAGAAGCTTACGTTTTGATTTTCATGCAAAAATAATTATCTGAAGGAGCGCTAGCTAAGAAATAGTTCCATTTCTCGTTTTCATATCTAATGCTCTATTCAGTAATTTTTTTCTAATTCAGATATATTGCAAAATAGAAGCCAAGCAAACCAATAGCAAAATTTTGAGATCGATCATTTTGTTGTAGATATCCTTTTTCTTCAAAAGTGAAATATAATAATAATTTTTCTGAACTCTTGTTTTTCAAAGATGCTAACTTTTAAATGCATGGTATTAATATCAAAATATCAAAAAATCTTCTATGAACAAATACTTCATATTGTCAATTCAAAACAAGTGTCGTATGTGGCTCTGAAGCCAGAAAGTTAAGGCCGTCTGTAGACCCGTTAGAGGGTTAATTTCTAATTTTCAATACATATTCATTCAAGTCTGTAAAAATTATCTTTTGTGTTTACATTATTTTTCTATAAATATTATAAAACTAAATAAGGTGTTCATCAAGTAACATAAATGACGCTTACATGTATTTACGCACCCAAGGAAAGAAAATATAATTATTCTACAAAATACGTTGTGAATTTTACTGGCAAATAAGGATTTTGAGGAATACGGAACGGATATTTAAAAATATAGTCTAATATAACATCTATACATCTACAATTAAGTTCCTGAGAAATTAAATAATGATTATTGTGGCAGTAGAAAGGCTAGGTCACGCCGCTAGGTGGATTAATTCGGGTTTTTTACAATTTTTTCAATTTTTACGAGTGGAAAACTCCAATAATCTTTTTAGATTTTGGATCTTTCAGTTCGTAACAATTGGTTCCTACTTTTTTGTGTACGATTGCCTCGCTATATCTCGGTGCAAGTTTAGCAGTGAAATCTTTGCTTTTATCGGGCAGGTAGAAGTTTTTCTTCAACACGGTTTCACCCTCGGAAAACTCTACGCTGCGTTTTGATCGTAATGATTGCTGGAGTATCGATCATATGCACGTTTTAAATTAATCCTCACTGCTTCATATAAGTGTTTGATGTCTTCTGATAGTTTTGGGGGCTCGAACAGGTTTAGCTCGACATTTGTTTCTTTAATACGAGTGTATTCATCTCCGGAGCTGATCATATTTTTCCCGAAAAACAAAATACGGCGAGTATCCTGTGGAATCATGTACGGCATTTCGAATGGCACAGGCTATGTGCTGGATTCCTTGGTCCCAATCTTTTTGTGATTTATCCATTAGTGAAGCACGGATAGCGGATGTAATTACTCGGTTAGCTCGTTCTGTTGGGTTGGGGGCAGGATGGTACGATGCCAGACTCCAATGCTGCACATTGTATTTACCGAGGATTTTTTCAAATTCTTTCGCCTTGAATTGGGGACCGTTATCGGAAATTAATATCGCTGGTACTCCAAATAGTAGAAAAATGTTGTTTTCCAAAAAGCTGATTACTGCTGAGGTTTTAGCTTGTCGCATTACCTGTACCAGGGTAAACTTAGAAAAAAAATCTGTCACTACTAGTACCCAAGCGTTTCCCGAACGAGACCGAGTATAAGGTCCCGAAAAATCAATGGATATCATCTCCCAAGGACGGCTGCACATCTTCGGCTTGCCGCATGGTCGATTAGGGTTTATGTTGTCTGTTTTTGATCGTTTGCATATCACGCACGATTTGCAAAAGCGCATGATGTCGGCGCTCATTCTAGGCCAATAATATCGTTGCGCTAGTGCGTGATAGGTTTTTTCAAATCCCAAATGTGCTGAGTTGTGAATTGTTTTGATGATTTCGGATCTTTCGCTAGCTCTAGGAATGTATTTCCAGCGGAAAGAAGGATCATCTGCTTTCGATGCATTAGTGATGAATCGGTATATTCTGTCGTCGACTATTTTATAGTCTTTGTGCTTCTCGGGGTGTTTGACGATTTGTTCTTTTAGTCCTTCGTACGGTACATCGGGTAAGTTTGTTTGAATCGAGTATATTGCTCTCGATAACGCATCTGCGCAAACGTTGTCTTTCCCTTTTCTGTATTTAAATTCGATATCATATCCCTGTGTCTTCATTGCCCACCGTGCTATGCGGGGACTTTTGCTATTTATCGACATGGATTTGAGGAAGATAAGACTCATGGCATCTGTTATCACCGCAAATTTTGTCGCTTCGACGTAATGTCTAAAATGTTCAATCGCCATTAGCATTGCAAGACCCAAGACATTCGCGTTCTGTCGCGCGTTGCGTATTTGCGTTGCGTCGATGATAACTTTTTTGATAAATAAGCTATGCATTTTCGCTCGCCGTTGATTTCTTGTGTCAACACTGCCCCTACTGCCAAGTCGGAACTGTCTGTTTCGATAGCAAATGGCAATGAGAAGTCCGGGTTAGACAATATCGGTGGTGCAGTCATAACTGCTTTCAATTTACGCAGAGCTCCATCAGCTTGTTCTGTCCATCGGAATTTACCTTTGCTTTTCTTGAGGGTGTCCGAAATAGGTGAAACTATATCACTATAGTTTTTGATGAATCTCTGATAAAAGCCTGCTAAGCCCAAGACTCTCCGCACTTCCTTTATTGTTTTGGGAGTGGGATAGTTGAGTATGTAATATACCTTTCCAATCATAAATATACTTTGATGTATATACCCATCAGTCGACCTAATATCCAAACCCCTTCGGGGCAATTACATTTTTGGCAACACTGCCTGCTTAATGGATCGTTGTTTTTATTTTGTCTAATGATTTTTTCGAATTTTTGGAATTTTGATAAGTATTCACGTTTTAATTATTGATTCGCCGGTTGAGTTTTAGTTACTGATCGTCATATTAGTGATATAAAATAACAATATCGGGTCAAGCTCATCTGTTTCTACAACTGTTTTGCTGCTTTCTTTGCTGCTGGCTCTTCTACTGCAACTATAATGGAGTTTGTTTGCGACAAATGCGCTAAGCCAACAAAGGAATCGGATTTCGTTAGATGCCAGGGATTCTGCGAGACTGTGGTTCATGCTAAATGTGCTGGTCTAAACAACCACTATCTGAAAGCTAAATCGGCTTCGGAAAATATTCTGTGGTTCTGTGACGGGTGTTTGAAGCTGTTAAAGTTTGCTAGATTTCGGCCTACTGTCGCTGCACTAGGAAGTGCGATTGCCGATTTGCTGAAAGAGCAAACTACTGCTATCAATGAGCTTAAAGCAGAGATTCGCAAAAATGATGCAAGAGCCGCTAGTTTACCGGATAAAGCTGACATCACACCACGCACTTTCAGGAATAATTGGCCATCTATTAAACGCCCAGCCCCAAAACGACGTCGTGAAGAGCAATCTGTCTCTTTTGATAATGTAACGGTAGGAACAAACACCAGCCTATCAAAAGCGGTTGCAACCATACCCGTTGCTGAGAAAAATTTTTGGATATATTTATCAAGGATCCACCCGGACGTATCGAATGATAATATCCAAGAGATGGTAAAAGAGTGTGTGCAGTGCGATGAGCCTCCCGAGATCGTAAAGTTGGTGAAAAAAGATGTAGATATAAAGTCGCTGCGGTTCATCTCGTTCAAAGTGGGAATTGATCCCAAATACAAACAGTGTGCACTGTCATCGAACACTTGGCCAGCAGGGATTTTATTTAGAGAGTTCGTTGAATATGGAGCTAGATATGAAGCAAAAAACGATCAACTGCCTCCAGCCACTCCTATGGACAGTACACCTGCAGAACAGTAAACGATGTCACCCTACCACCGGTGGACTCAGGGGGCCAACGGGCCCCCGCTGCAGTTAAGTATATGTATCATAATTGTTTGCAAAAAACTCAGAGAATGTGCGATTGTTTTAGCCTACCGACACCAGATGCTTTGAATCTGTGTGCGATGACCGGCAGTGAGGAACGTTATACTGAGCCGATCACTGACGACCGTTCTGCCCATTGCATAACACGATACGACGGCGAGCCCATTGATAAGACTGCTTTTCGGCCCAGTGCTGCCTGTGCACATCTACTGCCAAACAACAGCTGTGCATCTTTGTCCGTATCCAGCCTAAGCACTATTCCGGCTACTACAGACAATTCCCACTACGAACAAGTTCATCCGCACTGGACATCTGACGATTATTCAACGGTTGTTGTACGAGATTACGAGCCAGATGATTACCCTGCTCTGTCAGGTAATGATTTTAATAGTATATGCCCTGTCGAAGCTGGGTCGGATTCTGCACCACCTTACAAAGATGTAAATTTCCAGCCTATCGCCGCACCAGCGCTACCAGATACATTCATCTCGCCTGATCATACGAGGATTCTTGACGCAGCTACGGTTCGGCTCGCTGAGTCTGAATGCGTCATCAATATGATATATCAAAACGTAAGAGGCCTGCGAACCAAAGTGGATGAATTTTTCGTTGCGATTTCGGATATACAATATGACGTTATTATTCTCACTGAGACTTGGCTTAACGAGTGTTTTCATTCAGCACAATTGTTTGGAAATGCCTATAACGTGTTCAGGAATGACCGTAATCCACGCAAAACAGGAAAGAGACGTGGTGGTGGCGTTTTAATAGCAGTTGCTAACCGTTTGAACTCGCAAATCTCGTCGGTTCAAATTTCTGACGTAGTGGAAGAGCTTTGGGTAAAAATTTTCGGATTAGATAGAACTATTTGCCTTGGTGTCGCTTACATAAGCCCTGACAGTGCTACTAACGTGTCGTCAGTTGAATCTCATATCGATTCAGTCTTACGGCAGTCGAACGCCTTGCAACCCAATGACTTGCATATTGTTTTTGGGGATTATAATCAGCCAAACTTATCGTGGCTTAGGGGCCCACATGGAGCTGCATTTCCCGATCCCAGCTCTTCAACTTTTTCTCTGGCTAGTACTGCGCTGATCGATGGGTTTGCTCTCTTGAACATGAGACAAATGAACACGGTTGTCAACAGCATATATCGTACGCTAGACCTTATATTTGTTAACGATGAAGCTAAAGATGCCTGCATTGTATCTGAAGCTCTTGAGCCAATTATCGAAGCTGATGCTTTTCATCCCCCGCTCTTACTTGCATTACGTGTTTCCCTGCCCGTTTCGTATGAAAGTTTCGTGATGACTAACGAGTTGAACTTCAGCAAAGCTGATTTTGTTGCACTGAACGAATCATTACTTAGTGTCGATTGGACCTTGCTTGACAGCTTTGTCGATGTGGATTCAGCTGTTGATTACTTTAACACAACAATCTCGGGTTTTCTGCATTTATACGTGCCAACACGGCGACCGCGCGTGAAGCCACCTTGGTCTACATCCAGACTTCGGCATTTGAAGCGTAAACGATCTGCTCCTTTAAGGAGGTATACGAATAGGCGTAATCCCACAACTAAACTTGCTTTTTGTCAAATTAGCAATGAATATCGATGCTACAACCGACAACTTTATTCGTGCTACGCTAGACGTATGCAAAGTGATCTGAAACAGAATCCGAAGCGCTTCTGGTCTTTCGTCAACGAAAAACGTAAACATTTTGGGCTGCCATCTAAAATGTTCCTGGGAAATTCCGAATCTGACAGCCAACAGAAAACGTGTGATTTATTTGCGAAGCATTTTTCCAGCGTATATAATTCAGTTACAGCTCTTCCTTCCCAAATTGACGAAGCGATGCGCAATGTTCCCGAAAACCTCTTCAGTATGGGTTCTATACAATTCTGCGAAGCTGACATTAAAGCCGGCCTTTCGAAATTAAAATCATCGTGCAGTGTAGGCCCTGATGGGATACCGTCTGTAATTTTGAAAAAATGCGCTGATGCGTTATATAAACCGCTACTGAAAATTTGCAATTTGTCTCTTCGACAAAGTAAGTTCCCGGGGTCCTGGAAAAGATCTTATATTTTGCCAATATTTAAAAAAGGAGATAAATGCAACATCGCGAACTACCGTGGAATAACCTCTTTATGTGCTGGTTCTAAGTTACTTGAGATCCTCGTGAATGAGCTACTGTTTAGTAAAGTGAAATCATATATTTCGGTAGAGCAACATGGATTTGTTCCCAAACGCTCAATTAATACCAACCTACTGCAGTTCTGTTCATTCTGTCTTCGCCAGATAGAAGACGCAGCCCAAGTCGACACAATATACACAGATCTCAAAGCTGCTTTTGACCGCATTGACCACCATATTTTGCTTCGGAAACTAGACCGCTTCGGAGCTTCTGATGGCTTCGGCTGCTGGCTTCAGACTTATCTAACAAATCGACAACTCTCAGTTAAATTGGGCTCTACTGAGTCGTACGGCTTTTGCAGTAGATCTGGAGTCCCGCAAGGAAGCAACCTAGGCCCATTACTGTTCATAATATTTTTTAATGACGTCTGCTCGGTGATCCCATCGGGCTGCAAGCTACTATACGCTGATGATCTAAAGATGTTTCTCTCTGTACGATCTGTTGAGGACTGCAAACTATTACAAGGCTTTATCAACCAATTTACAAACTGGTGTCGTTTAAACAACCATCAGTACTTCCAAATGCTCAGTCATCACCTTCACACGAAGCAAAACATCTATTGCGTACAATTACACAATCGACAACTCTTGTCTTGAGCGGGTCAAAGTTGTTAGAGACCTAGGAGTGGAGCTGGATACTAGAATGACCTTCAACAACCATTACTCAGACATTATTTCAAAGGCGAATCGTAATCTGGGTTTTATCATGCGTGTGGCTAAAGATTTCCGCGACCCATATTGTTTGCGAGCTCTTTACTTTTCCCTAGTACGCTCCATTCTTGAGACTGCTTCTGTGGTATGGAGTCCGCTCACGGACATTTGGTCAACAAGAATCGAAGCAGTGCAACGCAAATTTATAAGGCACGCATTAAGACATCTCCCGTGGTCGGACCATCAAAATCTCCCACCCTATGAGGACCGTTGTAAACTGCTGAATGTGGAAACCCTATGTAAAAGGAGAGACGTATCCAGAGCCGTCTTCGTTGCCCAACTTTTGAAATGGGAGGTCGACGCTCCAGAACTTCTACGTATGGTTGATGTAAATGTTATGCCTCGACCGCTTAGATCTCGAGGATTTCTACGGCCTGCCTTTCACCGTACAAGTTACGGACTACATGAACCAATTCACGCGATGTGTTGTTTATTCAATGAGGTGTATGAACATTTTGACTTTACAATATCGACGAATACTTTTAAGAATAGGATAAGAAATAGTGTGACTTGATGTGAATTTTATGTCTCTATGTTTGATTAAGTTTGTGTACCAATGTTATTGTTATTATTAAAAGATAATGGGTTTTTATGCCGATTTGAGAATGGGATTAAATCTCAACTCAAATAGGCTTTTCCCATCCACAGTTTAAATCTTCATTTAGACATTAGTTCCGATGAAGTAAGAAAATAAAATAAAATAAAATAAAATAAAATAAAATAGTAAACAAATACATAAGCTGTAGCTGTTCAGCAAAGCTATGCAATAGCTAAATAAAAATTAAGCATTCGAACTTAGAACGTTAGCGAAGAACGACGTGTTTGTTTTATAGTGAAAACTACCGAAAGTCCGTTTAGTGTTAACAAAGTTACAGTGGCGACGAGAAAATCTGGTTTCGCGTGTGAATAGTTTATATTGGTGCGAAGGTTTCTTGCTACACAGACGTGTACCGGCAAGTTTTTCGTTGGTTTCGCAGTGGCGCAGCAGTTTGGGGAAAAGCTTTTCCCGTGGTTTTCCGGACAGCGTTTTGTTCGACGTTTGGGGTGGAATTGTTTTCTATTCAACTGGTAAGTTTATTGAACAAAGAAAGCTTTAGAAAGTGGAACGTTTTGTATAAGGAGAAAGCATAATAGAAATTGTTTAGTTACACAATCTAAGCATTGAACTAATTGTTTCTTTTGTGTTCTATTTTCTTTTTTTTGATAACTAGCCGGTCGCTAGCGACGCTTATTTAATAGCATCGGCTAAATAAAAGCATGCTAAAGGAAATGCTGTAGGATAGACTCGGACCAAACGGAACATCATCGTTCGGAGTTTTTAGGACTTTTTTTTGGAAATTTTGGTGGCAGCTGATAGTAGAAAACGGACTGCATCGATTTTGCTTGCTAGAATTGATTGGATCGGTACCGGATAAAACAGTTCTGCGCTTTTCGGCGATTGTCTATCTATCGGATTTCAGCAAAGTTAAAGGTACGTGAGTTTTTTTTTCTTTTATTTGTTGCATTTCATTATATAGATCCGGTGCAGGCATGGCGCTAATGGGAAGCATTGACCCTTACGTCATGGGCACGTCTTTCTCCAATTATGTGGAGCGCCTTGAATATTTTTTTTCCTGCAACAATATTGCAGATGCTAAAAGAAAAGATATTTTTATGAGTTTTTCCGGAATGCATGTGTTTGAGGAGTTGAAGTTACTATATCCGGGCACGGATTTGAAAACTCTTAGTTATGAAACTATTACAAAGAAACTGAAAGAAAGGTTTGACAAAGTTGAGACGGATACGATTTTAAGGCTCAGATTTCGTAATAGGAAACAAGGTCCGGCGGAATCCGGTGAAGATTTCATTTTAGCTGTAAAACTTAGCGCAACAGTGCGATTTCGGTGAATTTCGTGAGTCAGCAATAAGGGATCAGTTGCTTTTTGGCGTTTTTGATAGAAAAGTACAAAAAGAAATGCTAGAGGTAGATAAATTAACCCTGCAGGTAGCGGAAAGAATAATAAGGAATAAAGAGATGGTGGTATATTGTGCTAATGCTTTAAATTCGGATTTTACCTCGAATGTGTATTCGTTAACTAGTGGGTTGAATGATAGAGAACCCAGCAGCTGGAAGCAATATGACAATGACAGAAACTATGACGCAACCAGCAGCAGGGATAGTCAGATGTATCGCAGCAATTATGATACGAGGCAGTCACAGCTTAGGCACTCTAATAGAGGAAGACATGCAGACTTTATCTGCAACTTCTGTAAGCTTAAGGGCCATATTCAGAAGAACTGTTATAGGTTAAAAGGTCGGCAGGATGGGGTACGATCAGTGAAGTGTGTCGAAAATGCACAAGTTTCGGATTATTTGCCAGACTATTTTGGACGAGAACGAAACAATTTCAGCAGCGACAGTGATTCACCAGGTGATTACGTTTGTCTTATGATTGAATCAGAAAACAAAATTAATGAACCCTGCTTTCTAGAAGCTAATATTGAGGGCAGAAATTTAAAAATGGAGGTAGATAGCGGATCATCTGTTTCGGTTATAAGTAAAGCTGACTATGTTAAATATTTAACACATATTTCGTTGGACGTAAGTAAACGGAAATTGATTGTTGTAAATGGATCCGCTTTACAAATTTTAGGTAGTATTTCAGTGAAAGTTTTATTCAATGACAAGCAGGCTCACATGGAGCTCATTGTGCTTAACAGTAAAAATAGTTTCGTTCCATTAATGGGTAGAAATTGGCTTGATGTATTTTGCGATGGATGGAGGCAGTGTTTCTCCAACATTTTTTCAATAAACACTGGTCTACTACAAAAGGGCCCACATAAAACATCAAGTGACATAAAATATAGTAATCAAAACAATTGTAGGTTAAAAAGGGTTTCGAATTATAAACCAAAGATTCTTGATATAACGCACCATAACAAACACCATCAGAAAATAACTCAAAATGATTTAGCTGATAACAAAGAAAACTATATACAATTTGAAAAACCTTTGACAGACCCATTTAGCAAACTAGTTACAGGAGATAAAGTTTGCTATAGAAACCATAAATTGAAAAAAATGCAAAAATGGTTAGAGGCAAAATTTATTAAAAGAATTTCTACGAATGTTTTTCAGATCAAAACCGGATCACTTTTGATCTCGGCCCACAGGGGGCAGATCAGACTCGTGCAAAATTCTGAACGTAGGCGTGATGGAGCGCTTCAGATGCTGGACCAGCAGACGGCTGAACATTTTCGAGGTACAAAAAGGCGATATGCGGAATCCGAGGACGAGGAGCTGTTCTGTGGATTTCCACCAGTATTCGAGATGCCACCGCCAGTCAGAAGTGAAGTACACCCTAGAGTATTTCGTTCGAATGATTGTAGTGATTTAGGAGTCTCTGGAAGACATCCTACTAAAAGTTTACGAAGATCCTTTAGAGTTTTTAAGAAGAAGGTCGATAGAAATTTTGTTTATTTTAAGTAAAATACTTGAGCTGAGAATTACAAATTTGTATAAGTTATAAGAATGAATTTCGAACGGTTTCATGAATGTTGATAAGTTGTATCTTAAGAGGGAAGATATTGTAATATACCTTTCCAATCATAAATATACTTTGATGTATATACCCATTAGTCGACCTAATATCCAAACCCCTTCGGGGCAATTACATAGTTAACAAATACATAAGCTGTAGCTGTTCAGCAAAGCTATGCAATAGCTAAATAAAAATTAAGCATTCGAACTCAGAACGTTAGCGAAGAACGACGTGTTTGTTTTATAGTGAAAACTACCGAAAGTCCGTTTAGTGTTAACAAAGTTACAGAGTATAGGGTCAATTTTCGAACTGTCTGTGGAGATTCCCTCTTCACTTAGTACGTACCCTAAATATTTAACAATTTTCTGACAAAATTTGGACTTTTCGACACTAATCCTTAGATTAGCTGATCGTAAGCGATCTGCCACGCTTTTTAACAACCTGATATGCTCATCTAACGTACTTGATGTGACGATTATGTCATCCAGGTATACAAATACCTTTGGCTGAAGATCGAATTTTAATACTTTGTTCATCAGTCTACACAATGTTGCGCCACTGTTTAGCAGCCCGAAAGGCATCGTTTTGTATCGGAAAAGACCTTTCGTAGTTCTAAACGCGGTATAGTCTCGGCGTGCAGGGTTTAACAATACCTGATGATAGGCGTCCTTAAGGTCGATAATAGAAAAATATTTTGATTTTTGTAAACGTTCCAGAATGTTAACCATGTTTGGGAATGGGTATTCGTCCCTTTTAGTTATTTGATTGAGTCGCCTTGCATCCAAACACAATCTCCAATTGCCGTTAGGTTTACGTACCGGGAGCAGCGGGTTAATAAATTCGCTACTTGCTTCTTCGATTGCATCCATTTGCAGTAAACGCTCTATTTCTCTGTCAACTTCCTGTTCGACCTTCGGCGAATATTTATATGACGGTTTCTTTTTGGGTTTCGCATCAGCGACCAGTTCGATTGAGTGTTCAATTAAGGCTGTTCTTCCTATTTTTCCATTGTATGACCTTGGGAATTTGTTAATAACTCTTACTAATTTTGATTTTTCCAGCGGTGTTAGCTCGTGTTCCGTACAAATGGATTCCACCGTAACTACTTCATCTGTCGGGTTTTCTAGGAACGGAATATCTATGCTGTCATCGATTACTGGTAACTCTGGTACTGGGTGTCTATTATCGATTGAAATGCTGAATACTAGTCCTGCTTCTGCTCGTGTGAGATCCCCTATTGCCTCCGACGGTGATATTGGTACCAGTGATGGCCCGCCTATTGCAGGTCGTATGTTAAATGCGGTCCAAAAATCATACCCGCATATGAGGTCCTTTTCCACTTCCGGAATTACCACCGTGGGAATTACCTTCGTCGTATTATTGAATGTGTATGGTATGTTTACCACACCGAGGCACTTTAGATTGTCGCCGTTTGCGGTATGCGCTTTTACATTTATATTTTGGATTTTTAGATTTAACCGCTGGATCAAATCCAGGGAGCTTATGACAGAAATACTAGCGCCAGAGTCCAGTAAGCCGATGACTTCTGTTTGCAAAATGTGGATTTTTATATGTGGACAGGTAAGTTGATTTAAGTTTACTGTGAAAATTTGGTTGAAATATTCATACCCAGGGATGTCATTGTGCGAATTAGAAGAGCCTAAATCCCTGCTAGGTTCTTCTGACCTTTGTTTTTTTCTTGCTGTTGCTTTCCGTGATCGTTGGGGCAATCTGTTTTTGTGACATTCGGTTCGCCACAGGCATAGCAATAAATTTTTCTTGGTGTTTGGCAGAATCTCGCTATGTGGCCTGGTTTCCTGCAATTCCAACAGTGTATTGCTGCTCTGTTGTTTTCCATTAGTATGTTCTGAGTTGAGGAATGATTTCTTGCTGGTACCAAACTATTTGATCTGCTATCTCGCTTGGGTTGGCGGTTTTGATTGATTTGTCGCTGGTCGCCAATGGCGTTGATCTCTGCTTCATCTATTTCTTCCCGTTCCTGTTCTTCCAACGGTTCCAGATCGATTTGGTTGACTGTTTGAGTATGTGATCTCATATTATTACTGAAGAGATTGGGCTCAACAAGTTAACCGATTATTGCTCGTTGATTGACGTCACTGGAATTAAAGCTAGTCGCCTCCTATACGATAATTTTGTATTCTCGAATACTATTTTGAGCTTTTGTTGAGGGCTCATTTCCTGTGTCAAGCTTTGGAATAAACGCTCCATATCCGCTAGATACGCACTAAATCTCTCGTTTGACCGTTGCTTACGCTCTTTCAGTTCGTCTTCCGTAGCCCTATCTTTGTTTGGGTTCTCGAAACTCATCTTTAAGTGATGGACTAAGTGGTTCCAGGTTAGAAATTTTTCCCAGTATGTGAAATACCATTTCCTAGCTTCGCCTGTGAAGAAAATATACGCTCGTTGCAGTAATTCTTCTTCGCTGATTCGATTTGCTCTGGCTAAGATAGTAATTTGTCTAATAAACTCTGCTACCGTTAAAGATTTTGGCCCAATTTCTCCGCTAAAATAAATTTGCCATTTTTCCATTTTTGTACGCCAGTGAGGCTCGCTTACATATTGTTGATTCCGTGGTAGGGAAGGTTCTGGCAGGTTTATTCCAGTAGTGTTGATACCGACATTGCGTGTTAGGAGCCCATTGTGGAGATCTCGGTTAAGTGTTGACATGTTTGGTGTCGGGTAATTTGCCCATTCTTCCATACAGGTTTTTACTGCCTCCTTGACGGTATTCGCGATGAAGATCTTGAGGTCTTCTGATAAAGTGGCTGACGTCTGATGCAAATCAGGTGCGAAAGACGCTGCTCTCGGGATGGTGTTGTTAATGCTGTTTAGCAATACATGTTTTGAGCTTAATAACTGGTTGTCTAGATTGATGCTGCCTAACGATGTAAGGCCTAACCTACCAGGGGATGAAGCCATAATCGGTATATCTTGGGGAGTATTAGGTGTACTATGTATCTTTTGACCGGACATTTGATTTGAAGAATTCGGTTGATAACCTGGTGCTAACGGGTTCAAGTTAGCTGTTTCAATTGATTGTCTGCAGTGGTAAGATTACTACCTGTATTAAAGTAGGTTTCAAACATCGCTTGTATGTATTCTACTAGTGATTGCTTTAGCCGCGTGTCTGACGATTGTGCGCGCAAAATTCGATTTCTGAGACTAATTAATCTTGAATGCAAACGCGACGTAATGCGGTTTCCTAATGCTGATTTGAGTGATTTTAATTTTTGCCAAATTAACGTTTTTTCTTGCTCTAACGTGATTGAAGTAGTGTATAACCGTGGGTTTTTTCGATCCTCATTTAGCACAGATCGTAACTCGCGACGTTTGTGTTCAAGCGTATTCGCTATAGATTTACCGCGTATATTCAGTTCGTAGTCGACTTCGTCCTCATCTAATTCATCTGCATGATAATTATACATATTTTCAGGCATTGTTAATGCTAATGTAGTGTATATCATCATTATAGTGTAACACAAAAATTAAAGTAGCTTCACTTATAGGTAAATTGCATTAATTATAAGTATTCAGTATAAGGCTATAAAAATACCATTTAGACTGCAATCATAATTTGATTATTCGTAACTAAAAATTCGCTTAGGTCCTTTAACGTTGGGCGCCAATAATGTAACCAGCGATTTTCTCTTGGTCGCCGCAGTTGGATCCGAACGATACCTAATAAACAAACCAAAAATGTCCCAACCGCAACGGGGTAACTGGTTACACTTGGCTGTAACGAGAATTGCCGTTTCTTGCAACCTAACACAAACTAAGAAGGCCGCGCCTCAACTCTAGCGGTTCCAAATGGCATCCGTTACAGGTCGGCTTCGACTTGTTCCTTCGTGATCGTGTTCAACAGAGTCCACTTAAGCGCCAACACAATCTAAGGGATTGTAGGTCAAGTTCTTGCCTACCCGGTTAGCTCACTCAGGGCGGGTCGCATCGATCTCTAACTCCCAACCAAAATCATGAACCAGAGACGAAACGCGAAAAATCCAATCAGCTTCAAACAGTGAGTTACCTACTCAGGATGAAACTTCGTTCACAAACAAAACGCTAAGTTAGCTTCTAATCCCACACTGTGTATTCTATCAATCACTTCCATTAATGATCTTAATTGTATATTCAATATTCTTGTTTCAATTTAACTTAATGTGCGCTTACATGTACTTAAAAATAAAGAGCTCTGACCTTAATAATGTTGGCGACCTAGGTGCCTACGATGTCCACTGCTACTTCTGCTTCAAGACCGGAATGCTCCGGTACACGGTACCGCCGGTTGACGGTGAATGGTAGTTATCGAAAACCGCATAAGCAGGCGGGCGGTTGTAACGTGAATCTACGACGCGATGTCGTAACGATGACCAAAAACGGACGGTGAATCGCACACCAAATTTATCGGTCGAAAACAGCTTAACATGTACACCAGATGCTGGTGTTAGCGATCGCCGCACGGAAGCGAACGGATCTTTCCACCGCGATCGTCGATGAAATTATCTATCCGACGCACGTGATTCTGGAGGGTAACCACCGCACAAATCGATACCGAATTATCCACCGGTATTTTTGATGGGATCTGCTTAACCCGTCCCTTCGATGCACGTGGTGTCAAGGTGTAACCACCGTACGGAACGACACCGTACCCGATGAACGATCGATGCGAGAATTAGAGTTGTCCAAATCCTGCATAAAAACCTTCGTTCGAAGGTTTTACCTTCAAACGACACAACTCGCTTAGTACTACGTAACAAAATTAGTCGCATATTACTTTTACCTGTGCAATATAAACTTCTCAACTTGACTGGCAGAAATCTTGCAAGTCGTATTAACGGTTTGGAGCTTTCAGTCCTTGTAGAACAATACATTAAGTTAATTATCTAGACACATTTTATAAACCAGTAAACTTACTGAAAATGCGATATTACTAACTCGCGTGCCAATCACTCCATAAATAAATTGAAATCTTCGATACTTTTCTTCGCTGCACGGTAGGTTTAAGTATTCACTTTAACTAAATTTTCGATCACTTTAGCTCTAAGAATTTTGCTTTAGAGTTTCCTTACTTTGCGACTGCCTAGCTCGCCGACTAATTTGCAAGAGGCCTGATGATCTTCCCTCGAGCTCTCTTGACGGTCAAAATGTTAACAAAAGCACTACGTGGCCAGACAAGTGGCATCTTCTGATTGGGTATCAATTCGACCATACTGTTCATGTTTTTGGAGAGCTAGAGAGCTGATAACTTAAATACAGAATCACGTTCTTTATTCGAACAGTCGCTGTTGATGCTGGTTCGTTTCCAAGCTAAAATTTGAGAACTCGCTAACGCTACTTTAGCTTGAGCTATTTGCCAGAACCGTTACAAGTAATCATTTGTAATCATGATCAATTTATCACAAATCAATTTATCAAATAATCACAATTTCAATTATCAAAAATTATACAATTAATATAAACGGTAACCAGTAAAGTAATCAAAGGTAACATTTTTTGAAGGTGTGCAGTAATCATTCCTGTTGGACTACTCATACTCTTAAAAAAGTCTGCCTGTAAATTGGTTGTATTTAGCTAAAAAATAGCAAAGCCATGGGTATAAACATCCTGTTGAGAACTTGACCCTTCTTTATCGACAAACTTCGCAGCCGGCTATTAGAGTACAGGACAATTACGGGGCTAGTGCAACGATCCTACTGACTATAGCAGCATCTACCAGCCGAGATTTGAGCATACGACGACTGGCTTGTTAGGCCAGTTAGTCGTACTCTGAAACTAACTGGGCGGTTGGATCTAGCTAAAACTAAAGATTTTGAGTAGTTTTTTAATCAAAAAGTTGGTATTAGGAACTTAAAAGGGTGTTATTAATCGGGGCATTTTGAGTAATTTCAACCAAGTTTTAGCTAAATCTTATTTATTTATTGGTAGACTCATTTAAGAGTGTAGTAGGAAATACATACTTACAAGTAATGCTATATTTGGTAAGTAGAAAACGTCATCTTCCTTGCATCCTTCTGATAAATGTTCTTGAAATACTAAAGGATGACTAGGTTTTGTGAAAAGTGTACCGTTATTGAAAAATGTTACATTTCCATGCGCAAATAATTCCCTGCAAATAGAAAAAAATACACGAAAATGGTTACATTATTAACAATGCTATCGAGCAATTAAAAATATTCTGCGTTTCATTGAAAGTTATCCACTGTATAACCCTAAAATGAAATAGGGTGATTTATATATTTTGGACAGGCGTCACGCGTACGCTATTTTGCACTTTTACGGCAAAATCAAATGGAAAATGTCCAAAATAGAGTAGGCGTAATGCTTGTCCAAAATACATAAATCACCCTATTTTTTCATAGTTACCGGATCGATTTTGTCGTTGAAGCCCAAGAAAGATTTATTAGGTACTATCGACTCGACCCTGCATTAGTATAGGTGTCCATCGTGACGTGTGAAGGTTCAAGTTTCCTGATACTGATAAGGAGATTAGCACATTTTTTTAAATTTTGCCTAAAATCAACTTTTTTTTTCGTTTTCCTTTATTTTGAATCTTTATGTTACAGCGAATGTATCGACATGAAAAACAAGTGGTTTTTACACAAAAAATCACACATATCCCTATTGTATAAATTGTTTGGAGCTTATCAACTTGGCAAGAACGGTTCTTGGCATGGCGGAGGCAACAATTCTGACAATTTAACCGTTATGTGTTCGGCTGGGTACCCGGGTACCTTTTGAGACTTTATAGCCTCGAAAAACAAGGTTTACGACAACTCAGCCAGCTAAAACTCGTAGAATGCTCCTAACTAGTGGGAATAAACCATTTGTCATCAAGAGACTGCCTGTAGCAGCAGGGGGGGTCGAAGGGGGGCCTTCGAATTTTTTTACCACATAAGTGTTCGGATGGGTACCCGGGTACCCACCGAAATGAAATGCTTCTAACTTTATCAATTATTGACCAATTTTGGATCTTGAACCGTCAAAAGATTGGAAAATTTGTCTATTTTTAGAGCATGAGACTTACCAAGCCTGGGACCACGTCTGGTTCCCGTAAATCCGGATCTCCGGGACCATGTTCCGGATCCAAAACAAATGTGTACAATTGTCAATAAAACCACACAATATTGGTATCAAAATTCATGAAGTCACTCCAGGAGTTGATGTTTATCCATTTTGAGTCCATTCAACTTATAGTCTTTGGAATGGCCACTCCGGAGCAAATTCCTGTGGGGCCTTACGGGACCGCTAACATATTTGGATAGAAAACCCTAGCAATATGTATATCAAAATTCACGAAATCACTCCAGGAGTTGAGTTTTATCCATTTTAAGTTCATTTGATAAGCTGTCCCTGGAATGGCCACTCCGGAGCAGGTTCCTGAGGGGCTCTATGAGACCAGTAACATGTTTGGATAGAAACCCTAGCAATATGTATATCAAAATTCGTGAAATCACTCCAGGAATTGAAATTTATCCTTTTTGAGTTCAGTTGATGACATGTCCTCGCAATGGCCATTCCGCGGCAGGTTCCTGTGGAGCCTTATGAAACCATTAACATGTTTGGATAGAAACCCTAGCAATATGTATGTCAAACTTCATAAAATCACTCCAGGAGTTGATTTTTATCCACTTTGAGTCCATTTGATGAGTTGTCTCCAGAATGGCTATTCCGGAGCAGATTCCCGTGGGGTCTTATGAGGCCACTAGCATGTTTGGATAGAAACCCTAGCAATATGTATGTCAAAATTCATGAAATCACGCCAGAAGTTCATTTTTATCCATTTTGAGTCCATCTGACAAGTTGTCCCCGGAGTGGCCATTCCGAGCACAACTCATCAAATGGACTCATTATGGATAAAAATCAAATTCTGGAGTGATTTCATGAGGTTTGATATACAACCTGCCGAGGTTTCTTTTTATATCAAACAAGCTAGTGGCCATATCGGGCCCCTCGATAAGTTACTCCGGAATGGTCATTCTTAGAACAACTCGTCAAATCGACTTAAATGGAAAAAAATCAATTCCTGGAGGGATTTCATGAATTTTGATATACATATTGCTAGGGTTTCTACCCAAACATGTTAGTGGCCTCAGGGCCCCATGGGAATCTGCTACGAAGTGGCCATTCCGGGAACAACTCATCAAATGGACTCAAAGTGAATAAAAATTAACTCCTGGAGTGATTTCATGAAGTTTGACATACATATTGCTGGGGGTTCTAACCAAACATGTTACTGGTCTCATAGAGTCCCACAGGAACCTGTTCCGGAATGGCCATTCCGGGGACAGCTTATCAAATGAACTCAAAATGGATAAACCTCAACTCCTGGAGTGATTTCACGAATTTTGATGAACATATTGCTAGGGTTTCTATCCAAACATGTTACTGGTCTCAAAGGGCCCCACAGCAACCTGCTCCGGAATGGCCATTCCGAAGATAACTCGTTAAATGGACTCAAAATGGATAAACATCAACTCCTGGAGTGATTTCATGAATTTTGATACCAATATTGTGTGGTTTTATTGACAATTGTACACATTTGTTTTGGATCCGGAACATATTCCCGGAGATCCGGATTTACGGGAACCAGACGTGGTCCCAGGCTTGGTAAGTCTCGTGCTCTAAAAATAGACAAATTTTCCAATCATGAAACCATGTCTTCTATTTTTTTAATGTCCAACCTCATGGGGCTGTCCAAGGTTAGTCAAGAGAGGTTTTCTGATGTTCAAATTTGTTTTTCACCCCCGCTGGGTTACCCTTGACGATCACCGAAATTTTTAATGCGAAAACTGTTGAATGTATTAACAACGTCGATGGTTGCTAACGAATTGTTCCGCGCACTTCTCTTCTACAAACTGTGAAAACTAGATCACCTATTTTAACTCACCTTGGGGCTGTCAGAGAGTGGGGCAATGATTTCTATACGAAAACACAATTTTTGGTATTAGTCTAAAGTGTAATGTTCAGTATGCAGAAAACTCGATTCAATTCGCCTTTCACGTTATCGAGAATAAAATATTTAAAATGAAGCAATCAAAATGATAACCATATTCCTTTGCCATCCGGACAGCACAAGAAGGCCGGATCATGGATTTAATTATGGTAATGGCTAATGTCGGATTTTTTGGTGTGCTTTCAGCGTATAAAGACATAAACAGCATGGCAGGAGTATTTATTTTCACTTTTTGGGTGCGCAGAATTAGGAGCAAACATGCGCAGAATTAGGAACATGGGCAAGAAAGTGCGCAGAATTAGGCACCGTGGATAGGTTTACAAAACGAAAAATATACTCAATTGTTGGTCGACTTATAATTACCATATTTTTTACCAGATATTATAGACAGTAGCACTTCACGTTGCTGCTATCCACGTTGTTAATTTAAATCTAGAATACTTAGAATAGCGGAAGAATCATACAAATTTCTTAACTGCGCAGAATATGGTACGTTCACGGTAGATCTTTCTAGTTGTCTGAAAAAAGTTTCCGTTGTTTTGGTTATAAGCTAAATTAGTTACAGCTAAAAATGTGAAGGTGTCTTTTTGTCTCACTGTTCCATGACAGGTGAGAAGAGTGAGACAACAAGTATTGAATACTGAGACACATATTTGAATTCAATTTAAACCATATTTTTTGGTTATAAGGAATAGTTTAGAAGACGTACTGTTTATTGTGTATATAAAGGATACATTATGGCTGGGTATGATTAAAAATTCCGACTATTTTCATATCTACATATATTTCATATAAAAGAATAATGGTAGTCATCTGACTTTTAATTTAGAGTTCAGAATTCATTTACAGTCAATTCATATGGATTTATTTACAATTTAATGCAAAAATTAAAAAAAAAATCGCTTGGCGTGAGCATTGTCTGTGTGTCTCACTGTTCCAAATAGGAATGTTCTATAAAAAAATAGTGAAATAGTGGTGTTCGTTTGTCATATTTTTATATTTTTGTCTCTCATTACTATGTAATGCCATGTAGTAAATTCAATTTGGATTAAATATGCGGTTTACTGTTGAAAATCACCTGAAAATGATTGCAATAAAATTTACTTTGACACTCTCCCTAAGCACACTGCTTCAAACAAGTACCCTGATGGACCCTCCCATTCATTGATTATTGTTTTTGTGTAGTTTAAAGATTTGATTAATTACTTCTGTCGTTGCACTTATTTATAGCCTCTGGGTTATAGGTTAGGTCATAGTTGTATTATGCTCTTCTTTATAATGTTGTTGTGTTATAATGGTGTATTATTGGATCACAATGATGTATTAACTTTAAGATACCGTCATCCGGGGTGAGATTGTGCCAAAAAAGTATATATTTTTGTTCTTTAGCTCAGTATACACACAATTTAGGGACTAAGTTGATTTCAAACCTGTCAATATATACTAAATTGTTCAATTAACAACTACCGTAGAGATTGTTTAGTTACAATGAAACCTAATTTTACTGGAAGTGCATGAACTTTGGCACATTCTCACCCCTTCTAGGGGGTGACATTGTGTCAAAAACATAAAGTTAGACAAAAAACCTAAACAGTGAACATCAGTTCATAAACAATACACATAAATATCAGTATAAAGTAGTTCATATATGGCCGTCCATGAACTAAGTGGACTATTTGGGGCAGGGGGTCGGCCAAAAACAACGGATCATACAAAAAGGGTGAAATAATTTACAATGAGTTCGTGGTCAATGGACAGCCTTTATATAGCCAGTAGCGTTTCTAGGGTTAACAAGGGGGAGATATATCCTAAGAGTATCCTAAGAGAGCATACCTATTTGATCATTTAACAAAAGTATCCTTTGCTTCGTTCGAGAACCCGCGGCCGCAGAACATGTGGCCCATCCCACCCCCTCCCCCTCCCTAAAAGTGGCAGTTTATACACGGTCCAATATATTCGTCTTATATAAGAGTGTTTATTCAAAGCATCTGAAATTTCCAGAGAAAAAGTAAAAATTATTTTAAATTATTTAGCAGACCTATGATGCTGTTTGCTCCAAAATGGATGATGCAATCTAATCTATCAAAATATTGTGCTCAATAGTAAAGAATATGAGTGTATTGGTGTATACTGACATATTTTTGTTGTGTATGTGAAATCCACAAATTGGATCAATCATTATGGCTTGACACAATCTCACCCCCGTGAATCTCGAAAAGTACAAAGTTTGCAAAAATATTATAAGTTGCAAAAACTGTTAAGTTAAGTTAAAACATGTTAAGTTATTTCGTCTCTTTGAGTATCTTCATCATTTAATTTGCATTTTAAAATCGATATCTTCACGAACAGCTAACAGCACTACTGGCATCAGTGCGGACTGGGAGTCAAAGGGCCCACCGGGCCTTTGAGATTAGGGGCCCCAGTCTGCAATATTCTCATGACAGTAAATTAACACTAAAAACGACATCTACTCAAGAGACATCAGCGTTACAAGGACAGTACATCGAATAATTATGGGCTCTATTTTGTAAGTCGTGTCGTGCAACTTGACTCGACTTAGTCATTTTCGAGTGTTGAGTACGGAGAGAACGGGCAGCATAGCGGCTCGATGTACGATCGAAACAAAACAAACTCACTCGTCATTAGGATCAAGTCACCATCTCTTAGCGTATGCGTTATATTAGCGGTTCACGGTACTTTAGCTTGGATTTTTCTTCAACCCAATTTTCGCTACTTTGTGTTTTAGTTTTTTCAGCCACCACCACATATGTTGTTCTATCGACAATATCCATTTCATCGGCAAAGCAGACGAACTAACTAGATTTGCTGAAGATTGTGCCTGTGTGTTGCTCCGTTCATAAGATCCTGTAGCGGCATTTTGAACAGCCCACATGAGGGACCATCACGTTGACAAAGTCGCCTACGAGGTTAAAATGGCCATGATTTTACCGTCGATGGTATCATACGCAACTTTGAAATCAATGCAATAATAGTGCGTTGAATTCTGTATTCATGGACTTTTTGGAGGATCTGCCGCAACGTGAATATTTGATTCTTTACTGTCCGTCCTTCAGCAAACGCGGAAGAACACTCTCCATATTGCTGGAAGCAATCGTTCGTCTTTCCAGTGCACAAAAAAGGAAATAAGGCAAGCTGCTGCAACTACCATGGAATCATCCGTGCGCTGCAACAACGTCTCCAAGTTGACGCTATATACAGATTTTTCTGCTGCATTTGATAAACTAAACCACCAAATTGCAATTGCTAAGCTTAAACGTTTTAGATTTTCCGGCTCCATACTGAATTGGATACGCTCGTACTTGGATGACCGCAAGATGGCAGTAAAAATCGGTGACTCTCAATCGATATTTTTGCCGCAACATCTGGAGTTCAGCAAGGAAGACATTTAGGTCCCTTAATATTCCTACTATACCTGAATGATATCCACCTACGCATTGAATGCAAGAAATTATCTTATGCCGATGACTCTAAATTGTTTCATATTATACAAAACGTAGACGACCAAATCTTTCTTCAAAAGCAACTGGATAGCTTTTACTCATGGTGCGTTACCAACCGAATGGTTTTGAATGCTTCGAAATGTTCTGTCATCTCATTTTCTCGAAAACGCTCTCTATTATCATACGATTATAAAGTGTCTGGTCAAATATTGAATAGAGTAACTGTAGTCAAAGATTTAGGCATTTTATTGGATACTAAGCTTACGTTCAAAGAACACATCGCTTACATTTCTGCAAAGGCTGGGCGCGCTCTAGGTTTCATGTTTCGTGTAACTAAATTATTCAAAAACCCGAATTAATCCACCTAGCGGCGTGACCTAGCCTTTCTACTGCCACAATAATCACTATTTAATATCTCAGGAACACCTATAATTAACTTGACTATATTTTTAAATATGCGTTCCGTATTCCTCAAAATCCTTATTTGCCAGTAAAATTCACAACGTATTGCGTAGAATAATTATATTTTCTTTCCTTGGATGCTTTCCTTGTAATACTTGTAAACGTCATTTATGTTACTTGATGAACACCTTATTTAGTTTTATAATATTTACGTGGTTTATCGAGAAATAATGTAAACACAAAAGATAATTTTTACAGACTTGAATGAATATATATAGAAAATTAGAAATTAACCCTCTAACGGGTCTACAGACGGCCTTAACTTTCGGGCTTCAGAGCCATATACGAAACTTGTTTTGAATCATGTGTTCATAGAAGATTTTTTGATATTTTGATATTAATACCATTCGTTCAAAAGTTAGCATCTTTGAAAAACAAGAGTTCAGAAAAATTATTATTATACTTCGCTTTTGAAGAAAAAGGATATTGACAACAAAATGATTAATCTCAAAATTTTACTATTAGTTTGCTTGGCTTCAACTTTGCAATATATCTGAATTAGAAAAAATAACTAAATAGAGCATTAGATATGAAAAAGAGAAATTGAACTTTTTCTTAGCTGGCGCTCCTTCAGATAATTATTTTTGCATGAAAATCGAAACTTAAGCTTCTTTTGAGTGTACCTTCATGAAAAGATAGTCATTAGCTTGATCGCATCATTTTTACAATGTTAGAGGGTTAGGAAAACAAAATGAGGTCGAAAAATAGTGCAAAAGCTGGCCATTAACATGCTTGAGAATGGGAAATATGATCGATATGATTCCCATTGCTTGTCTTTTTTTGATTTATTTATTAAAACATGATACATGACATAAGACATCTGTCCTTTAAAATGTCACTAACGAAAACAAATTTTCCAAAATTACTACCGTGCAACGTGTACTTCCAATTTTTCATATAACATTTCTAAGCTCTAGTATCTATTGATTGAAAAGAGCATCTATTGATCAAACAGAATTTGTTTGAAATTTGTATAAATTTATTTGGAAAAATCGACTCACTAGTATTTTTAATCCTATACACTACTATACCTACATGCTTAAATTAACTGCTTTTCTTCGCTTTTTGCTTTTCTTGTACAATTGTGAGTAACAGCAAGTGAACAAAATGACAATTGAAATCTGAAATCAAAGCTAAGAAAAAGCTTTTCGATTGAATCCCACTATTTAATATTTTTTTGCAACAGATACGTAGTTCGCCTACGACGTGCAGGCTTCATCAGTGTCTTATTTCAAAGCGTATACGTATCTGTCGCGAATAAATAATAAATAGTGAAATTTAGTCGGTAAAAGTTTTTTCTTTTCTTTAATTTCAAATTTCGTATTCCACTAAGAGGCTTCAATAGCTTCAGACAATTGACATGTTTCTCACTTTTCTTGAATTTCAATGCAAATTTAAAAATTGCAAATTGTCCTCACATACACACACATACATACGTACATACATACATACATAAATACATACATAGATACACACATACATCACACACATTGCATACAATCAACATTTGTTTTGATTTCACACGTTTTAACGGTTTAATATACGGTGCTTAAGTGTGCTTACGGTGCTTAAGTTTAAATAACTTTTGAATGAACCGTCCGATTTTAAATAACTCGGTTTCGTTTGATAGATCTCAGCAGTTATTTTGAAATAATAATAAAATGTGTGATGCTTTTCATTGAATTAATGCTTGTATGTTGCAAAAATATGTTTTAAATACTATTTTTCCACATTTCTTTATGTAACTTTCAAACTACAAGTCCAATCGTCATGAAATTTGGAAGTTAAGGGTTTGCAAGGCTCCTCTTTCATATGCAATCAATTTTGTTCAAATCGGTTAAGGGACCTATGAGATAATGAAGTCCCATATTTTTCGTATTTTTATACATAACTTTTGAACTAAAAGTCCGATCAGTATGGAATTCAATAGCGACCTATGGGACACCTAGACCTTTCGTTTGACACTAAGAACATTAAAATCGGTCCAGCCATCTCCGAGAAAAGTGAGTGAGATTAAAAGCGTCACATACACACACACACACACACACACACACACACACACACACACACACACACACACACACACACACACACACACACACACACACACACACACACACACACACACACACACACACACATACACATACACACACACATACACACACACACACATACACACACACACATACACACATACACACACACACATACACACACATACACACACATACACACACATACACACACATACACACACACATACACACACACATACACACACACACACACACACACACACACACACACACACACACACACACACACACACACACACACACACACACACACACACACACACACACACACACACACACACACACACACACACACACAGAGAAAATGCTCAGTTTTCGAAACTGAGTCGAATGGTATATGACATTCGGCCCGCAGGACCTGCTTTCCATTTCCGGTTTTCCAAGTGATTTCTATACCTTTATACTATATATTTATATAGTAGAAAGGCAAAACGTCCATTGTCTAAATCAGTCTAGGTTCAGTCAGGTTCTCTGGTTCGCTCAGCCACAATGCCACACTACGGCCACAATGAACCGTTAGTAAGTGTATGTCGCGTGTTTAACTTTTGTAATGAAGAATTCGATTTCAATATCTCTCGTGCTACGTTAAAGAAGAAATTTCGTCTTGTTATATCTGCCTCATAAGTATTTAATTAATGTGTATGAATTAGGTGTATTATTTGTGAATTAGCGCATAAGATAGTATATAACCAATGTTGACTGTAGGATGTTATGTTTTCTGTTGTACAATTAAAAGATGAGAGGTTATGTGCCCACGGCCGAAGATACAACGACATAGAGTATCACTCCCGAGGGTTTTTCCCTACTCCACAGAAAATAAACAGAAATAAACAGAAACAGAAATATTCTGATGAGTGCCACTGTGCATCTTTGTCACCAATGCAGCGTTTTCCTCATCTACCACCCATTTATATTTCTACAGATTCTATGTTATAGGGTTAATTACATACAAAATCGCAAGTATCAAATAAGCTGATTTTATTAATGATAGGATCTCAACAGTTCAATATATATGAGTAACTTACTGCGCCTACACGTCAGAACACGTATTCCTGCTTTAGAATCCAGAGGATTCTTATTTTATAGTGCAGGCGACTCCCGTACCGAGTTATAGCTATCCCTGGGATTCAACTCTTGGATTCTCCTATAAGAATCTTGCTTCTATAAGCAAGGTATCCTGTGCGATTCCTCTTCCGAATTCTTTCACATGATGCCAATGCGAGGAATCCCAGAGACTCTGTGCGAATCTTTTTGGTTCGTCCTGGTAGAGCTGTGGAAAAAAGAACCCACCGTCTTAAAAACGCCAGTACGAAGAACACGTGCTCGCCGGTCCAGAGGTGAGGTTCGCCAGCAACTACGCACGGAGTTATACAAAACGGTCAGGTGCAAGTATATTTTCCTGCCCGTGATGTGCAATGATAGTGCTGGCAACCTGCTTGCTGACATAATGACGACAACAGTCAGGTGGAAGAGTATTTCCAGACGCTCTTGAATAGGATGCTAAATTAATAGGATGGTAAACGGTTGAATAATGCGCTACAGAAGCACCACGAAGTCCCACAGCCTTTAATTCAGCAACCCCTATCTCTACCTCCTCGTGGTACCATCCGGGATACGTTCCTTAGTGGAAATCGGACAACCGGTGGAAACTAGGGTCGTATGCGGACAGAGAAGGAGGCACTCATGCGAATGCTGAGTGTAAACTCTCCGCCTGCAAATTACGGATCTTAGTAGAAGCATGTTCATGAACCTGAAAATACTGAGAACCAGAGCAGAAGGTCCAAAGCCCCTGGAAAGGGGGATGGTTTTAACAAGTGTTATCCATGGCTAAATGTTAAAACGTGAATGGATAAACCCCTAATCCAAGGTGTCATGCGACCCGTGCTGAGGGATTAACGGAGGGGGGGGGGGGGGCTCTATAAATACTCAACGGCAAACGGAGCCTGTGGAGTACCAGGGCGCCCCCATAGCAATCTGTCCTTACCGCATCATGAGGGGCTCTGATGCGGAGGACCCTTCTTTCCCTTCAACTCGTGGGACTATATATGGATAAAAACATAAGGCGATCGTGTACGAAAGCCTATTTGATAAAGAAAATGAGCAAATATCATCAATTCAGTATGGATTTCTGAAGGGTAAATCAGTTGTAACGAACCTGTTTGAATTCCTTACAACCGTCACAGATTACATAACTAGAGGATACCAGGTAGACTGTATTTACACCGACATGAGTAAGGCTTTTGATGCAGTAGGAATTGGTAGCGTACTAGATGCAGCTTATGATTTCGGCATTAGGGGTTCGATGCTAAACTGGTTAAGCTCATATTTAATATGCAGAACGCAGTATGTGAAAATTCACGGCGACGTTTCACAGCCATTCACCGTGAACTCAGGTGTGCCATAAGGAAGTCATCTAGGCCCCTTACTGTTCGTACTAGTGATGAACAGTCTTCCCACCTTCATCGACAGAGCAAACAGTCTGGTATACGCCAATGATTTCAAACTGTTCTTACCAATAAAGACCATCAAAAAATGTTTTGCCCTGCAACAAGATTTAGTGAACTTCGGGAGGGACTGTGGGCTGTCAGTCAATCCCGGGAAATGTTCTGTCTTGACGTTTACTACGAGATCAGCACCAATTATATTCAAGTATAGCTACGAAGAAACAGCTATCCCGCGAGTGACAGTGATACGGGACTTAAGAGTTGTGTTCGATGAAAAACTCTTGGTCAACTGCCATATCAATATTTTAGCCAAGGAATGTTTGCAAATGTTTGCACTAGTGCGTCGATTTGGCCGCGAACTTAATGATCCGCATGCACTGCTCGCTATATTTACTGGCTTAGTTCGATCCAAACTAGACTTTGCGAGTACCGTCTGGAGACTGCAGTATACTTATCAAATCAATCGGCTGGAGGGCATTCAGAAAAAAATTCGTAAAACTTGTTTTGAGAAACTTGGTACGGAACAACGACCAACTCCGTATGAGCAGCTATGCATGCTTGTCGATCTGGACACCGTGTCTGCCAGACATAAAATAACGGATGTTATCTTCTTTGTCAACGTATTAACTAGTCGAGTAAGAAGCCAGGTGTTAAGCGACAAATTGAGTCTGAACAGGAGCCCAGCTGTCCTTCGTCGGCGCAGAATCTTTGAACCTCCTCTACGAAGCAGAAATTATTCGCAGCATGAAGCGACATGTAGGTTCATGAACAAGTTTCACGGGCTTCAAAATATAATAACATTAGATATGACACTGAATATGTTACGACGAAGACTTAGTTTGCACTTCAGAGGTATATTATATTGTATTTAGTTTTTATGTATATATAATTTAGTTAAGTAAATGTTTTTATAACTGTAGTCTAATTAGTGCTTAAGGGCAAAAAGCCTACAAAGGCCAGAACAAATACAAATACAAATACAAATACAAATACAAATACAAATACAAATACAAATACAACTACAAATACAAATACAAATACAAATACAAATACAAATACAAATACAAATACAAATACAAATACAAATACAAATACAAATACAAATACAAATACAAATACAAATACAAATACAAATACAAATACAAATACAAATACAAATACAAATACAAATACAAATACAAATACAAATACAAATACAAATACAAATACAAATACAAATACAAATACAAATACAAATACCAATACAAATACAAATACAAATACAAATACAAATACAAATACAAATACAAATACAAATACAAATACAAATACAAATACAAATACAAATACAAATACAAATACAAATACAAATACAAATACAAATACAAATACAAATACAAATACAAATACAAATACAAATACAAATACAAATACAAATACAAATACAAATACAAATACAAATACAAATACAAATACAAATACAAATACAAATACAAATACAAATATAAATGCAAATGCAAATACAAATGCAAATACAAATACAAATACAAATACAAACACAAACACAAACACAAACACAAACACAAACACAAATACAAATACAAATACAAATACAAATACAAATACAAATACAAATACAAATACAAATACAAATACAAATACAAATACAAATACAAATACAAATACAAATACAACTACAAATACAAATACAAATACAAATACAAATACAAATACAAATACAAATAATAAATTTAACTTCAGTGAGCGTGGACGGATTAGATAATTCGTTCGCGAAAGGCGGAATCCAGAAATCTCCGCCGATGGATACAAGTGGAAGCGCCAGCGTAAGCGGAAAAGGAAGCGGCACACCTGTCCACGCCGGACGCAGCGATGACCAGCCTGTCGATAATAAAAGCAGCAAACCCGTTCGCGGGAGGAAGCATCCAGCGTTCTCCAGCAAGGGTGGAGAAGGATGCACCTAGAAGCGCTAGTGTGGGTGGCAAAGGCAGCGGTATGCCTACCGCGTAACACAGCGCTAATCAGGGCGATGGGAAAGAATAGGGACGCACTACCTAAAGTGCTAGCAGCGTCACAGCAGCTCGATATAATTATCGAGTTCACGTCAGGTCGCGGCAATTTCTCCAAGGACCTGAAGCAGAGCTTGCTCAAGCTTTGGAGAACCTTGTGTGCAACGACCAAAACACACAACGGCCTTGTGGCGCGTGCTGGAGAGGTGAAGAAGGGGACCGTAAAGGCGTCGAAGCCAGTACAGATGGATGCCTGCCCATTGACAGGGTGTCGCAACGCGACTGAGAAAACTACGGAGAGCGCTATCAACAACGGTAAGGCGTCCGCCAAGCGCATGGGACAATCTCAGGGGGATGGCACCCCTAGTGGACCAAAAAACGCCTGATTGGTAAAAGTCCCCAAGCGAGCGGGTTGGCGGAGCCAATCGAACAATAAGCGGGAAGCACCAAGACGGGTGGCCCGTGGAACGAAGTTAAGGTCAAGAAGAGAAAAAGAAAGAAAAATGAAGCTCCACCTAAAGCGACAAGGAAGCGAGCGAAGAAGGGCGACGCTCTAATCCTGAAAACCGATGAGTCGAAATATTCGGAGGTTTTGAAGGCCATGAGAGGAGATTCCCTACTCAGGGATCTGGGCGCGGACGTGCGGAGCATCCGCCACTCACGCACTGGTGAAATGATCCTCGAGTTAAAGAAGGATGCCACCAAGAAGAGTTCCGCACCAAGAAGAGTGTCGGGACTCAGGTAGCCACCATACGACTCTCGCTGGCGGACGGAAACGAAGCCTTGAAATCTGTTAGGCTAAAAGTGGGGTGGTCGGTATGCCCACCCAGGTAACAATTCTAAAGCCACTTGGTTTTACTTGAATTTTATAAAGGTTTTATTGCGCTATTAATAATTACTTCTGGGTTTATTGTGGTATTGCGCAATACCAAAAGGATACGAGTCCAAACACACTTATAGCTAGCTAGAAAACCATAATAAAACTGTTAATAAAGCAAATTCATTGTTGCGTATATTACCAAGTTAAAATTCTTGGCTGCACCGCGTCTCTCATAAAGTTACCATAAGTGCGGCGTAGCAATACAAAATGGCATACCAATCAAAATTGATGTTATCGCGCTTACTTGTCAAACCGCAATAAATCTGTTAGTTTTTAGAGCTATTAAAACGGTAACACCCTGACCAAACAGTTTTTTTCTGCTATTATGGAGAATACCAAAGTTCATCACTAAAATTATTTTTTTATGCGAAGCCATATTGCCATAGTCTAGTATTTTGTTTAACTCGCAAACAACAATTCATCAAAGCAAAGTGTTTTGCAGAAAGAAAGTTATTATCAATCGGTTTTCCTGTCAGCGGCAGCAACTAAAATGATTTTGCTAAAAATTGAGATTGACTAACTGAATATTTTCAATTTATTAAAACAACCAGTTTTCGAAAATTGCAAAATTTCAGTGGCGCGCTGATTTTATCGACCTATCATATCAATATGCACGATGAAATTAAATGCGTACATGCTGCATATTAACTAGAGATGCCAATACCGGGAGGTATTTTGAAAACCGGGTTTTCGGTATTGATAAATGCAATACCGGTAAAACCGGTAAAAAACCGGTAAAAGTTAACTCTTGAAAACTATATTCAAAAATCATATGATTTGAAGAAGTTCCTTCCATAATCAACGATTCTCAATTTCTGTCGCGTAGTTAATTCATTAAAAAAATAATATTTAACAATGCGAAGAGAATTTACCATGTCATCTTTTAAACGAGAACAAATTTCAATGAAAAACTTCCGGAGGCAGAGAATCTTCATTCGGTCTCCACAGAGAAAGAAAGAATAATTCCTAGTGATAAATTAGAAATGTAGCGTAGGAAAACCCTTGTTCAAGAGCTTTTAATAAGCTGCTTAGATACTGACATTTATGATAAATTATAACTGAAGGTTCAGTTGATTTTGGTTCCTCTGCCTGCTCGGTTTCTGAGTTTATTCCATTGACTTTTAAAATAATAAAACCTTGCAGAATTTTATTATTAAAACATCCTTGATGCCTTGAAGAATATTACAAAGTCATTGCACATAGCGCGGCTAATTATAAAACGAATAAATTTAAATATACGGAAATTCTATCAATACAGTAACTCGAACAGCAGTTGTGCGATACTTGAAAGGTGTTCCGAGAGTAGTTTTAGAGTGCGTAGTTCGTAGAGTTTGCAATTTTTCCGGTACAGTAATTCGACAGCAGCCAAGGCTGGTTTTAGCACTGCGACAATTTCTTATTTCTTCATGAATTCCCCATCGCTTAAATAAAGCGTATCCTTGTTTCTCAGCAACGAAAACAGTTCTCTTCAACGACCGCCTCGACACCAGTAACAGAGGAGCTCAACATGCAAGATGGCATGATCAGATCGATAGTGATTTGCGACTTCTGAGACGACTGAGAAATTGGCGACGAGTAGCCCAGGGATTAGAACAAGTTGAATGGAGACGACTGCTTAAAAAGCATGAGGCACTCCGGCTCTATGCCGACAGCGGTGAGGTATTTCAGGGGTTTCCCTTTGGAAGAACTACATAATTGAGTTATTATTTGTAGAACCTTCAATCATGAATTTAAGTTTCCCCTTGCTTTAAACTTTTTACCAGCGATTCAGGCTTCTTGAGTTGTTATTTGATCATGCAAAAAAATACCGAAAATACCGGTTTTTGGTCTTGGAAAAACCGGTAATTCGGTATTGGAAAATAGCCCGGTAATACCGGTAAAACCGGTTTCGGTAAAACCGGTATAGCATCCCTAATATTAACGAAATTGCTTTAAATTTAATAAATATTCTTTGGGATATTTTATTCTGATCGCTATAAACCAAATCGTTCAGTACGATCTGTCAGTAAAATTTAAACTTTTCTGCTTTCGGAAATATTTTCAAGTTGACAAAGCTACCCGCATAAAACTATTGATAAAACGGTGGGTATTATAAATGTATTGTATGATCAACAGTTACTGTTCCTGATAAAGTTTTATATCATTTGCTATCATTCAAGTTCATATAGGTTTAACCATTGGCGTACGATATTGTATACAGTTAGTACTAAATAAATAGTAAGAACGAAATTTTGACCATTGAGTGGAAAGTTAGGTTGAATGATTTTTCTGTGTACATATAAATGGGTTACATTATTTTACTGTGTACCCACAGAAACGAACGAAAAAAGCGATAAACTGTAATTCATTGCTTCGCTGTTGGACTTCCGCTCCATCATCACCGTCATTTCTGATTGCCGGTTAGAATCTTTGAGTGAGGATTATATCATTGTGAAAATGCTAGTGAGTATTGTTTAAAAATTGGATTGCCATAATTTAATTGAAATATTTTATCTGCAGATCGAGCAACTATTAAGCGATGAACATGTTCTTAAGTTTTGCCTTAAAGAGATCGCAGCATGCCGCGTATACACTATCCGCTTTCATTTGGAGTGTCCAAGGTGATATCGGCGAGGAAGTCAAAAGTACGTATAGTGGTGACACGGTGACCTGCCAGGATTTAGTTACGCTGCACAGTTATCCATGAAGCTACCATGGTGGATGAGTTACAAACGGGGGCGTGAGTGAAAATACGCAAAATCGCAAGCGCCTATTACGAAATAATTGAAATTATATTTCATATCATTTATGAGCTAATAAACGAACTATATAATATGGCTAAATTATTTACCATTGTTGAAACAATATTTATAGCATAAAATAGCATACACCAACGATTTCTAGTATAATCCCTTAACCATATCAAAACCATTACACGAATGATACATGCACCACTAGTAACAATATAAATACCATTGTCCCTGTCATTCAATGTGAATCGTTTGCTTCCGAAAAACCATAATAAAACTATATATGTAATAGTTTTAGTACAATTTCACTGACTGTATGTCCACCATACCAAGTATGGTATCGCCAAAAAATTGTTCGCGCTAGTCAGCATTTTTGTATGGTAACCATACCTAACGACTAGTTCATACAATGGTTATTTCTCAAGTTACCATTTACCACATAGTCAAAACCATTGCTGAGTATAGTCTGCATATGGTTATCTGATTATACAGCAAATGGTACACTTGATTCACCAAATGGTTAGAAAACTATACGGAAAATCGTTGGCATATGGTATTTGACTATGCGGGATAGCGAACTTATTTCGCTTTTGCCAGAAAAGCGAAAAGCTTTTTTAAATCATGGCGATGACTGTCAAGCAGCGAAAGCTTAGCCGGTTTTATTGCTGCTTTCAGCAGAGCGTGATACGACTACTTGAGCTTATAACCTGATTCTTATAGCGGTTATTAAAACATTCTGAATAGTGGGCCACTTGGTCAGAAAGCTGTTTTATAGTCATCATCAGAAAGTTCTGGTGGAGCTCATAGTTTTATTAGCGGTTTTATGAAATTGGTCATGAAAACCACTAGACAAACGTAATAAAACTTGGAATTGTTACTTGGGCACTGAGCGTGCTCAAGCAGTAGGAGGCTTGCTTCCGGTGCTTCGAGCACGGGCATAAGGCCTGAAACTGCAAGGGGCCAGATAGGAGTCAATTGTGCAGGAGATGTGGCAGTGCTGGGCATAAAGCAAGGGACTGCGCGGAGCCGCCCAAGTGCTTGATCTATACCGGTTAACGGGACGCAAAGCACGTAACGGGAGGTCCAAGGTGCCCGGCTAGTGTGCTGGCGACCAAGCCACGATCATGATGCAAGTGACACAACTCAACCTGAACCACTGCAGCACGGCTCAGCAGCTGCTTCACCAAGCAGTTTCCGGGTCGACAACGGACATTGCTATCATCTCGGACCTATATCGCGTCCCTGCCGGAAACGGCAACTGGGTCTCGGATAGGTTAGGGACGGCGGCTATATGGACTACATGCAGGTTCCCGGTTCAAGAGGTTGTGTCAACCGCAGAAGAGGGATTTGCGGTTGCCAAAGGGGGTGGAGTATTCTACTGCAGCTGTTATGCTCCGCCGAGATGATCTATCGAGCAGTTTACGTGGATGGTAGACCGAGTATCAGTTGTGCTGACTACTCTAAGGCCAGTGGTTGTGGCGGGCGACTTTAACGCTTGGGCGGTTGAGTGGGGAAGTCGTCGCACAAACCATAGAGGTCGGATTCTGCTTGAGCCTCTGGAAAAGCTTAACGTAGATTTGGCCAATGTCGGCACCACAAGTACCTTCAGTAGTAGCGGTGCGGAGTCTATCATCAACGTGACATTCGGCAGTCCTGGTCTGATAGGAGACTGAAGGGAAGACAATGGCTACACACACAGTGACCATCAGGCGGTGCGACATGGTGTCGGTCAGATACCGAGGCGGCAGGCGGCGAGTAGAGCCGACACTCCAACCACCCGTGGATGGAAGACATCATACTTCGATCCCGAAGTATTTGTGGAAGCGATCCGGAGAGTGTGCAGTGATCGCGGTATGCCCGATCCGAACGCTGATCATTTGGTTGAGGTACTGTCGCGAGCGTGTGACGCTACTATGCCTTGGAAAGGTTGACCTAGGTATGGGAGGTCACCGGCTTACTGGTGGACAGATGAAATCACGGAACTCCGTGGAGCGTGCTTTCGTGCGAGGAGAAATAGGCAAAGAGTCGGACGAAGGCAGAGCTGAATGTCGAGTGGGATAAAAGCTAGTAAACGAGCCTGCTTTAAAAGGTTATGTGTAAGTGTCAATGCGAACCTGTGTACAGTGGGGCGACTCCATACAAATGTTGGCCAAGCAAAAAAATTCTTTAAATTAAGGATAATATACGGTTCTTAAGCAATTTTGGGGTGCTGAGCCCGAATTTTGCATTTTATTTTTGCATTGGAACGTAAATTTTTTGAGTTAGGGACTATTTTTGACTATTTTTTAAAGTATTTTCCAAACTATTTAAAATTATTTTTGCAGGGTCAAATATTTTTTAAAACATTAAATAATAGATCTGAGTTTTAATAAAAAATACAATATTTAAAAACATTTCAATATTCTTCTTCTTCTTCTTTTTCACCTTCTTCTTCATCATCATCTTCCTCTTCTTCCTCTTCTGCAGTACCACTAGTTTCACATTTTTTTCTTCAGCTGTAATTTAACACCCTCAGGTAGATTTTAAAAGTTATATTTTTCCGTTTAAAAAAATTATTGATAATCGGAGAAATGTGAATACATTGAATTGATTCACGCTGAATTTGCGTGTAAAATATTCTCTTGTATTTTTTATCACTTTATTGCTTTTTTCTTGTGCTTATTGTGTCATTCTTCCTATCGGTAATACAGTAATGCCTCGAAGTAAAGCAACTTTATTTTTATTTTCGTTACCTTATATCGAAGTTACGTTTTATCGAATCAAAAACGAAATTTATTCCTATTCAAACGAAAATGATTGCAAATGAAAGGGAAGCCTTTCAAACCGTTAACTGTAAAATTTTATGAAGATCCTGTAGTAATAATCCTGTAGTTTGAAAGATACATCAAGAAATTCAAAGAAGCAAAAGTGTGTAAAGATGTTGTTAATTAAAATTTGAAAATCTAAATAACGAAATTGATCATAACTTTTATAAATTTTAAAAAGAAAAATGATTTTCAATCAGTAACAATGCTAGGTCACACCACAATAAAAGCTAATTCAGTTATTGTTATTGATTTTAAAAAATTACTTTATATCAAGGTAAAAGTTATGTTATATCGAATTACGTTACATCGAAGTTGCTTTATATCGAGGTATTTTTCTTATAATTAATTCCATATCTATACCCGTGAACTTATACTGACAATATCGTTTGTTGCAAAAAATGACAATAGCGTCAGGGCAAATTGAAAACGGACTGTTGCCTGCAGCAGTTACACTTGAATAATAGCTGTGTTTCGAAAGAGCGTTAAAGTGCATAGCAAAGCCAAGCCGTGGGCTTAAACCGTCATTAGATATTACGCTTCTTTATCGACAGACTTCGCCGGCTGTTTAGAGTACAAGAAAATTACGGGGCCAGTTTAACGATCCTACTGACTCTGTCAAGCAAGCACCGCCTAGCCGAGATAAAGTGCTTAAAGTGCTAAAGTGCTTAAATCTAGTCTGATAATGAATAGCTGATGGACGATTTTATTCGAATGAAATGAAAATTTGTGTTATATTTCGCACAAAACAAGCGAGCAATAAATTTGTTGCCATTTGGCAGTGTTCAAATCATTTTTGAAAATTTTGCGTTAGTAACGAGAAAACTATGCTCTGCGCTACTCTGTGCTAAATCAGACTATATTCATTTGAAAGCATGGTTTGAGTTAACTTTTGCCGGTAGTGTCAATAGTGGCGAACCGTGGCTTCAAAACTTTTGTGCTTGATTTATGCAAAAATATCGCATTTTTTAATTAAAACTGAAATTGTGGCATACTATAATAAAAATACTACATAGTGAATATATCTGACTTATTTAGTACTATTTTTTGAACAACTTTTCCTTAGATAGTGTTAAAATCCGAGCTACGGTTAGGCATCCAGAAAATTTTGAAATATTGCGTTAATTTTTAAAATAACGCTAAAATATGCTGACGTAGCACACTTTCAAAAGTCATAAAAAATTCAAAATAGGTCGGATTGATCCAAAATTTTGGATTTAAGCACTTCAATAGTATAGAACTACAGGAAGAATAGAGTGAAAAGTCAAAATGAATTTTCATTTTTTAGCTGTTGGCCGGCGATTCCCCACTGTGCTGTGGGGTGATGCCTACAGGGTCGTAATGGCAAAGATAAAGGGCGTGATGGCACCCGCAGAGCAATCGCCAGAGATGCTGGAGCGGATCATCGAGGGCCTCTTTCCGCGCCACGAGCCAAGGCCCTGGCCCCAAGTCACTGAGTCGTCCCACGGCCGATGTTCCAGTATCTCAGACCATAGCGTAAGATGGTCGGCCTCCCAGCCGAACATCCAAAATAACGTGGGCGACGGCGGTTTAGAGGTCGGGGAGGAAGGGACGGTTACGAACGAGAAACTCCTTGAGATCGCAAAATCCCTAACGGTGAGCAAGGCACCGGGGCCAGACGGAATCCCGAATATGGCCATTAAAGCGGCTATTCTAGAGGCTCCCAAATCATTCGAGCCAGTAATGAGTTGATGCCTGGAAGGTGGCCACTTCCCGGACAAATGGAAGCGACAGAACCTGGTTCTATTGCCGAAGCCGGGAAAACCTCCGGGGTCCCCTCGTCATATAGGCCGATCTGTATGCTCGATACAGCCGGCAAGGTGCTGTAGAGGGTTATCCTTAACAGACTCGTACAGTACACTGAGGGTACAAACGGTCTGTCAAGGAACCAATTCAGCTTCCGAAAAGGCAAATCTACGGTGGATGCCATCTTGTCTGTCACTAAGACAGCCGAGGTGGCAATCCAGCCCAAGATGACAGGTATCCGTTATTGCGCAGTTATCATGCTCGACGTGAGAAATGCGTTTAATAGCGCTAGCTGGGACTCCAGAGCCAATTCGCTTCGGAACGTCGCCGGTGTCGCTGTACAGAATTCTGGAAAATTATTTCCAGAATCGTGTGCTATGCTACAACACGAAGGAAGGTCAGAAGTGCAATCCAATCACCGCAGGGGTTCCGCAAGGCTCCATACTGGGCCCGGTGTTGTAGAACGCTATGTATGACGAGGTGTTGAAGTAAGTTCCCGGTATGGGTGGTGATTGTCGGTTTTGCGAACGACATCACCTTGGAAATCTACGGTGAATCTATCATAGAGGTTGAGTTGACGGCTGTCTACTCTATAAGCATTGTTGAAGATTAGATGCGATCCAGGAAACTGGAGCTAGCGTATCATAAAACGGAGGTTATCGTGGTGAACAACCGCAAGTCGGTGCAGCAAGCAAATATCAGCGTCGGGGACTGCACTATTTCGTCAACGCGGTCCTTAAAACTCCTGAGAGTCATGGTCGACGACAAGCTCAAGTTCTGGAGCCACGTCGACTATGCCTGCAAGAAGGCTTCCACAGCTATTTCGGCATTGTCTCGTATGATGTCTAATAGCTCTGCGGTATATGGCAGCAAGCGAAGGCTATTAGCCAATGTGGTCCAGTCCAAACTCCGGTATGGCGGGCCGGTGTGGTCATCGGCGGTAGGTACCAAAAGCTATCTAGCAAAGCTGGAAAGCACCTATCGTCTCATGTGCTTGAGAGTGGCAATTGCGGATCGCACAGTTTCGCATGACGCAATCTGCGCTTTAGAGGGTATGATGCCTATTGGCATTATCATCAGCGAGACCGTAGAGTGCTTCAACCAACGTGGAACTAGAGGCATACGGAGTACCACAAGATCGGCCTCGATCCAATTCCACAAAAAGTCGGTGGACACATCGACTTATCCCGGAACTATCCGGGTGGGTCAACAGGCGCCACAACGAAGTCAACTTCCACCTGATACAGATTCTGTCAGGGCATAGTTGTTTTAGACAGTATCTGCACAAGTTTGGGTATGCGGAGTCCCCCGCGTGTCCCGAATGCGTGAATGTTGAGGAAACTGCAGAACATGCTTTCTTCATATGCCCTCGTTTCGCAGGCGCGAGAAGCAACATGATGTTAGTGAGCGGACAGGACACTACTCCGGATAACTTAGCCCAAAGGATGTGTTCTAGCTCGGACGTCTGGGGAGCGGTCAATGCGGCTGCTACCCAGATTGTACTTGAGCTACAAAACCGCTGGACGACTGATTAACGGCGGATGAATAGCCTAACTACCATAATCCAGTAGTTATCTAAGAGAGTGCGTTAAGCACAATAGCCCCTTCCTGAAGTAACCTTCTCGGTAGGTGGTGCCAGGGGGGATGGAGGCTGGAGGCTCGAGTAGGGTTTTAGAGGGTCCGGATCCTCACGCCCCATTAGGGGGTCGGGATACCAAACCCCACTCCCGGAGTTGTCTTCTCAGGTGTCTGATAGTACCGTATTTTCTAAGCTGCTCAGCAGATTTCCCTACTCGTAAAAAAAACGCTGTTGAATAGAGAAGTAAACGCGAAGATCAGCAGGTACAGGATAAGAATTGTGAGCGACGGCCAAGCTGTGGAGCCACCAACACAAGAGAAGGTTATAAAGGCAATCAGTGAGCTGAAAAACAGTAAGGTTGCTGGAAAGGATGGTATCGTGGCTGAACTTCTAAAAGCGGATAGCAAGCAGCTGTACAAAACAATTCACCGCATCATTGTCATGGAATGGTTATGATCAGTGTCATGGCTATGGGTGGAAAATAAATATCGGAGGAGTGGTAGATTGGCCTCATTTCCCATAATTTTAAAAACGGGCATCGACTCAAGAATAAAAACTACAAGGTATACAGCGCTAAGGGTTGTACTAAAGGGTGACGTAGCACTATATCAGATCATTAAATCAAAGACTAATGTTAGCTGCATTTTTGGCATATGTATGTTTATAAGAATCTGTGAGTGCCATTGTTTTACTAGTGAATGTTTAAAAGAGAAGAGCGAAATGTTCAGTTTCAATTCTTCATTAAATACAATGGTGGTTTTTAAATTACGTGGACAGGGTTTCATAAGTACAACGCCTGCCACCATTGAGACATAGAGATTTCTTTCAAATATCACTTGTGTGCATCATAAAGGTTGAAATAGTAATTATTGTCCATCCCACAAATTGTTGTATTAAATATGATTATGCGTAGCTTAACATGTTTCAATAATCTTACTTTAACTCGCTTGTGGCCTTTAAAAAGGCCATTGGTTACATGTAACATTACAGCCAAAGCACGTTCATCGCAAATATGACGTGCCATTTGAATGGCCTTCTCTTTTGACATGAATGGCAACAGATACGTAAGTTAGCGGCGTTTATTCACTGTCTTTTGCGCCGAGAAGGTTTTAATAGTTTACTTTCACAGTTTACCGCTTGTTACATAGCAGAAAATAACATTCACAAAATTTTTTTGGAATGACACCTTATCCGAAACCTTGCCGTAAGACGTAGTCCTACGTCAAAAAAATTCCTGCCTTCTAAGACCCCCACATGCCAAATTTGGTTCCATTTACTTGATTCGTTCTAGAGTTATGAGGAAATTTGTATTTCATTTGTATAGGAGCCCCCCCTCTTAGAAGGGGAAAGGATCTCAGTACACCACAGAAAAAAATCCTGCCTTCTGAAACCCTCAAATGCCAAATTTGTTTCCATTTGCTTGATTAGTTCTCGAGTTTCGAGGAAATTTGTGTTTCATTTGTATAAGAGCCCCTCCCTCTTACGCTTTCCCTAAAATTGCTCTCTTACCCCCTTCATAAAATTGCTGGTCATTTTATCTATCCAACGACATGGAAATTGTTCAGTTTCGATCAGTAGTTATTAGCATTTGAAATCTTTCATTCAAACGTTATACACTGCTATTTTTGTTTTCACAAAATGCTTCCCAGTCCCAATATAGTAAACAAAGACGTAGTTCTACGTCAAAATCAGAGGGATTGTGTACAAGACACGACCGCATAGGTGACGCAGGACTACGTAGGTCTCTTTGTAGTGATAGTAGCATCACAGACAAACAGACAAGACACTCGCGTTAATTATATCGTCCATTAAAAACCACTTATTTTTCAAAAAATCATGTTTCGCAACGTGGCCACAACGTGCGCTCGAGTGTTGCTTCGAGTTTCCAGTATAAAACCATACAAATGTAAAAAACTACAAGGTATACAGCCCTAAGTGTTGTATGTCATCCATTGCGTAGGACTATATCAGATTATTAGATCAAAGACTAATGTAAACTGCATTTCTGGCATATGAATGTTTATAAGAATCTGTAAGTGCCATTGTTTAAGTGAACATTTAAAAGAGAGCGAAATATTCAGATTCAATTCTTCATTAAATGCAACGGTGGCTTTGAAAATACGTGGACGGGGGTTCATAGTTGTACCTATTCAGTTTCAATTCTTCATTAAATGCAATGGTGGTATCGAAATTAAGTGGACAGGGTTTCAAAAGTAGGGGAACTTACCCACAGTTCGACAGACAGACACAGATGAACAGGGTGGGTAAAACGGACAGGTGGTTGATTCTACCAGTTAAGCATTAAAATTCGTAAATGTTTTGATGGGCATTCAATCTTCTTGCTATCTCATGATGTCTGAACGTTCCCATAATTATTTAGGACTTTCAAATTTTGATAATGTACAGAAAAACTGAAAATTGGAAGTGATTCTGCGTGCGGATATAACTTTTATGTCATCGCAAATAAGCTTTTTGAGTGGTTTAATTCTAAAATGTTACCTATAATATCAAGTATTTAGATTTAATACCTTTTCAAGTAACGGCTGCATTGAAATAACGGGTAATTTTTTTTGCATATGAAAAATTGTAAACACTTTTAAAAATGTATAATGATGGGGTGAAATGGACAATTGCTAGTGTGGGTAAGATGGGCAGTGAATATGTAATAATGAAAATGGTGGATATAAACGAAAATTTAACCGGCAAATGTGGACTTCAACTAAATTAGCAGCGGCCAGCTGTGAAATAACTTTTGCAATGCTTGTTCATACTGCCGTTGTTAAACAATTTTCGATTGGAAGTCCCCGGATAGAGGGGGAGCTGCCCCCTTCACTTCTTGCACACTACACCACCATTTTTTACTTATTCAAATTCTAATGGTAAATAGTGTTATATGCTCTCAGTTGGGGCGATTTACAATACCTGTCCATCTTACCCCCACACATTGTCCGTTTCACCCGCAGCACTAAAAAAGTTCTCTTTTTCGGACCGTTTTTATTACTCAAAATACACATTGAAAAACATTCTTTGTTAAATATTTCACTAGCTGCTTTTGGAAACGATTTATTGATATAAGTAAACTGAAGTATTAAGGTTTTGTAAATCATAAGTTCTCTGCATTATATTAGATGTTCTTCTTAACCTGTTCGTCTTACCCACAGTTCCCCTACAACGCCTGCAACCATTGAGACATAGAAGATTTCTTTTAAAAATCATTTGTGTGCATCATAAAAGTTATACTACTAATGAATGACCAGCCTCCAGATAATTGTATTAAATATGATTATGCGTAGGTGGAAGCCAGGGTCGTATGCTGACAGGAAAGGAGGTCTCTTTCGAGCTTCATTGGCCCTCCGGGTGTTGGTGTAGCAGCCGTCACCACTAAAAATACTAAAGCACGAAACGAAGAACAAGGAAATTCTTACTGGAGCAATCGGAATAGACCTACGCGACGAAAAAGGACTATGGATTGGACACTCGGGACGTGGAACTGCCGATCTCTCAACTCCCAAGGGAGCACTCGAGTGCTCTCCGACTTCTTGCAGAGCAGCAAGTTCGACGTCGTAGCGCTGCAGGAGGTGTGCTTTTTTTTGTATTTATGCAGGGAGAAAATCTTCATAGACAGCACCTTCACGGTGCCGAATAGGCTTCACATGGTGCCAACATGCGCCTACCTACTAAAAACTATCCTGCTGCCCGTTCCTGAACCCCTCCCGGAACTACCGTTAGGTTTTACTTCAGGAGGGAGGACGTGCCTAAGCACTCCGACTTATCCGTTGCGTGTGTGGGTTCACACAACACCCTTGTCACTTCCTACCGCCACTACCCTTCACCTAGGGCCTGGGCTGCCCAATCAGCTCAATACTGACCCTAGCAAGCTATGTCAGGCCCTGTCGTTGCAAACGTTCTATCCGTTGCAACTCCGTTATCACCACCGTTGCCGCCCCATGCGCGCTGCTCAGTGCACATTCTCTGCACAATGTTGTCGGCGTTGGTGTCTTCCCCTAACGACCGCAAGCATCACCCGCCGAGTGGACGTAAACCGCGGGCAGTGAAAAATCACATGCTCCGCCGTTTCCTCGGCTACCGTGCAAACGGGGCAAAAGGGTGAGTCTACCCGCCCACGCGTATGTAGATACTTCTTAAAGCATCCACGCACGTCCCGACAGAAACTGGGAAAGGAAAAAGTTTACTTTACCATGACCTCTGCCGATCCAGGACGATATGTTCTGGATCAGCCTATGGGTCCACCTACCATGGTCGGTGCGATCCCATTCCGCCTGCCAACGCTTAATAGAGTCCAGCCTAACTCTGTCCCTAGCGCCCCTGACGTTCCTCTGCCTATGGCACTCGATATCCTCACCTAGAAGTATGCATATGGGGATCATGGCTGCAATAACCCTAATCGCATCCAACGATATGGTACGGTAGTCGCACGCAACGCGCAATGCTAACAGCCTGAACACCTTGTTCAGGCATGCCTGATTGCGCTTACTCTCCAAAGCCGGATCTCACGCCGGTGCACCGTATCGTAGCACCGACATGGCAACGCTGGCCATCAGGCGTCTCTTACTGCTGCTAGGACCGTAGCCGTTCGGCATGATCTTGGACAGCGCAGTAACCGCCGTTGACGCTTTACCACAAACATAATCCACATGGCTGGTGAAGTTCAGCCATGACACCCAGGTACTTCACATTTCGTTTGGAGACAATCACCTGTCCTCCAACGATTATTTTGGCCTCTAGGACCGACTTACGATTACTGATCATCACCGCTTCCATCTTATGGTGGGCCAATCGTAGATTGACGCCCGCCATTCAACCCTCTATTTTGCTTATGGCGTCTGATGCCAGCATTTCCATCTCCTCTAGAAACTCGCCTACCACAGTAAGGACGATATCATCGGCGAAGCCAGTGATCTCGATCCCAGTAGGTAGTTCGAGCGTCAGCATCCCATCGTACATGGCATTCCAAAGCGTGAGGCCGAGAATCGAACCCTGTGGAACACCCGCCGTCACTTTGTACCTCTTTGCCCCATCCTCCGTATCGTACACTAGCGTCCGGTTCTCGAAGTACCTTTTAAGCAACCTGCATAGATGATCCGGTACCCTCATCCTATGCAGCGCTAACGCGATTGCACCCCAGTTAGCGCTGTTAAAGGCGTTTTTGACATCGATTGTGACTATGGCACAATACCTGTCGCCTCGCCTTTTCCGTTTCATAGGCTTCTCGGCCCCCTCCACCACGGCCATTATGGCGTCTACAGTGGACTTTCCCTTACGGAAGCTAAACTGCGTGCTTGCCAGTCCGACATCGCTTTCTACCACAGGCGTCAGCCTGTTTAGGATTACCCGCTCTAGCAATTTGCCTAGCGTGTCCAATAGGCAAATTGGCCTGTACGACGAGGGATCACCAGGTGGTTTCCTCGGCTTTGGCAGCAGTACCAATCTTTGGATTTTCCATTTGTCTGGAAATTCGCATACCTCTAGGCAATTCTAAAGCGTCTCTCTAAACATATCGGGATATGCTTGGATCGCCACTTTGAGTGCCTCGTTCGGAATCCCGTCAGGACCGGACGCTTTCTTCATTTTTAAACCCCTGGCAATTACGACGAGTTCCTCATTCGTGACCGGAGTGAGAACATCATTCGATTGACCGTACGGGGTCGGAGGCCACCAAACTGGATCGTGTTGCGGAAAGAGCCCTTCCACGATGACTTTCAGCTTTTGGGGGCAGGTTTCCTGCGGCGCGGATGTACCCTTCATCTTTTTCATCACCGCCTGGTATGCACCGCCTCAGGGGTTTGAGTCCGCATCGCGGCATAGTTCCTGGAAACAGGATTTCTTGCTACGCCTAACCTTCTTCTTAAGCGCCGACCTGGCTGCCCTAAGTTCGACTCCCCGAGCTTCAGCATCTGCATCAGTCCGGGCCCCCTGCGCTAGCCTTCTCGCTCTGTGGCACCTGGAACGGAGCTGGGCAATGGTATCACTCCACCAGTGTACCGAGCGACGACCGTTCATTGGCTGCCCCGTCCTGGGCATAGTGGTGTAACATGCCCGTACTAGGACGTTGGTCAGCTCACGAGCACTCAGGTTCGAGCGGGTGCTCTCTGCACTGAGTGCTTCAACGAACAGGTCTTTGTCGAAGGACTTCACTTTCCACCACCTCCCTGTCGAGGTGTGCTGGAAGAGCGCAACGGTACGTACGTTCAGAGATGGACATACCATCTACCAGAGCTGCGGCAACACACACGGGCTAGGTACGGCTTTCATAGTGAAGGGCGAGATGCGGAAACGGGTGATTGGGTGGTGGCCAATCAATCCGCGAATGTGCAGGTTGAGAATCAAGGGCCGATTCTTCAATATAAGCAGCATCAGCCCCCACCTTAGAAGTACCGATGACGACAAGGATTAATTCTACGCGCAGTTGGAGAGTGAATACGACCGCTGCCCAAAACATGATATCAAGATCGTCATCCGGGATTTCAATGCTCAGGTCGGCCAGGAGGAGGAATACAAACCGGTGATTGGAAGGTACAGTGCACACCAGCGGACCAATGAAATAGGCCTAAGACTTATCGACTTTGCCGCCTCCAAGAACCTGGCCGTACGTAGTAGCTTTTTCCAGCACAGAATCCATCACAAGTACACCTGGAGGTCATCAAATCAGACAGAATCACAGATCGACCACGTTTTGATCGACTGTCGGCACTTCTCAGACATTATCGACGTCAGATCCTATCGAGGCGCTAACGTTGACTCGGACCACTACCTAGTGATGGTTAAGATGCGCACAAGACTCTCCGTTGTGAATAATATTCAGTACCGACGCCAGCCTCGGTTAGATCTCGCGCGGCTGTAGCAGCCAAACATCGCCGCAAACTACGCGCATTCACTCGAAGCTGCGCTGCCGGAAGAGGACGAGCTGGACGAAGCCCCTCTCGAGGACTGTTGGAACACTATCAAAACAGCCATCAGCAGTGTAGCGGTGAGCTCCATCGGGCATGTGGCTCGGAATCAGCGGAACGTTTGGTTTGACGATGAATGTAAGAGGGTGATGGATGAGGAGAACGCTGCGCGGGGGCCAAGATACGCAGTGCCACGCGTCAGAACGTTGAAAGACACAAACAGAAGAAGATGCAGCGAAACCAAATCTCGCGGGAGAAAAAGCGCTACCTGGAAGAGCAGGAATATGCAGAGTTGGAGCGGCTGCATCGTTCTCAGGAAACGCGAAAGTTCTACCAGAAACTGAGCGGATCCCGCAAAGGCTTTGTGCCGCGAGCCTGCAATTGATTATATTGTGTGCCAAATGGAATAAAAACCTGAAGTAATCCACCTAGCGGCGTGACCTGGCCTTTCTACTAGATCATTTTTTTATTTCTTGGTATCTGAATATGTATCTATAATTCAGTTAGTCATATTTTTAAGCTTCAATTTACTACGAGCAACTATTGTATTTTCCTTACTAGACTCCAGAATGAATATATGTAGTAAATCAATTCAAAAACCAAGCTGGAATGAAAGAAATACTGCAAAAGTAGTGCCACAAACATTTCCGATTGCGGGTAACAGTAAGAGAAGAAAATTACGACTGAAATATTTCAGAGCACTTCCTGCTAAAACGCTGAAAAAAAAAACATTTTTGTTTCGACTATTTTTAATTGAAATGAAATTTTGCTGATGTGTTGGATACCACTTAAGGATTCATTTTCAATGAAACTTAATTTTTTTCGTCAAACGTAACTGTTCAAAAGGGCGTATTTAGAAATGAGGTAAATAAAACAAAACAGATCTCAAAGACTACTTATTTGTTCAAAATGAAGTCAATGAAAAAGTTGCCGGAAGTTAAGTGCATGTTCAATAAAAAATTACAGAAAAACCCGATTTAATCCACCTAGTGGTGAAAGGAACCTTTGTTATACCATCTTATATGGCATTTGATATGGGCATTTCCCGCTAAAATATTATTTTTGATTTGTATTTGAATTTGTAATTTTTATAAAACTGCAAAGCAAAGCCTAGGTGCTACATTCCGTTATCGAGTACTGAATTAAGAGACTGGCCATGCCACTCAACAACTCGCGTCAATAAACCAACGACAGTCACTGATTACTTGAAACGTGCTTCGCTGGTTTAATGATGACAAGTTCTCGCGAGCTACTGAGTTACCATGGCCAGACTCTCAATTAAGTACTCTAGTCACCTTGGCCGGCAGAGCGAGCAACCGTCAGTGTCTCCCGAATATTAGCAGAGCTGCTAGTCTTCTTGTTATGGGGTCTTCGAATAAAACTAAAATTATTATATTCCAGCCGAGATTCGAACATACGACGACTGGCTTATTAGACCAGCATCATACCTCGACGCCAACTGGAAGGCGTAAACTGACAGAGTCAAATTATATACGCATCACTTTGAACTAAATTCTTATATAAACTGTTTCTTAGGTCCAGCCATTCTCAAGTTATTCAGATGTGAAATTTAAAAATTATCCATTAGAGTCAATACATGCAAAGTATCCGATAACCGTGTAGAGTAAGTAGGGGTAAAAGTGCGATACGGGTAAAAGTGCGATTCAGTGATCTATCGGTGCAGATTCCGAGTAAATTTTCTACATTGCCATGGATGGGTGACTAATTTGACAGCTTGAATCTAACGTAAACTTTGGTTGCTTACGAAGCATAGTTGCTGAGTTATGTGCAAATGTTATTTTATTGTTGATGTATTTTTTTGTTATATGGCAAATACGATATCAACAGGAAGATATTACTTGTTGGAAATTTGTAGCAGCGTTTTACATCACTCACATATCTGGTTTGAAAATACAGTGAAAATAATTTACAAAATATATTTCATTTTCCGTAATTTAATCTAAACCCGTCAAGCGCCTAGCGGGGTAAAAGTTCGATTCACGGACGGGGCAAAAGTACGATTCATGGACGAGGCAAAAATGTATAGCTAATTATATACAGCTTTAGGCACTATATTACGAAATGAAAGACCTGCAGAAAACTATGTGCTCTACAGATGCTGGCCGAATAAAAACAATGTGTTTCCAGTTCCACTGATGAAACAAAAAACAAACGCTTTGAAAAGTTTCGATGTAACGGAGGCTGCAATACACCAACGCAAAATAGGAAAGGTGCAAATTGAGAATATTCCTTACCGAAACATAACGCAGATTGAAGATAATATGGTTTTGTTAACTACTGCTGGGCTAATTTCATGGATTTTAGCTTCGAACTTTTGCCCCGCAGTATTCGCACTTTTGTCCCGCTAGTGGGGTAAAAGTGCGAATCAGCACTTAATCAGAAGAAAGAAGAATTTATTTTGCAAAACACTATTACCGCAGATGATTTATAGTTGAATGTGAAGACATTGAGTTACTGCATCACTATAAAATATATTATGTTGTTGTCCTTCTTTATATCTCACGAAAATTGACGACAACGTCAAACATCGCACTTATGCCCCGCCCTACTCTAATCGTATTACGAAACTGAATTCGGACGTCTTCGCAGCTAAAACTCGGATTGTAGGTTGGAGTTTGCTCGAAACTAAAATGTTTTATTTTATCAGTAATTAAGTGTGGAAATTATAATTGTTGTGTGTCACTTACAGTTTTAGTCCTTTCAGTGTTATTTGTAATAGCTCGAATTTATATTTTATTTTATAATTGAGAAAATATTTTATACGAAAATAAGAGGAAACATGTTCTTTACTGAAAGCTTTTTATCTTAATTATAATGGTACGATTCGGTGTTGCCAGCGGTGACGAATTATGTCTGATCACCCTGATTAAAGTGATTTGTCAGTCAACTGGCTTCACAGGACTAACTCGATTTTAAGTCTCACTGTTGTTGTGGGAACATTCCCCCGCTTTTATTGCTGGCGGCTGGATCTCGGCTATACCTATTCCATCCACTTCTAACAGTGCAAGTTTTACTACAGGTCTCAGCAATACTCTATTTGCTGTTTGCACTTCTGCTCGACGAACTCTGCCGTCCCTGCCCGGAAAAACCTTTATAACCCGTCCTCTGACACACCTGTTTACCACCACTACGAAGTCGCCCACCGCAATTGGTTTTGTGTCAGAGAACCACTTTGTTCTTCGTGCAATTGTGGGAAGATTAATTTTTATCCATCGAGTCCAGAATTAACCCAATAGATATTGCCTTCGATTCCAACAAATCCTGAAGGCTTGGCCGCTGTCGACGGACTCCTTAATAGGCCGTGTTACACCGGAAGAATGCATCATAAGGAAATGATTTGAAAATTTGACGGCTTTCCTACCAGTTTTGATAAGATACGGTCCAAAATATTCAATTCCTGTGTAGCTAAAAGGTCTTACGTTAGGCATTAACCTCTCGGAAGGAAGAGTAACCATCCTCGGAGTGACTAGAACGGTTTTATAGATTCGACACCACTGACATTGACGAGCTACTCGTCGGACCTCATTTCTCGATCGAGAAGTATAGAATTTTTGTCTAACTTCATTTACGATTATCTCTCCGTTTTCATGACCGTATTTACGATGATATGAATCGAGCAGCAACTGGATAATACGATGCTCTCTCCGTAAGTTTACTGGATATTTTGAAACCTTTCCATCTAGTCTTGCTTCCATTCGCAATACACCATACGAATCTAGAAACGGTGCTGATTTATAAATACTGCTGCTTTTCTCTTTCCCTACTGTACGACGAACCGGTTGCTCCTGATTTTCTCTCTCGTATTTACGTTCTAGACATACTAGTCGATTTTCAGCGGCAAATCTACTGTCCGGAAACTCAATATGGTCGTGTTTCCATAAAGGTCCAGTCTGGATATGTCCAGAAGGGAGACGCACTGGTTTCTGTTTTAAACTCTTTCTTGCAAGTTGATTGTCTTCGCCTTCGACATGTGGTGCAGCAGTAATTCCTATACTATCAATAGAGAAGTTTTGTTTTACTAAATCCTCAGAACGAACACTTATATGGAACGTCCGATGAACAAACTTCGTTTTCGGATTATTTGTAACCTGACCATAGACCGACCATCCAATTCGCATTTTCGTTGTTACTGGCTCACCAGGTTGACCTTCTTGAACTTTAATTGATGTCATAAGATAGGTATTATCTAGCCCTATCAAAACACGTGGTACAGCATTCTCTAATTTGCCCACCGGCAAACCTCGCAAGTGTGGAAATTCTTGCGACAATTTTTGATAATCCATATTTTGTTTCGATAGTTCCAAGTTGTCAACGGTATGCACCTTCATATTGTACTGTCTTTCCATGTGACATCCCGAAATCTGCACCTCCAAAACTTGAGAAGCCGGGATCGTTTTCGCAACGCCACCAGTCCACTGCATACAAAGATTTTTAGACTGGCCTACCAATCCCAACTGATTAACCAGTTCCTCTTCCATCATTGTAATTGATGACGCATCATCGAGAATGGCATAGGTTTCAATTGAGCAATTCTTTCCATATATGACGACTGGGACGATACGAAAAAGTGTATTATCGTTTGTAAAACTATGCACAGCAACCGTAGAACTCCAACTAGTTGATACGCCAACCGTTTCCTTCGGGTGAAGTAAGCGATGATGCGACTCATGCCACTCATTTTCACCGCACAAACTCGCTTTACATGGCCAACGTCCGTGGAAACCCAAGCATTGATGACAAATATTATGTTGCTGCACTGCCTTCCAGCGTTCGGCAACAGTAAGATTTTTGAACGTAAAGCAATCGCGTACTTTATGTCCCGATTTGTTGCATACCACGCATTGTTTAATTTCACCTTTGTTCACTGTTTTCTCACTGCGACGGTCTTCATTCTGCTGACTAGAAAAATGAGTATTGACGTACGCCTTCGGTTTTGCTTTTTCATCGGATGCACTCCATGTAACTCGGCTAGCAGCCGAAACAACCCAGCAAACCACAAATCGTATAATAATGTGTGGAAATCATCTTAAATATCGCTAAACAAACTCGAAATCGTACATAAAACTTATTAAAGCGTGCCCTAGTTTACATTTATTCGTACAAAATGATAGTAACTGATTCACATACGATTTTCGTCACAGAATTGTATAGCATTATGGAACTAATCATGTTCAGTCGGATTTCATCGTATACAAATACTTATGAATGTGAAATGTTTTCATATAATTTGAAGTACGTATATCGTCTCCAAAACAGTACGCATATGCTGGTTTCGTGCATCGAATGCGATTTTTCTGGATACATATCGGTATATATATCATATTTATTACTTTGATATACGTACGAAAATGTTTGCTGGGAAGTGTGGACATATAGTCGCTGAACTTTCCAAGATCCACATTAGGACACTGGCGCAAATATAATGCCCAATCTAGTTTGATATTAGATGGGTATTTATCCACTAGCTCCTGCATCAAAGTCGGGTTCGTTAAGTGGCTTTGTAGATCAACTGCCCGTAAATATTCACAAAAATTTTGCACTGCAAGCCCAAAATGCACTAAGGAATCTAACTTCTCCGCTTTAGGACTTGGTGTTGCTCATATTTTCTCCAATAGTGAATTGACTATTTGTTCAGGTCGACCGTATAACGTTTCTAGTGTTGCAATAATCCTCGGAACTGACGACGGGTGCAACAAAAAACAACATACCGCATCCTTAGCAACTCCCTTCAAGCACCGTTGCAATCTCATCAGGTTCTCTGCATTAGAGTAGCCACACATAATGGTTGAGTTGGTGTAGTTACTAATGAATAGTGGCTAATCAGCAGGATCTCCATTGAACACAGGCAAATCTTTTGGTACGACGTGCCTCGCCGCAAGCTGATCTGCATTATCACCACACGCTGCTGGGTTGCGGAATGATCCTCCTATTCCGTTGTCGTATAACTTTTGCGTTGATGATGGGGGAATATGCTGGTGATTCGCTGCTGGTATTACTCTGGATGATACCATTTCAGGTTGGTGACGTTGCACTGTTGATCTTGAATCAAGCATTTCACTGACTACCGGATTAACAAATTCATGTTGGTTTGGACTGACATTTGACACTATTGAAAATATTTTTGACCATGCGGAATAATTGGACTGACTTGTAGGATTTAACATTGGTGGTAATAATTTATTGATTCTATAATGCGATATATTCAGGGGGTCATACGGTATTGGTTGAGGACGGGCAATAATGATATTGCTACTCACCGGGGCGGATGGCTGAGAAACAAGAGGTGTTGGTTCACTCTTATTTGGCATGATGGGCAGCATCTGGAATCGACGATCATCTGTGGATGCTACTAGTTGTCGTTCACCCTGTCCCATCAGCTGAACGGGTGCAGCTGCATAATTGAATGCACTTTCAGTCACTGAACACATCGCTTTCATTGTTGTGTGTGCATTAGTCGTCGCTGCTGCTGGAAATATAACTGTATCAATGGGAAGTCCAAAACTCCGACCTACCACTGGAGAAATTTCATTGAGGTTGATGCAGTTAATCTTACTACACGCAGGATCGCACTCGTTAGTCCTAGGTAAACCACCCTGAACTGGTTGTTCATTGTGAGCAGTTTCTGGAACTGGCAGGCTAGCAGCCATGGTCTGTGCAGCAACAGTAGCATCAGTCTTGGCAGACGAATCTTTATTCGTATCAGGTATTATCACTTTTGACAACGAACTGGCCTCTACGACAGAATGTTCTTGCACCCAGCTCTCCACTCTGCATACTTCTTCACTCCTCACGCTGTGACGGCTTTGGTTACTAACGATGTCACTTCCCGCCTCTAAAGTAGCGTGAAGTATCTCGTACTTTTTGTTGAGATACTGTTGTTGGATAGCTTTTTCCTCTTCTAACTTTCTCAGCTCCAGCTGCGCCCGCGCCTGGCGCATACTCGATGTACTGGATCGTACGGATTTGGTACCCACTGATTTAGCAGGCTCTCTCTGAGCACAAGGAACACAAACAAAATTGGTCTCCTGCGGCACATTATCTCCTACTCCAGCACATGAATGGTGTAACCACTTTTTACACACCGTATATTCCGATATAGGTTCGGAATCATCCACACGAGTGCATGATGAGCAACAATGGCTTTCGAGGTTAGCTTTGGCTTCTGACCTCGTTATACGCGTACTCATTGTGCGGGCTGTAATTTGGCGGGAAGATGCAGCTTTAAGTTGATCCAACCGAAATCCTTCCAGGGAAGCCGAATTGCGGTATTATACCAATAAAACTTTTAGAGTTTCTATTACGAAACTGAATTCGGACGTCTTCGCAGCTAAAACTCGGATTGTAGGTTGGAGTTTGCTCGAAACTAAAATGTTTTATTTTATCAGTAATTAAGTGTGGAAATTATAATTGTTGTGTGTCACTTACAGTTTTAGTGCTTTCAGTGTTATTTGTAATAGCTCGAATTTATATTTTATTTTATAATTGAGAAAATATTTTATACGAAAATAAGAGGAAACGTGTTCTTTACTGAAAGCTTTTTATCTTAATGATAATGGTACGATTCGGTGTTGCCAGCGGTGACGAATTATGTCTGATCACCTTGATTAAAGTGATTTGTCACTCAACTGGCTTCACAGGACTAACTCGATTTTAAGTCTCACTGTTGTTGTGGGAACAAATCGACCTTCACGGATTTGAACTAAATTTGGTCAGATTGCTCATTTTAGGTCAGAAAGCAAAAATCTTAAATTCGGTATAAATACATTTCAACCCAATTATTCTAAAGGATAAGCTTTCCAATAACACCAGTAACCGTTTCATGCAAAATAGACGCTTTCAAGTGCATTTATGCCGCCGTAATAAGCGTAAGAGACGAGACGCAAAAAGAATCTCTCATTTGCACATTGAACCTCTTGAAATGTTGCTCGTTAAATATTAGGTTTAGAAAGAAACTATTTTCACATTCCAATTTCAATTCCAATCGAAAATAGTCGAGTAAAAAATGGCTTTTTTTGGCGTTTTGAGCTGGAAATGATCATACAGAAATCGACACGTCTTCGGAACTTAATTCAACTGCTTGTAAACGCTGTGCTAGTTATCATCAATATGCATCCTAGCGATAAATAATCTTCAGAGTGTATTTTAACCTACTAAATAACTTTATAGAACATAGGAAAGTAATGAAAACATCGTGTACCGAATTTTTGAGCAGAACTGATTTTAAAGTGGCTGTTAGCTTCGGGGTACAATGCTAGCCTAACAAGCCAGTCTTCGTATGTTCGAATCTCGACTGATCGGTGCCGCTACAGAGTTAATAGGATCTTTGCCCTAGCCTCGTAATTTTGCTGTACTCTAATAACCGGCTACGAAGTCTGTCGATAAGGAAGGGTCAAGTTCTGAAGGACGTTTACACTCATGGCTTTGCTTTGCTTGATTTCAGAGTGGTTTCTCTAAACAAATCATTAAATTCCGCAACCAGTAAGAGATAGATAGTTACTATTTGCAGCAAAGTTGCTTATTTTAGTGTGTTCTAAAATTTTTGTGAAGACGCTACTTTTTTGGACGCGTTTAAAAAACAAAAATTTGTGTCACCCTGTGGCGAATTCACGGTCACCGTGAAAGTGTAATAAAATGTGCTATATTTTATTAATTAACTGATCCAAAGAAACACCCGTTGAAAAATTACACATGTTTACTATATTATTTTGGTTTTGAGGTTTGGTTCCATTAAAGGTTTGATCATTAAAGTTTTCTTGAATAAATTTCATCAATCATTTTTAAATATCTTTTGACCAGTAGAACCAATCCTTATGAAATTTGGTAAATACATTTGCAGTGTTAAGACCTCTCGTTTAATACTACAACAATTGAAACTAGATAAATTATCTTGGTTAAAATCGCTATAAAGTATTGTAAATTTTAACGAGTAACTTCAATTGCTCATAACTTTCAAACTAAACATCCAATCAAAAACCTGATTTAGTCCACCTAGTGGTGAAAAGAACCTTTGTTATACGGTCTTACTTGCTATTTGAGGTAGAAATCGAGACGTTTGGTTTACATAAAATTTTTAGAAATTGAATAAGTTTACAAAATTTGAACCAAATAGAAGCACTTATAAATTTCAATAGTTCCTTTTCTCATGTAGTTGCTGAGTAAGTTGTTACTAATGAGAGTAAGTGCAAATAAAAGTAAGTTGTAAAAAGAAATATTATTCTTTAACATATACATTGCGTAGTAAAGGTCTACTTTATAGGTTTTTGAACTATGCATAATTTCCTGTAATGCCATTCTATTTGATTCACATCAATAAAGTATTCTTGAATAAATTTCATCAATTTTTATTAACCTTCGGTTACTCACGCTATTGTATTTTGTACAACACGTGTAGGTTTTCCAACGCCATATTGTTATAAAGTTACAAATCGTTGTTTAACTAACGTATATTCTTCAATAAACTTGTTATAAGCAAAATTTCATAACTATTCAATGCATTAATACTTTAAATTATTAGGAAAATAGATCACCATAAACCGACTTCAAATAACCAAAGCAAGCAGCATGTGAGGTGTACCACAATTGGCCCCAACTGAAATTTTCTCTCGTTTCTTCATATGGAAAAATGGTGTCTGTATGCAGCAAAACTATCAGCAAATGTAAAATGTTTAAAATGTATCCGTCTGTTGGTAGTCCAGAAATTCGGAGTCAAAATTAGGATATTTTTTATAATCAAAGTTCTACAGTTTCTAAACAAGCAAACATAGAGGTATACTATTTTCAGCAAAGTTGTGTATTTTGACTATTTGTACAACTTTGTAATAAATGCAAAAGTCATACAACAATTACAAAAAGAGCTAATATAGAAAAACCGATTTTACAAATTCAAATATTTTGACGTAGGACTACGTCTTACGGCAAGTTTTGAGATAGGGTGTCATTCCAAAAAATCGAAAAATGCGAGCGTCACGAAAAATGAAAGGTTTTGAGCGCTAATAGCTCTGCGGTTTTCCGATCGATTTTCAATATTCTTACACCAATCGATCGAAAAATCTTCTAAGAATTGACCAAAATGAAGAAAAATATGGATTCTTGATGTTGAACTATTGAAAAATTGAAAATAATGAACCTATGTTTCACCAGAATTCTCGCTTCGTGATTGGTTGGAAGATTCTTTACGATGATCTAAACCTATACCAATTTGATATCTGTGCTTGGAAAGTAAGCCAAAACAAGTGACAAAGTTTCCTCATTTCAACAAGATTTCTTAACATCGCGGTTCAACCTAGACCATTTTGATGTCCTTGCTTGGGAAGTACGCCAGAGAGAGTGGCAAAGCCCCCCGTGCCAACAGATTTCTTACGAACGCGATTAAACCTAATCCAATTTGATGTCTGTGTTAGGGAAGTGTGCCAGAAAAAACGACACAAGTTCGTTGTCCTACCAGATCGCAAATTCTTTACTGAGAGACGATTAAACTTCGGCGAACTTGATATCTGTGTTGGAAAAATGTGCTACAGCTGTAGTGTTCGGTTATAATACGACTCTGTATGAATACGCATGCTTGCCGTTTCATAAGAAATGTAGTGAAAAGATGTGCTGTTGATAAAATAAGATTGAATTGGTAAAATCTCTTCAACGTGGGAAACCATGGATAACAAAAACAATCTTTAATTTCAGTAAGGTAGCAGGAAAGCAATAGTTTGTGTTCCTAATTTTGTTAAATTGTTTTCAAATGCACAATTTTTTGAGAATTGAACGTATGCAATGTTACTACTTTGATAAATGTTACATACAACGCATGTAGCATGTATATATGTTGCATTTAGCATGTATACATGAAGAATCGAATGATTACGAGCATGAATACATGCTACTATCACTACAAAGAGACTGACGTAGTCCTGCGTCACTTATATATGCGGTCGTGTCTTGTACACAACCCCTCTGATTTTTTTTTATTTTTTTTATTTTTTACCTTTGTTATACAATATAACAAAGGTTTAGGAATTGGTCGAAAAACACGAAGTTGATCTGAGGCCCAGAGGGCAGTGTCACATATACCAATCGATCAGGTTCGACGAATGAGCAATGTCTGTGTGTGTGTGTGTGTGTATGTGTGTATGTGTGTGCGCTTCAATTTTCAATCGCCTATTTCTCGGAGATGGCTGAACCGATTCGTCTGCTATAACTTTTATTTTAAAGGTATTTTTATCTAGTATATCACTATTAAATGGTTTCGTGGTCTGACTTTTAGTTTAAAAGTTATAAGCAAAAATGTGAAAATTACGTGACACGATTTTCTCCGGAACCACATAACCGATTTCATCGAGCTTAGTACCAAATAAAAGCTCTTACTATTGCTAAACTTCACGCCAATTTTTATTGAAAACAAACAAGTGGTTTAAAAGTTATGCTTAAAAAACCAGTTTTGACAAGGTTCAAATGATCGCCTGTTTCTCAGAGATGGCCAAACCGATTTATGCGCTATTAGTTTCATTTGGCAGGTAATATAGCCGGATAGATCACTATTGAATGGTTTTTTGATTGGATGGTTAATTTGAAAGTTATGAGTAATTCAATACACCACACCAAAATTAACAATAATTTATAATGATTTTAACCAAGATAATTTACCTAATTTCAATTATTTTAATATCAAACGAGAGGTTTTCACACTACGAATATATATGCAAAATTTCATAAGAATTGATTTTACCGGTCAAAAGATATTAACCCTCGAACACTCGCGCCAACTTTTATAACACAGTTACTCGCGCGCACAATAGCCCAAAACCAAAGAAAACGTGCGCACTAGAGTTTTGACTAGGAAAACTTGATTTTAGGTTTATCGAACCTTTGGAAGAGTTTCTTAAAATTGAAAGCTCTATCGTCTGGTAGAATTTGATTTTTGATTAATCCCCCTGAAAGTGAAATAAAAAAATTATTTTCCTTCAGTTTCAATATAACACATTGATGTGTTCTGCAAAGTTTTAGAGCATATTATTATAAGAAATTTTGATGAAGACAGTAACCTTCTATCTCTTCAACGAAGAGATCTTATTTATTGTATATGAATTTGAAAAATCAGTTTTTCTATTTTAGCTCTTTTTGTAATTGTTGTATGACTTTTTCATGTATTACAAAGTTGTATAAATTATAAAAATACACAACTTTGCTGAACATAGTATACCTCTATGTTTCCTTGTTTACGAACTGTAGAACTTTGATTATAAAAAATACCCTGATTTTGACCCCGAATCACTCGACTACCAACAGACGGATACATTTTAAACATTTTACATTTGCTGGTAGTTTTGCTGCACACAGACACCATTTTTCCATATGAAGAAACGAAAGAAAATTCCAGTCGGGGCCAACTGCGGTACACCTCACATGCTACTTGCTTCGTTTCTGTGATGTCGGTTTATGCTAATCTATTTTCCTAACAATTTAAAGTAATAATGCATTGAATAATTCTGACATTTTGCTCATAACAAGTTTATTGAAGAATATACGTTAGTATATACGTAATATACGATTTGTAACTATATAACAATATGGCATTCAAAAACCTACATATGGTGTACAAAATACAACAACGTGAGTAACCGAAGGTTCATAAAAATTGATGAAATTTATTCAAGAAAACTTTATTGTTGTGAATCAAATAGAATGGCGTCACAGGAAATTATGCATAGTTCAAAAACCTATTAACTAGACCTTTACTACGCTATGTATATGTTAAAGAATACTATTTCATCTTACAATTTACTTTTACTTGCACTTACCCTCATTAGTAACAACTTACTCAGCAATTTCATGAGAAAAGAAACTATCAAAATTTATAAGTGCTTCTATTTGTTTCAAATTTTGTAAACTTATTCAATTTCCAAAAATTTCATGTAAACCAAACGTGTCGATTTCTACCTCAAATTGCAAGTAAGACGGTATAACAAAGGTTCCCTTCACCACTAGGTGGATTAAATCAGGTTTTTTTTATTAAAATATTTTTTTTTATTTCACTATTAGGGGGATTAATCAAAATTCAAATTCTATCAGATGATAGAGCTTTCAATTTTAAGAAACTCTTCCAAAGGTTCAATAAACTTAAAGTCAAGTTTTCCTAGCCAAAACTTTATACGCACGTTTTCTTTGGTTTTGGGCTATTGTGTGTGCAAGTAACCGTGTTACAAAATTTGGCGCGAGTGTTCGAGGGTTAAAATCTTTTGACTGGTGAAAACAATTCTTATGAAATTTTGTATATATATTCGTAGTGTCAAAACCTTTCGTTTGATATTAAAATAATTGAAATTAGGTAAATTATCTTGGTGAAAATCATTATAAATTATTGTTAATTTTGGTGTGGTGTATTCAATTGCTCATAACTTTCGAATTAAACGTCCAATCAAAAACCTGATTTAATCCACCTAGTGGTGAAAGGAACCTTTGTTATACCGTCTTACTTGCAATTAGAGATAGAAATCGACACGTTTGGTTTAAATGAAATTTTTGGAAATTGAATAACTTTACAAAATTTGAAACAAATAGAAGCACTTATAAATTTTGATAGTTTCTTTTCTCATGAAATTGCTGAGTAAGTTGTTACTGATGAGGGTAAGTGCAAGTAAAAGTAAGTTGTAAGCTGAAATATTATCCTTTAACATATACATTGCGTAGTAAAGGTCTAGTTTATAGGTTTTTGAAGTATGCATAATTTCCTGTAACGCCATTCTATTTGATTCACAACAATAAAGTTTTCTTGAATAAATTTCATCAATTTTTATGAACCTTCAGTTACTCACGTTGTTGTATTTTGTACATCATATGTAGGTTTTTGAATGCCATATTGTTATTTAGTTACAAATCGTATATTACGTATATACTAACGTATATTCTTCAATAAACTTGTTATGAGCAAAATGTCAGAATTATTCAATGCATTATTACTTTAAATTGTTAGGAAAATAGATTAGCATAAACCGACATCACAGAAACGAAGCAAGTAGCATGTGAGGTGTACCGCAATTGACCCCAACTGAAATTTTCTTTCGTTTCTTCATATGGAAAATGGTGTCTGTGTGCAGCAAAACTACCAGCAAATGTAAAATGTTTAAAGTGTATCAGTCTGTTGGTAGTCGAGTAATTCGGGGTCAAAATCAGGGTATTTTTTATAATCAAAGTTCTACAGTTCGTAAACAAGGAAACATAGAGGTATACTATATTCAGCAAAGTTGTGTATTTTTATTATTTATACAACTTTGTAATACTTCATGTATACAAGTCATACAACAATTACAAAAAGAGCTAAAATAGAAAAACTGATTTTTCAAATTCATATACAATAAATAAGATTTCTTCGTTGAAGAGATAGAAGGTTACTGTCTTGAGCAAAATTTCTTGTAATAATATGCTCTAAAACTTTGCAGAACACATCAATGTGTTATATTGAAACTGAAGGAAAATAATTTTTTTTATTTCACTTTTAGGGGGATTAGTCAATATTCAAATTCTACCAGACGATAGAGCTTTCAATTTCAAGAAACTCTTCCAAAGGTTCGATAAACTTAAAACCAAGTTTTCCTAGTCAAAACTCTAGTGCGCACGTTTTCTTTGGTTTTGGGCTATTGTGCGCGCGAGTAACCGTGTTACAAAAGTTGGCGCGTATATTCAAGGGTTAATATCTTTTGACCGGCAAAACCAATTCTTATGAAATTTTGCATATATATTCGTAGTGTGAAAACCTCTCGTTTGATATTAAAATAATTGAAATCAGGTTATTTTTTTTGGTTAAAATCATTATAAATTATTGTTAATTTTGGTGTGGTGTATTGAATTACACATAACTTTCAAATTAAACGTCCAATCAAAAAACCATTCAATAGTGATCTATCCGGCTATATTACCTGCCAAATGAAACTAATAGCACGTAAATCGGTTTGGCCATCTCTGAGAAACAGGCGATCATTTGAACCTTGTCAAAACTGGTTTTTTAAGCATAACTTTTAAACCACTTGTTTGTTTTCAATAAAAATTGGCGTGAAGTTTAGCAATAGTAAGAGCTTTTATTTGGTACTAAGATCGATGAAATCGGTTATGTGGTTCCGGAGAAAATCGTGTCACGTAATTTTCACATTTTTGCTTATAACTTTTAAACTAAAAGTCAGACCACGAAACCATTTATTAGTGATATACTAGGTAAAAATACCTTTCAAATAAAAGTTATAGCAGACGAATCGGTTCAGCCATCTCCGAGAAATAGGCGATTGAAAATTGAAGCGCACACACATACACACATACACACACACACACACACACACAGACATTGCTCATTCGTCGAACCTGATCGATTGGTATATGTGACACGGCCCTCCGGGCCTCAGATCGACTTCGTGTTTTTCGACCAATTCCTAAACCTTTGTTATATTGTATAACAAAGGTAAAAACCATTCAATAGTGATCTATCCGGCTATATTACCTACCAAATGAAACTAATAGCGCATAAATCGGTTTGGCCATCTCTGAGAAACAGGCGTTCATTTGTACCTTGTCAAAACAGGTTTTTTAAAGCTAACTTTTAAACTGCTTGTCCATTTTCAATAAAACTTGGTAGAATGTTTAGTAATAGCAAGAGCTTTCGTTTGGTACTAAGATCGTTAAAATTGGTTGCGTGGTTCCGAAGAAAATCGTGTCACGTAATTTTCACATTTTTGTTTATAACTTTTAAACGAAAAGTCAGACCACGAAACAATTTAATAGTGATATACTAGGTAATAATACCTTTCAACCAAGAGTAAAAGCGGTCGAATCGGTTCAGCCATCTCCGAGTAACAGGCGATAGAAAATTCGAAGCGAACACACATACACACATACATACACACACATTCATACACACACACACACACACACACACACACACACACACACACACACACACACACACACACACACACACACACACACACACACACACACACACACACACACACACACACACACACACACACACACACACACACACACACACACACACACACACACACACACACACACACACACACACACACACACACACACACACACACACACACACACACACACACACACACACACACACACACACACACACACACACACACACACACACACACACACACACACACACACACACACACACACACACACACACACACACACACACACACACACACACACACACACACAAAATGAAAATTCAAAATGAAGATATGTCTTCACTTCTGGCATCTCTGAACAGGCGATAATTATTACCTTGTCAAAACACGTCTTTAAACATTACTTTTAAACTACTTGTTTGTTTTCATTAAAACTTTCTGAAAATTTTTAGGATATCAAGAGCTTTCATTTGGTACTAAGATCATTGATATCGGTCATGTGGTTCCGGAGAACATTGTGTCACGTAGTTTTCACATTTTTGCTTATAACTTTTAAACGAAACATCGGACCACGAAACAATTCAATAGTGATATACTAAGCAATAATACCTTTCAAATTAGACTAATAGCGCATAAATCGATTCAGCCATCTCCGAGAAACAGGCGTTAGAAAATAAGCTGCACACACACACACACACACACACACACACACACACACACACACTGTGTTGATAACACTGCTCGTCGATTCAACCTATCGTACCGCAACATTGGTCATCTTGATCGTATTGACAGATCAGCAGAAGGGAAACCATTTTATAGTAGGCAGATTGAATAATTGGTACATTGAAGATTGTTGTAGAGTGAAAAACGTGCTTTTCTATTAAAGATTAATTGTTATTTAACATTTCTGATATCGAAGTTTATATATTAATTACTAATAGGCTTTCATCGATAAAGTACAGTAAGTACAGTCAGGGAAAACTAATCAAATGAAACATTATATTATCATGTTTTAGTACGGAGAGAAATTAAAGCGAGCATATTCGCAGACGAGTAATAGGTGAAATACGTTATTAAGGAAACTAAATCCGTGAGTGATAAAAGCTTTATAAATTAACATTTCTAAATATATACAATCATTTCTAGTTTGAGCGAGACAAAATCAACCGCTACAAAATTTAGCTTCCGAAATCACCTAACATTCTCAAAGGATTTAACCTCATTTTCGAAATGGGAGCATGCGGAAAATGTGACCATCCGGACAACGACGAAATGGTCTGTTGTGATGAATGTGAGTCGTGGTGGCACTACGGCTGTGTAGGTGAGTCCCCCGGAGTGGCGAACCGCGAGTTCAGGTGCGAGAAATGTGCGGTTAAAAAGGGAAAGAAAGGGAAAAAGTCCGTTAAGAATATCGTTCCGGCTTTACCGAACCCTGGACTACCTTTGACACCGAATCCCACCAATCCACTGATCTCTGGGGATGCTTGCAAGGATGAATCTACTACAACAGATCGCCATAGTAAAGCCGAGAAGATTGCGCCGTCCGTAGCCGGAGATGATGCTAAATCTGTTATGTAGAGTACCAGTAAACGATCCGCTTCTAGATTACAATTGGAGATTCGCCGCGTGGAGGAAGAATTGCGTATGAAAGAACGGCAGCTGGAAGAAGACCGACTAATCTGTGAAAAACAACTCGAAATGGAGAGAACGATAGCACAGAAAAGGCTGCAGCAGGAGAAAAAACTGCAAGAGCAAATGCTTGCCCAAGAAGAAGAGCTGCTGCGACAACGTTTAGCAGAGGAGGTTGCTTTCCAGCATCAACAAAGAGGGCTGCGGGAGAAATATCAAAAGGAACGGTTCGATATACTGGCAAACGAGCTGGATGCAGAAGAGGGAGCAGTTGGTGGAGAGAGGCACGGACAGGGTAACCTAGATAGAGTGCACGAATGGCTTGCCGATAACAGAATTCAGGAAAACCATACAGACCGTGAGAATCTGCAAATATTATCCATTGAGCCGGGTACGCCAAAAAGGAATCCAGGAATACCGATTACAGCAGCACGGAAAACCGCAATACCGCCACGTCCACAAAATATGGAGCTTAGAAATCCTATAAAAGATACAGGCGATGAAGATAGTGCATCCGTTTCGACCGTTGATTCTGCGGGACCTACACGTGCACAACGAGCAGCGCGACAGGTATTGTCTAAAAAGTTACCAACGTTCAGCGGACGAGTCGAAGAGTGGCCACTATTTTATAGCAGCTACGTGAACTCTACAGCGGCATGTGGATTCACTAATATAGAAAATCTTGTCCGTCTTCAGGAATGCCTCAAAGGACCCGCGTTAGATTCTGTGCGCAGTCGTTTGTTACTACCAGGCTCCGTGCCACAAGTGATACATACTTTGCAGATGCTTTACGGCAGGCCCGAGCAGCTAATTCATTCGCTGTTGAATAACGTTAGGAAAACGAAGGCACCTGAGCAAGACCATTTAGAAACGTTTATACCGTTTGGGCTAGCGGTACAGGAATTATGTGATCACCTAGATGCTACAGATCTTCGGGATTACCTTACCAGTCCAATTTTGATACAAGAATTAATAGACAGGTTACCAGATAATACCAAGCGTGAATGGGTACAGATCAAAAGCTGTGAAAGCCGCGTTACTCTCAAGACCTTTGCAGATTTTACCACAAAAATAATGTCAGAGGCAAGCGAGGTTCTTCTTGTTGTTGACACGAAAGCACGAGGACTGCGAAAACCTGATAAGCCTAGAGACAAGGGATTCCTCCATGCACATCGAGAAAACGAAGAAGGGGAAAAGTATCAACCCCAGTGCCGCATCTGCTTGAAAAATGGACATCGAGTTCGTAATTGTGATGCTTTTCGTCGTATGAACCTGGCGGAGCGTATAAAGCTGAAGGAACAATATAAATTATGTGAACGGTGTCTAAATGAGCACGAAGGTTGGTGCAAATTCAAAATTACCTGCAACGTTGGTAGGTGTCGCGAACGTCATCATCCACTGGTTCACCGTATGGCGTTTCAGCCGAATATTCCAAACCCTGTTACGTTGCCAGCAGCACATCATCATGCTCACGGAACTGAACAACGTTCAATAATATTCAGAATAGTTCCGGTCACACTGTACCATAAGCGAAATGCGGTGGCTACTCTCGCATACTTGGATGAGGGATCGTCTATGACCCTTGTGGAGGAACAGATTATTACCGAGCTCGGAATGACGGGTAAGCCCCAACCATTAACGTTGCAGTGAACAGGGAACATCACCCGGCAAGAGCTGGGATCAGAATGTGTCTCATTGCAAATCTCGGGAAGCAACGAGGCAGAGAAAATGACTTTGAGTGAGGCTCGAACGGTGAAAAAACTCTACTTGCCAAAACAACGAATCGATTTTGCGGATATCGTTAATCATTATGAACACTTAAATGGACTTTATGCAGAAAATCAAATTGGAAACGAGCCTAAAATTCTCATAGGACTAAATAACGTCCACCTGCTGGCGCCTCTAGAATCACGTGTAGGAAGGACCAATGAACCAATAGCGGTCAGGTCACAGCTTGGATGGACTATTTACGGGCCAAGAGGAATATCGTCTACTAATGGGTTTTTAGGTTGTCACTATGATCTAACTAACCAGAAGCTCCAAGATCAAATGCGTGAATACTTTGCAGTGAATACTTTGCAGTAGAAGAAGCAGGAATTACCGTTAACCAACTTCCAGAGTCTAAAGACGAACGACGAGCGAAAGAGCTGCTGGAGGTCACAAGAGTTCGAATCAATGGACACTTTGAGACAGGACTATTATGGAAGTCAGACACCTTCCAATTTCCGGATAGCTACGCGATGGCGTATAGACGGTTATGCAGCCTGGAACGCCGTCTTAGAAAAAATCCTACACTTGAGCAGACTGTACGTAAATTAATAGACGAATATCAGGCGAAAAACTACGCGCATAAGGCTACGGTTCAGGAATTAGCATCAGCAGACCCACAAAAGGTGTGGTATTTACCGCTCAGTATAGTTCTTCATCCCAAAAAGCCTAACAAAGTTCGGCTGGTATGGGACGCCGCTGCCCAGGTAAATGGCGTGTTGCTAAATTCCATGCTGCTCACCGGCCCGGACATGCTAACTTCGTTACCAGCTATAATTCAGCAATTTCGGGTGCGAGCGATAGCCTTTGGAGCGGACATCAGGGAAATGTTTCATCAGCTGCGCATTAGGCAAGCTGACAAACATGCGCAGCGATTCCTTTTCCGGACTGATTCTTCAGCAGAACCGGACATTTTTCTCATGGACGTCGCAACATTTGGTGCGGCCTGTTCTCCTGCATCGGCTCAATATATTAAGAACTTAAACGCTTCCCAACATGCAGAAGAGTTCCCGGATGTGGCTAAAGCTATAATATGTCGGCATTACGTCGATGATTATCTCGACAGCACTGATACGGTGGAAGAGGCGGTGGAACGAGCTCAAAAGGTGCGATTTGTGCATGCCCAGGCCGGATTCGACATCCGTAATTGGATATCAAACTCGACAACATTCTTGCAGGCCCTGGGAGAAAATGCTGTTAAAAATCAAATCCCGCTGCAGATGAACGAAAAGGCGACCGAACGAGTTCTGGGAATTATATGGAATCCCCATCAGGATTATTTCACTTTCTCAACGAGTGTACATGTGGACCTTCAACCGTACCTTACGGGCGATAGGCGTCCCACCAAGAGGATGGCTCTCCGCTGCATAATGAGCCTCTTTGATCCAGTTGGACTATTGGCACCTTTCACCATCCAGGGAAAAATTCTGTTACAAGATTTGTGGCGTACAGGATGCGAGTGGGATCAACTAATGAACGACAGCTGTTTTGCAAACTGGTCCCAGTGGAGAGCAACGTTTCCATATCTCGAGAACGTGAAAATTCCTCGCTGTTACCTGAAACGCGCTGATGCAACCGCTTATGACACCCTCCAACATCATGTGTTTGTCGACGCCAGTGAGCAGGCATACGGAGCTGTGTCGTATTTTCGCATCGATACCTCAAACGGACCCCACTGCGCATTAATAATGGCAAAAACCAAAGTAGCACCATTGAAGCAGCTATCGATTCCGCGCATGGAACTGCAGGCGGCAGTTATAGGCGCGAGACTAATTAACACTGTTGAAGCTAATCATGGACTGAAGGTCAAAAAGCGGGTACTCTGGACAGATTCTCGAAATGTCCTGTCTTGGATTCGTTCCGAGCAACGGCGATACAAACCCTTTGTTGCATTCCGAATCGGCGAAATTCCGCTAGAAACAAAAATCGACGAATGGCGCTGGGTGCCAACCAAAGCAAACATAGCGGATATTCTCACTAAATGGGACAAGGAATCGTTTAATGTGGCTGGACCATGGCTAAATGGACCTCAATTTCTTCAGCTTCCTGAGGAGCTCTGGCCGAAGCAAACCTTGCCACCGCCGAATACGAATGAAGAGGTGCGAGGCTGTTACATGTTTCACACGGCGATGGACCATCAGCCGCTGATTGACGTCACACGCATATCAACATGGACAATACTGCTACGGACTATCTGCTATGCTCTTCGGTTTGTATCAAACTGCCGGCGCAAGGTTGCTGGCTTGCCTATTGAAGTTGTTCCGCAATTACCCGGCAGAATATTGAGTTTGGTTATCCGTTCGTCGAAATCCGTCATCGTTCCACTTAAACAGGAGGAATATGAGCTCGCTGAGACCATTCTATGGAAAATTGCGCAACGTGAACACTTTTCTTGTGAGCTGGCGATACTAACAAAAAACCTTAATTTGCCTATGGAAATGCGGAAACCGATCGAGAAGAACAGTGTCATTTACCGAGCGTCTCCATTTCTAGACGAACAATATGTTCTACGGATGGATGGAAGGACGAAAATGGCTGAGTTTATTCCCTACGATACCAGATTTCCCATCATACTCCCGAGAAACTGTGAAATTACAAGACAGCTGTTGTTCCACTACCATTGCAAATATGGTCACGCAAATAGAGAAACCGTTTTCAACGAAATCCGACGTCGATTCTACATTCCCAAACTACGAACCTATTTAGCGTCAACAGTGAAGGATTGCCAACTGTGTAAAATACGCAATTGCAGACCGCAGATTCCAGAAATGGCTCCGCTTCCCGTAGAGCGGTTGACACCGTTCTTGAAACCATTCAGCCATGTTGGCGTTGATTATTTTGGACCGGTGGAAGTATCGGTTAACCGTCGTATCGAGAAAAGGTGGATCGTTTTATTTACGTGCCTGTCTGTTAGGGCTATACACTTGGAGGTGGCGCACAGGCTCGACACCGACTCCTGTATCATGGCGATACGCAGATTTGTTTTACGAAGAGGAGCTCCGATTAGCATATTTTCGGATAACGGCACTAATTTCTGGCTCTGGAGGTTTTCTGGCAGCGCGGTTACCGTTGATACGCGCCTTTCAAAGGCTCTAGTTTTTTTCAAAAAAATAATTGTTTTTTGAATAGTGGGTTCATACAAGTAGTATAGTGGTGATATTTTAGTGCTAAACCTTCTATATCTCATGAAGTGTAGTGTTTCTAGTGCATATAAGTTACAAAATCTTAAATGAAACGAATGCTCTTTGTGGGATTATTGTGTCTATAGTCACACAAAAAAAACCTTATCGCCTTGCAGCAGTGGTTGTGCTTACTTTGTACTAAAAATAAAATTACAGTGTGTTAGAATATACCTGCTATTGTGCTAGAAAGGGACTGTTGATCATCAGTTGCGAACTATATTGCAGAAGCTTTCAGGCTAATGTGCTTTAGTAATACCGTCGATCACTCAGTTGGTGTACCGTGGTTGCATATTTACTGTAGTGTCGCTCCTCTGTAGATCAACATCTATACACCTATCAACATGTATACAGCTATACACCCAATAGTTTGGATGCAATTTGAAACTGTTCTGTCTGAGTAGAGCTTTTGCGAGAGTGGTGAATGAATTGAGTGTACCTATGTATGTAACTGATGGTTGAGTAAGCGTGAGTGGTGCTCTCTTTCTCGATCAGGCGAACTCGTTTTATACACGGCTATACATCAAATAGTTCGAGTATAATTTCGTGCGTTTGTGTGGAAAACACAGCTTTGGCACGAGTAGTGTGAATGAGTACTGAGGTGCTTTAGTAGCATTACTCGGCACGCTCTTCCTTACGACAGCTTCTGCAGTGTCTATATTTGCAACGGTGTTCTGGCGGTTGCACACAGCTATACATCTAATAGTTCGGGTGCAATCCGTCTACTACCATTGCCGATACAGCCTGAGCAAAACCTGCTTAAAGTGATTTGCGTACCCGATTTCTGTCGCTCAGCACACGCAGCAAAGTGCTACTAGGTGACCATCTGTATGTTGCGCTCTCTGAGTGGACTTCTAGCTGTGTGCGGCTATACACCCTATAGATCGAATGCAAGCTGTGCAAGCCCTAGATAGAACGACACGATAGTTAAGGAAGTAACGTATGCCTGAATGTTTTGATTATTACAGCAACAACGTAGAGCGCTGAATCGCAGCCTGCATGGCATAATAGTACGGAGATTGTAAGTTTAAACACATGTTTAACGCACAAGGTATGTTTTTTTTTTCTTTAGTTATTCACGCATTTCTACAGCAATGGCACTTTTCACCGAGTAGACAGAGTATGCCCCACAAACAGCATCCGTATTTCGCACTAACGCACTCAATCAATCGAAATCATGCTATACTGCTGTACGAATCTGCTCGTTCATTGATCGTTTTAGCTTAACCTGTCTTTTTATGCTACTGGTTTATTCATATACATTTTTTTTTCTCATACTTTTGGATGATGATGGCTGAAGAAGAAATTTATTGCGTGGAGTGTAAAAGGCAGGAGGTTGATCCTAATAAAGTTTTGACATGTTTGTATTGCTTTTCTAGTGCACATTTTAAATGCCGCAATATAATTGGTAATGCAGTTAGACGTATCAAAGAATCACCCTATTTTTGCTCGGCGGATTGTTCAGTTACGTACCAACGAATTATGGAAATGAAGCACAACAATCAGTCCATGGTTTCGGCCCTTGCTACTGAACTGAAAAATGCTGTAGCTTTCGAAATGGAAGGGATTAGAAAAGAGGTGAAACTTATCACGTCCGCAATTGAAGCCTCTCAGGAATTTTTATCTTCCAAGTTTGATGATATCGTAGCCGATTTTTCGGAACTGAGGGCTGAGAATGAGCTGTTGAAACATGAGGTAAATGCGCTTAAAAAATCAAATTCAACACTCACTGACGTCGTCCGTAAACTCGAATCAAACGTCGATAAAACCAATAAATTGGCTACTTGTAACAACGTAATACTGTTTGGCGTCCCATCTGCGCCCAATGAAAATACCTCCGAGCTTGTGCAAAAAAACTTTGACTTTTCTTGGTGCGTCGACAGGTACTGATTCAATAGCATCTTCCAATAGAATCTTTACAAGTATCAAATCTGGAAATCCTTTAGTCCCGATCAGAATTGTTTTTAAAAATGCAGAAGCTAAAGAAGAGGTACTTAGTAAAAAAAGGCTATAGGGCAGTTACTTTCAACATCGATTGACCCTTCACTTTTACTGAATGGGAAAGCTAGCACTATTTCGATTCGCGACGAATTAACTCCGCTTTCGTTAGAAATCATAAAAGAACTTCGGGAATCACAAGAAAAACTTAACATAAAATATATTTGGACTGGTAAAGGTGGGATGGTATTTGCAAAAAAGGATGATGGTGCGAAACCTGAGATGATAAGAAATCGAGCTGACCTAGAAAATTTTATGGCACGCCAGATAAATCTCTCTGTTTTGTCTCCCTCTCCGAAAAGGAAAAAAAGTACAACTGACAAAAACCAAAAGAAGAAAAAATAAGATACGTTTTATTTGCTTACAAGTTTGTTGAATAATAACAGCTAAATGGCCACTACACAAATACAAAATCACATTCATGAATGCATTGATGATTTCAAGATCCAGTATCAAAATACGAATGGAAGAAGTTTACGGATTCTTCAATGGAATATTCGCGGGATGAATGTAATTGAAAAATTCGATAATATATTGTATTTCCTGAGCTGCTGTGATGTGATAATTGATGTCATTGTAATTGGTGAGACGTGGATAAAGGCAGATAGCACTTCAACTTTTGAGATTCCCGGTTACTGCTCTACATTCTCATGCAGGGACTCGTCTCACGGAGGGTTGGCGTTATATGTAAACAACAAAATAGTGCATAACATCAAAAACAATCTAGTTTCTGATGGATTACACTCCATTCACGTTGAGCTAACTGTTAACGGGTTTTGTTATGATGTTATTGGTATCTACCGACCCCCTTCCTTTGATTTTCACAAGTTTCATGACATCTTAGAAGAGTGGTTGCACAGTTCAAAAACCTGATTTAATCCACCTAGTGGTGAAAGGAACCTTTGTTATACGGTCTTACTTGCTATTTGAGATAGAAATCGACACGTTTGGTTTACATAAAATTTTTGGAAATTGAATAAGGTTACAAAATTTGAACCAAATAAAAGCACTTATAAATTTTGATAGTTTCTTTTCTCATGAAATTGCTGAGTAAGTTGTTACTAATGAGGGTAAGTGCAAGTAACAGTAAGTTGTAAGATGAAATATTATTCTTTAACATATACATTGCGTAATAAAGGTCTAGTTTATAGGTTTTTGAACTATGCATAATTTCCTGTATTGCCATTCTATTTGATTCACAACAATAAAGTTTTCTCGAATAAATTTCATCAATTTTTATTAACCTGCGGTTACTCACGTTGTTGTATTTTGTACGTGTAGGTTTTTGAATGCCATATTGTTATCCCAAGGAGCAAAACGGCAGCACTTAAAAGAGCAGGTGTCGAATAAGAGTTGTGTGGTAGCATCCGGTGCTGAATAAGCGAATTTGCTGAAGTACGTGTTGTTTAAACGTCATATCCCACATTTTTCCTAGCTTCTAATCAACATCTACATGTTGTTATGTAAGTGTGGAATGAGAGTCGAATAGGCATTGTGCAAACGTATCAGCAGCACAGCTAAGAGCAGGGGTGGAGTACCGGTCGCTTAAAAGCTACCGTATCAGCTAAGAGCAATTGTGGAGTAAAAGTGGAATAAGAGGGGAATCAGCATTGCGCAAACGTATCAGCAGCACGTGTGGAATAATAGTGGAATAAGGATGGAATAAACGTGGCGCAAACGAATCAGCAGCATTGCTGAGAGCAAGTGTGGAATAGTGATGGAATAAGGGTGGAATGAAAGTTGCCCAAACGCATCAGCTGATTGCTAAGAGAAATTCTGAAATATGTGTCGATTAATCGTCGTACAAACGTATCAGTAGCACCACCAAGAGCAGGTGTGGAATAAAAAGTGCTTGATGGCAGCCAATAACATAATAACTTGAATGACACTTTATACTTTACACTTTATAATTTATATAAATAAATTTGTATTAGGTACACTTTATTTCTTTTTTTTTACAGATTAAGAATAGAAAAAATTTCCATAACCACTTTTATCTGAGACAAATCTTTGCTGGTCGTGGCAATCCTTTTATTTGTTATTGTCTGGACGATATGTATCTTCTCCCTCGGTGTGTCGTTATCCCTCGTCCAAGGCAACCAGCTCTACTTGACGCTTTGCTCAGCGAGATGAATTGCGTCGGGCTAAAGCCGCCAGAATTGTTATGGTCGGGTGGCATAATGGCAATACCACCACTGCTGGTAGCGCCGTAATCGCGTGACCAGCTCCCGCTGCCGGTGCGCGAAAACCTCACTTCTTCTCGTGCCATCCACTGCTGCTTTTTGTTTTTTGGATGAAAAAAACTAAATCCAACCCGTTGACAAATATACCTGCACAGACAGCGAGCGACTTAAAGTAGCGATAAGCTCAGGAAGCAGTACTATCTGCGTAAACTAATGATGGGGTGACAAAAGTACTATTCCTCTGCTGTACTAGCACGAACCACTTCTGCTGTTAACTAATCACTGCTGCTGCTAACTAATCACATCACTGCTAACTAACTGAACAATTGCACACAATGTTCGCAGCTAAACGAAAGTTCTGGATTTCCAGTTTCCAGTTAATTTCACTCAGTAGCACCGCTCACCGTCGTCAATATTCAAGAGAAAAAAACCTTTGCGTTGTGAGTGTGTTAAGGCCCAAACAGAATGCTGCGTCAACGCATCCGTCAGCGTCAATTTGACAATAAACCCATGGGAAAACTGTCAGAATGACGCCGACGGACGCGTTGACGCAGTATTCTGTTTGGGCCTTTATGTTGCTGTCATTGCTGGTGGTACAAGCGAAATACTTTAGCACAAATAGTTTATTAAATGTTTAACATGTGCAGAATAAATACTTCTAAAGCAATCTTGTACAGCAGATGCCAAACATGATTTAAGAAACTACTCTTCAGCGCTTAAATGTATTTTAGCCCATTTTTGTTCCACGCTTAACAAATTTAAATAGGTAAATCCACATCGGCTAAAAACTCGGCGCCTGTCATATGTCAGATTATCTCAGATGTGTTCGTCGATGGCTTCCGACCGTCAGTATGTAAGTTCGAATCCGGATGAATAAAAAAAGTATAATGGCAGGCTTGATAAATTTTGAGTCAACCAACGATTTCCTACTAAGTCTCTCATTAAATTATAAAAATACGAATACAAAAATGAACATAAAAATAACGAAACCCACAAAATAAAATAAAAATACTTCCTGCATATTTTATTCTTTTTGCTTGTCTAAATGTTGAACTGCTGTGGAATAAACGTAACTTCAGTATCATTAGCAGCAGTTTAATAAACATCTCTATGCGTACTGAATAAACGTTTTACTATACGTTGCATAACAGTCATACAAACGCATCTTCCACGCCCATATTCAGCACTGCGCTGTTTAAATTCTCCAAAACCAACTGTATAAGCATTAAACAGAGGTGTTTAGATCATTGGCGTAACTAGCGCTCATTTTTAGGGAGGGCTATAGCCCCGGATTTTTTTTTCGCCCGTTGTATTGGTCGGCCAAGTCAATTTTTCTAGGGGGGGCTAAATTTCACCTAGGGGGGGCTTAGCCCCCCCTAGCCCCCCCCTAGGTCCGCCAATGGTTTAGATATACTTTAAAAGCAGCTATACAGCATGTGCTGAATAAAAGCTGTCGGTGAAACGTTTAATAAGCAAAAATTGTTCCTTGGGATATAGTTACAAATCGTATATTACGTATATACTAACGTATATTCTTCAATAAACTTGTTATGAGCAAAATGTCAGAATTATTCAATGCATTATTACTTTAAATTGTTAGGAAAATAGATTAGCATAAACCGACATCACTGAAACGAAGCAAGTAGCATGTGAGGTGTACCGCAATTGGCCCCAACTGGAATTTTCTTTCGTTTCTTCATATGGAAAAATGGTGTCTGTGTGCAGCAAAACTACCAGCAAATGTAAAATGTTTAAAATGTATCCGTCTGTTGGTAGTCGAGTAATTCGGGGTCAAAATCAGGGTATTTTTTATAATCAAAGTTCTACAGTTCGTAAACAAGGAAACATAGAGGTATACTATGTTCAGCAAAGTTGTGTATTTTTATTATTTATACAACTTTGTAATACATGAAAAAGTCATACAACAATTACAAAAAGAGCTAAAATAGAAAAACTGATTTTTCAAATTCATACACAATAAATAAGATCTCTTTATTGAAGAGATAGAAGGTTACTGTCTGCAGCAAAATTTCTTGTAATAATATGCTCTAAAACTTTGCAGAACACATCAATGTGTTATATTGAAACTGAAGGAAAATATTTTTTTTATTTCACTTTTAGGGGGATTAATCAAAATTCAAATTCTACCAGACGATAGAGCTTTCAATTTCTAGAAACTCTTCCAAAGGTTCGATAAACTTAAAACCAAGTTTTCCTAGTCAGAACTCTAGTGCGCACGTTTTCTTTGGTTTTGGGCTATTGTGCGCGCGATTAACTGTGTTATAAAAGTTGGCGCGAGTGTTCGAGGGTTAATATCTTTTGACCGGTAAAACCAATTCTTATGAAATTTTGCATATATATTCGTAGTGTGAAAACCTCTCGTTTGATATTAAAATAATTGAAATTAGGTAAATTATCTTGGTTAAAATCATTATAAATTATTGTTAATTTTGGTGTGGTGTATTGAATTACTCATAACTTTCAAATTAACCATCCAATCAAAAAACCATTCAATAGTGATCTATCCGGCTATATTACCTGCCAAATGAAACTAATAGCACGTAAATCGGTTTGGCCATCTCTGAGAAACAGGCGATCATTTGAACCTTGTCAAAACTGGTTTTTTAAGCATAACTTTTAAACCACTTGTTTGTTTTCAATAAAAATTGGTGTGAAGTTTAGCAATAGTAAGAGCTTTTATTTGGTACTAAGATCGATGAAATCGGTTATGTGGTTCCGGAGAAAATCGTGTCACGTAATTTTCACATTTTTGCTTATAACTTTCAAACTAAAAGTCAGACCACGAAACCATTTAATAGTGATATACTAGGTAAAAATACCTTTTAAATAAAAGTTATAGCAGACGAATCGGTTCAGCCATCTCCGAGAAATAGGCGATTGAAAATTAAAGCGCACACACATACACACATACACACACACACACACACACACAGACATTGCTCATTCGTCGAACCTGATCGATTGGTATATGTGACACGGCCCTCCGGGCCTCAGATCGACTTCGTGTTTTTCGACCAATTCCTAAACCTTTGTTATATTGTATAACAAAGGTAAAAAGAGTATTCCATGCTTCGTTGTAGGTGACGTTAACGTTCCTGTCAACCTAATCAACAATAATGTCGTGGTTAAATATAAGAACTTATTAGAATCATATGGCTTTATATGTTCCAATACAATCCCAACTCGGCCAGCCAGCAATAACATTCTCGATCATGTAGTCTGTAAGATAAATGACGCCTTTTGCCTACGTAATGATACAATCGCTACCGATATAAGCGATCATTCGCAAATTTTAACCACCATACGTCTTACTGGCAGAAAGCAAAGGCAGGTTCTTACTAAAAAAGTTGTAGATAATATGAGGCTTGCTAGCATGTTTAATGAATATATAAATAGTATCGGATCTGTGAATGACGTTGAAAATTGCTTTTTTGAAATAATCACAAAATACAACCAGTTGCTTGCCTTGTGCACAAAAACGTTTGAAATTGAAATGACAGCTAAAAATGATTATTGCCCATGGATGACGTTCGAATTATGGAAGCTTATGAAGATTAAAATCAAGTATCTAAAGAAAGTTAAAAAACATCCTTACGATGCCAGTCTACGAACTATGTTTAATCATGTTACAAGAAAAGTAGATATGACAAAAAAACAGAATAAGAAATCTTATTACGAAAAGCTTTTGAGTACTACTTGCCATTCAAAGCTCTGGAAAAATATTAATGTGATATTTGGGCGTTGCAAAGCAAAAGAACAAATAAACCTAATTGAAAACGGGAACAGAGTTTCCGATGCGCAACACGTCTGCGAAATTTTTAACAAATATTTTTCGAGTGTTGGTGCGAATCTCGCAAGCAAAATAAGTCCAACGAACGCTAGCCCTACTAGTAATATCAGATGTGTCTCGAACACAATCTTTTTACGCCCAGCAAGCGCAAATGAAGTCATTGCCCTAATTAAAGAGCTAGATACAAATAAGAGCTGTGGACCAGATAACATAACAGCAAGAATAGTTAAAAATAATCCTCAGGCCTTTGCTTCAATTTTAAGCCAAGCTTTCAATAAAATTATTGACACTGGAGAATATCCTAACTGTTTAAAAACTGCAAGGGTAGTGCCAATCTTTAAAACGGGTAATCCCTTGGATGCGTGCAACTATCGTCCAATCTCTACATTATCTGTCTTCAACAAGATCTTAGAAAAATTGCTCGTTTCTCGGCTATTAGACTTTTTCAATGCAAATAATGCTCTTTACAAATTTCAATACGGCTTCAGAAAGCAATGCAGTACTATGACCGCCATAACAGAGCTAGTAGACGGCATAATCAATGAAATTGAGTCAAAAAAACTTGTTGGAGGATTATTTCTCGATCTCAAAAAAGCATTTGATACGCTTAATCATAATATCTTACTACAGAAGCTAGAATTATATGGTATAAGAGGAGTCGCAAATAACATTATCCGCAGTTATTTAACCAATAGGACACAATTTGTGACAATTGGTGATGCACGCAGCTCACTCCAGAAAATTGATGTTGGTGTGCCGCAAGGTAGCAATATTGGTCCGTTATTATTTCTAAGCTACATCAACGACATTGGAAATTTAAATTTGAGAGGGATACCAAGGTTATTCGCGGATGACACGGCATTGTTTTACCCTTGCACTGACATTGGCAGTGTGATATCAGCAATGGAACAGGATTTAAAAATTCTGTCACAATATTTTGACTCGAATTTGCTTTCGCTTAACCTGGCAAAAACCAAATATATGGTATTCCATCCACCTAGGAAAAAACCAACCGGTCATTTAAACCTGTGTGTTAATGAAACACTGATAGAAAAAGTGGATAATTTTAAATACCTGGGTATTTACCTTGACTCTACGTTGTCTTGGGATCAGCAAATTAGGCATTTGCAGCAGAAGATCTCATCTTTGTCTGGTGCCATGAGGAAAGTGAGTTGCTTCGTTCCTAGAAAGGCACTGTTACAGTTTTACTATGGTTGCATCCATTCCCAAATCCAATACTTAGCAATAGCATGGGGTCATGCCTGTAAATCAAAACTTAAAAAGATTCAAGTCTTGCAAAACAGATGCTTGAAAACCATATTTAAACTGCCAATACTCTATCCAACTGTCCAACTGTACTTCAATAATAGCCACACTATATTACCTGTCCTTGCCTTACGTGATATGCAGACTGTTATTCACATTCACAAAGTCTTGCACCAACCAGATTACCACCATAATATGACTTTAAATGTTGGCAATAGATTGCAAAATACTCGTCGAGCAAATTTCATACAGCGTAGCAGAGCCACCACAAATCTAGGCCAGACGCGAATTTCATTTTTCGGTCCCTCAACTTATAACACCTTACCTGATGAATTCAAACAGATCACCAGCATCAATGTCTTTAAATGTAATGTGAAAAAATACCTCAAAACTAATATAAGTAATTATATAATCTAGCCGTATCAACCTACCGTATGTAAATTAAAACAATATTATCATATTTTTTCGTTGATTAAAACCAGTAGCCTAGTTTATTTTTGTTTTTAGTTTAATGTTAAGCTTATTTTTTATTTTTGAGCCCCTTAAAAGGAATCATAAATTCCACTGGGTGCTCATTGTGTAATAAATTAGTAATTATACCTCTTTTGTAAATACCTCAGCTATAAATTTGTGTTTAGTTCGTTCGCTGTCCAGTTTTTTCCTACTAGCTGAGGTCTGTAAGTGTCCGATACCAGGGGGCTCTCTGTGTGAGCTTTTTGGTAACGGGGGTGTGTGGAGGGTTATTTAAAAAAAAAAAAATAAAAAAAAAAAATAATTTGAAAGCCGCCAGCAAAGAACTCCAGAAACAAATTCGGCAAATCGATATCGGCCTGCGCAAACGTATTTACAAATGCTCGAACCCGTCGGGGTCAGGGTCGTTTAATCCTCCTTCTGCCCCTCACATGGGGGACATTTGGGAGCGCATGGTACGAGCGGTCAAGGTGACAATGGCAACGCTGAGCGCAAAGCACCGAATGAACGACGAGATACTGCTGACTGTTATCGCTGAAGCTGAGGAAATCGTAAACCGCAGGCCTTTGGTCTATGTACCACAAGAATCGTCGAACGGGGAGGCCTTGACACCGAGTCACTTCCTGAAGATTGGAGCAGCCGAAGAGGAAGTTGCCAGTAGTCCTCCAACATGTTCTGCCGAAGCGCTCAGGAATACGTACAAACGGTCGCAATACATAGCTGATGAGCTTTGGAAGCGCTGGCTCAGCGAATATTTACCTTCGTTAAACATGAAAACCAAGTGGTTGGAGGATAGCAAGCCCCTTCAACAGGGCGACTTGGTATTCATTACTGACGACCAGAACCGGAATGGCTGGGTACGCGGCCGAATCCAGCAGGTGATTACAGACAAAGACGGGAGAATCCGACAGGCCGTGGTGAAAACAGCAGGTGGGCTGTATAGGCGACCCACAGCACAGCTAGCTGTTATTGAAATTACGTCATCTGGTAAACCTGACAGAAACGAAGTTCCTGGACAAGGTCTACGGGCCGGGGAGTGTTGATAACACTGCTCGTCGATTCAACCTATCGTACCGCAACATTGGTCATCTTGATCGTATTGACAGATCAGCAGAAGGGAAACCATTTTGTAGTAGGCAGATTGAATAATTGGTACATTGAAGATTGTTGTAGAGTGAAAAACGTGCTTTTCTATTAAAGATAAATTGTTATTTAACATTTCTGATATCGAAGTTTATATAGGGTGATTGATCGCGGTTCGGCCTATTCTCATTGTTTCACATAGCACCCTTGGACTAATGCGTGTAAATCTATCTAAATCACAATGTTTTTCGAAAAAAATTAGAATGTGTGGCAAGAATAACTAAAGACGATTCTATTTCTTAATTTAGAAGAAACCTTAGAAGACCAGTTGATTTATAATTTGATTTTTAATGACAGTCAAATTATGATCCTAGTTCGGCCTACGTTGATCGTGGTTCGGCCCATCGATGATCTTGGTTCGGCCTAATGCGATATAAAGTTTCTAAAACGAATGTTTTTATATATTAAACAATCAGAAATGGTATAAGCTTATGTTTGGTGCCTAATATAGTATCTTACTTCAATTTATCTACCTAGCAGTGTTAAATGAGCTTGTACATGGTTAATATTCTAACTATTTCGAGTTACATAAATTAAGACAATTTTTTATTTTCTTCGGTCATATTCAATAGAATATTGAAGCATTGCAAGTAGTACAGTTGTATTTTTGATGCTAAATTTAGTATCTTTTTTTCACCTTATCTACCTAGCAGTGTTAAATAAACTTGTACATAGACAATAATGTGGTTATTTCAAATAAAGTTAATTTAGATACAGTTATTAATTTTCTCCTCCCAGTTGGAGTCGAGGTACAACGCTGATCTTACAAACCAGACGTCAATGAGTCAATAGGATCGAAGTACTAGCCTCGTAATTGTCCTGTATTCTAAAAGGTGCCTTCGAAGAAAGACTGAATTTACACTAAATTTCAGAATATGAAAATAGCTGCTATGGAAATAACAACTGTGTTAACTAATAACCCGTCATACACCGACGCCAGTCATTGGTTTTTGACCTAATTCAGGGACAAAAAATTATGCTAAATTTCTATCGTTAAATGAATAGAAATTGGCGAACCGAAAGACTTTTAAAAAAAAATCAAAAGGTAAAGCATAAAAAATTATTTACGAGCGTCTTAGTAGAACTCAAGAAATGTCGCGAACCAATTGGAAATAAATTCCTTTTAGTTCTACTATAATTTCTGCAGAAATTATACACGCTGATCAAATTTGCCACGCTGAATAACCGAAAAACGCGTATAAGTGACGTAAGTCAAATTATAGTAGAACTGAAAGGAATTCATTTCCAATTAGTTCGTGATATGTACTACTTTTATTGATTTTTCCTTGGAGTTCCCACAGTCATGAAATTTTGTAGAAATTTTTTTTCCAGGTAGTATTTTTCTGGATCGGTGAATAAATTTGCTTACATTATCATGAAAAAATATTTATTCTACAATACTTGGCTCAACAGCTATGAATTTTTAAAATAGGGGATGTATATGAAAATCGGAAAATTTCCATTTGAGTTTTCTAGGAAAACACGATACCATGATTTTTTTTCAAATATCGTTTCATGCACAAGCCCTGAAGCTGTGTACAAGGTTGCTTAAAATTTTAACACATTACAACCCAGTTTGTACGCTACTTTGGAAAAAATAGCCTCATATTTATTGTTAAAAGAAAAGCTCAATTTTAGGATGATAATAAATTTGTTTCTGAAATGCATGAAATAATAAAATATGGAATAAAACCCAACATTTAGATTTAACACGAGTGGTACGTGCAGTCAGAAATTGGTTAAAACGTGGGCGAAGCGCGGCGCCACTTGCGGCGACTCAGTGAAGCTGATAGGCCGAACCACGATCATTTGTAGGCCGAACTAAGATCAAAATATTAAAATTGTATTTTCTCAATAAGTCGTAATCTCGCTTTTTGTTTGGAATAACACTTTCCAATAATGAAAGAATATATGTGAAACTATGTTTTAAAATTGATTTTAACCTATACTTCACAGACTAAAACACTTTCTAGGTGTTTAAAAAGGCAGCTCTGATGACGACATTGGAAGCCGCTTTCACATGCGTTATAAATTTAATTATCTGAACTAGTTACATTAATTTTTATGGCAAATAAATGAAGGCAATGCATAGGAAAATAATATAGGCAGCTTATAAAACTATTTTGCCTTTAAATCTTTAAATATTCAATAAATTATCGATGATTAAGCTGATGGGCCGAACCAGGATCATTTTTTGCATAGGCCGAACCACGATCAATAACCCTATTAATTACTAATAGGCTTTCATCGATAAAGTACAGTAAGTACAGTCAGGGAAAATTAATCAAATGAAACATTATATTATCATGTTTTAGTACGGAGAGAAATTAGAGCGAGCATATTCGCAGACGAGTAATAGGTGAAATACGTTATTAAGGAAACTAAACCCGTGAGTGATAAAAGCTTTATAAATTAACATTTCTAAATATATACAATCATTTCTAGTTTGAGCGAGACAAAATCAACCGCTACAAAATTTAGCTTCCGAAATCACCTAACACACACAAACACACACACACACACACACACACACACACACACACACACACACACACACACACACACACACATACACACACACACACACACACACACACACACACACACACACACACACACACACACACACACACACACACACACACACACACACACACACACACACACACACACACACACACACACACACACACACACACACACACACACACACACACACACACACACACACACACACACACACACACACACACACACACACACACACACACACACACACACACACACACACACACACACACACACACACACACACACACACACACACACACACACACACACACACACACACACACACACACACACACACACACACACACACACACACACACACACACACACACACACACACACACACACACACACACACACACACACACACACACACACACACACACACACACACACACACACACACACACACACACACACACACACACACACACACACACACACACACACACACACACACACACACACACACACACAGACATTGCTCAGTTGGGCGACCTATATCGATTGGCATATGTCATTCGGCCCTCCGGGCGTCGGATCAACTTCGTGTTTTTCGACCAATTTCTAAACCTTGTTATATACTATAACAAAGGTAAAAACTTCAAGACTTCATGAAAAATCATGGTAATGGTCATAAAATGTGAATTATCTCAAAACATGTTCTCTCAGATTTTTTTTAAGATAGCCTAAATTATACAAATTATTATTAAATTATTAAATTATATATTAAATTTTTCGAAAATACCCAAATTTTACTTTACTTTACTTTCTTTCAATTTTTGACGTAGGACTACGTCTTACGGGTGTCATTCCAAAAAATCGAAAAATGCGAGCGTCACGAAAAATGAAAGGTTTTGAGCGCTAATAGCTCAGCGGTTTTCCGATCGATTTTAAATATTCTTACACCAATCGATCGTAAAATTTTCTAAGAATGGACCCAAATGAAGAAAAGTATGGATTCTTGATGTTGAACTATCGAAAAATTGAAAATAATGAACCTATGTTTTACCAGAATTCTCGCTTCGTGATTGGTTGGAAGATTTTTTACGGTGATCTAAACATATACCAATTTGATATCTGTGCTTGGGAAGTAAGCCAAAAGGACTTCCGCTCATTGTAGGCAGTGATGCCAATGCCCATCACATCATTTGGGGCAGCTCGGATATCAATCTGAGAGGCTCTAATTTGATGGAATATTTGAGTAGTACCAACCTTGGAATACTCAACATTGGCAATTGTCCAACTTTCATACGAGCTGGTAGAGAGGAAGTGTTAGATATAAAACTCTGCTCTAACAGGATCAGTCATGAGTTGGCACAATGGCATGTTTCAAATGAGACACCAATATCTGATCATTGCTTTAAATATTTTAATCATTTGGGTGTCTCCTTGAACGCTGCAACATTTCGCAATCCGAGATTTTCTGACTGGGAACTCTTTGAGGAGGAACTGGCGACGAAATTTCAAGGATTCGAACCGACGATTGAGTCATCGATCGACTTGGATGTGACTGTAGATGTCACAACATCTTTTATTGCGGAAGCTTTTGAAGTAGCTTGCCCGCTAAAAACTATTAAAACGACTAGAGGAACACCATGGTGGAACTCTCATCTCGCGGAACTAAAGAAATGATGCAGGAGAGCCTGGAATAGACGTCGGAGGGATGGCGTGGAGCCTTACAACCATGCAGGCCCGGAAAGCCTATACAAAGGCTCTACGATCTTCAGCACGCACGAGCTGGCACAGGTTCTGTAGCGACGTTTCCAGTTTCGGCGAGGTAAGTCGACTTAATACAATACTGTCAAAATCGAAAGATTATCAGGTTAATAACATTCGAAGTTCGAACGGTGAATACTGTTCGAATGACAATGAAATCCTGGAATGTCTCTTTTATAGTCACTTTCCGGGCTATGTGGAACCTGAAGTTCGAAACGATCCAGAAATCGTTTTAGGTGGCTTAGACTCATGGGCTTTTGCTCGGAGACTTGTCACAACTGAAGCGATTGAGTGGGCCGTGAACAGCTTCTCTCCATTCAAATCTCCTGGAACAGATGGAATATACCCTATTCTACTGCAAAAAGGATTCAAGTACTTCAAACACATTCTGAGAAGGATGTTCGTGTGTAGTATTGCTATTGGGTACATCCCAACTCAATGGCGTGAAATAACCATTAAGTTTATTCCTAAAGGTGGACGCGCGACATACGAGCAAGCAAAAAGTTTTAGACCAATCAGTCTAACGTCTTTCTTGCATAAATCACTTGAGCGGATTGTTGATCACCACATCCGCAAAACAAGCTTAGTAGAAGTTCCTCTACATTCAGCACAACATGCTTATCAAAGTGGCAAGTCTACAACCACTTTATTACATGATGTGGTGAATAAAATTGAGGTTGCTTTTTCACAAAAGGAATCTTGCTTAGGAACTTTTTTGGATATTGAAGGCGCGTTTGATAACGTATCTTTCGCTTCCATTTTGGAGGCTGCTCGTTATCATAATGTGCCTTCAATAATCATAAGGTGAATAGAACAAATGCTTAGTAACCGATTGCTTTTTTCGTCCTTACGGCAAGCAAGCATTTGGAAGCAAAGTGTTTGTGGATGTCCACAAGGTGGCGTTCTCTCGCCTCTTTTATGGAACCTTGTGGCGGATGGCCTATTGAGGAAACTCAATGGTCTAGGCTATCCGTCATATGGTTTTGCGGATGACTATCTCATCCTAGTAGTTGGAAAGTGCATAAGCACATTATTTGACTTAATGCAGCAGGCACTACGCGTCGTGGAAACGTGGTGCCAAGAAACTGCATTTTCGGTAAATCCGAGCAAAACATCTATCGTCTTATTTTCAAGACGTAGAAATACCAATGGAGCTCGCGCTCTGCGCTTTAACGATTCGAATGTTGATGTTGTGAACGAAGTGAAGTACGTGGGGTTGATTCTCAACTCCAAGCTTGACTGGTCCACAAATATTGATTTCCGAATTAAAAAAGCGTGCATGGACTTTGGGCAATGTAGACGAGCAATTGGCAACTCTTGGGGGCCTCAACCCAAATACATACACTGGTTATACACGGTCGTTGTCAGACCAATACTGGCGTATGGTTGTCTTGTATGTTGGCAGAGAGGGGAAGTTGTGACTGTCCAGACAAAGCTAAACCATCTTCAAAGGATGTGTTTAATGGCAATGTCTGGCGCATTTACTACAACTCCTACTGCCGCCCTAGAAGCTATTTTAAATATTAAACCTCTACACTTCCATCTGAAGCAAGAGGCACTAATATGTGCTTATCGACTACACGCGATTGGCCTTTGGCAGTCTGTGGACGGTTCCACTGGTCATACTCGATTGTGGTCGCAAATTGTTGCTGCGGACAAGTTTGCCCTTGCTCCTAGCGATACTTTCCCGTATAGGACTTTCTCAAGTGACTTTCCTCCTAGAGAGGATTGGATGTCAGGCTACATGGAAAGGAAAATTTCCGACTATGTGGTCTGTTATACCGATGGTTCCTTGAACGAAGGTCGCGCGGGTGCTGGTGTTTACTGCCGTGAGCTGGAATTGGAGGAGTCCTATTCGTTGGGTAGTTACTGCACCGTTTTTTAAGCTGAAATCTTTGCAATTATGTGCGGAGCTCAGTTTGCACTTCAGAAAGAACTGATAGGCAAGATTATCTATTTCTGTTCTGACAGTCAAGCCGCTATAAAAGCCCTTTATGCGGCTAATTCTAAATCTAAAACAGTCATCGCCTGCCACACCTAATTAGAAGAACTAAGCATTCTAAATGCCGTTCATCTGGGTTGGGTTCCTGGCCATTCTGGTATAACCGGAAATGAATGGGCTGATGAACTAGCAAGATCTGGAGCAGAAAAGTCGGTTTTCGGACCGGAACCTGCTTTACCAATTGCGGCATGTTGGATAAAACAAAAGATTCGAGCTTGGTTTTCATCTGAACATGTACGTTATTGGGAAAATCTTGAAACTTGTCGTCAAACGAAAAGTTTCATTGTTAAGCCTTGTAAGAAGGTTGCGAAATTTCTTTTGCAACACTCAAAGATAAATTGCAGTATTCTTGTCAGATCACTGACTGGTCACTGCAGACTAAATTATCATATTATGTGAATCCGACTACGGTACACCATATCACGTAATTTGCAACTGTCCTGCAGTAGCACAATTGCGTCATAGGATCTTTGGATCCTACGTCTTAAATGAATCGGAGTTTAGGAAACTAAAATTTCGAGACATTTTGATGTTTCTTACCGAAAGCGGTATTGAGCTATAAGCTCTTATTTATCATGAGTATACCCCCCAGGGGGTGTACTTTTGATAAGTTAACTACCAAGGATTGCAGTATCCCCTCGGGGGTACAAAAAATCTCTCGGTATATATATGTTTGTGTTTGTCCAAATTCCTCATTCACCCCTTCCTATTCCTCCTGTTTTCCTTCCCGTCCTCATCAGGTAAATGATGACACGGGCAAGATGGGCAAGGCACAAATCTTCCACATGATTGTGAGGAACGTGCTGCTCGAGCCAAAGATGCTGATTCCTGATACCTAATACTCTGAGATATTGTTCGATACCCTGTTTTGACGTTTATTTAAATGAAATTTCGAAAATTTTAAATTTTTCCCGAATTCAATAATTTTTTGTAACCAAATATGACTCCAGACATGCCTCCATGACTTTTTTATAAATGTATCAGATCCCAATGATTGTGAAAAAAATAGTTAAGTACCTTGTTTCACCTACTTTAACTTCTCTAAAAATATTTTTTTGAATCTACTCCTGAAAAATGCCATTTTTTCATAAAACTCAAATGTGCGACCCCTAAATCGCGGCAACCAATGATGACGTCATATAAAAGTTTCGTTGTGACACCCTAAGCTATAATTTGAGGGGTGAGCCCCCGGGTTTTCTGACATAGTGCTACTTTGGGACACTCTAATACACATACATACATATACACACATAGAAACACATACATACATACATACATACATACATACATACATACATACATACATACATACATACATACATACATACATTCATACATACATACATTCATACATACATACATTCATACATACATACATTCATACATACATACATTCATACATACATACATTCATACATACATACATACATACATACATTCATACATACATACATTCATACATACATACATTCATACATACATACATTCATACATACATACACGCATACATTATAAACAATCGACCCTTGATTGGTATATTTTGGCTTTGTACGTTTTGAAAGTTCTAATATACAGTGCTTAAGTGTTAAATTTTGAATAACTTTTGAAAGAATCATCCGATTTTCAATAACTCGGTTTCGTTTGATAGATCCCAACAGCAATTTTCAAATACCGTCATCCGGAGATACTTGCAACACCGGGGTTACTTGCAACACTTTGGTGCATCGCGCTTTTGACAGCTCTAACGCATTTGTTTGTTAACATAACCATTTGTATGATAATTATAATAGACTGTTGAATTTTTATTAAAAGATGTGGCTTTTCGGTCTCGAGTTTCTTACGAAAACTTTATTTTACGTTCAGCTGACGTTTCGAAGAACTATGCCTTCATCATCGGAGCAACTTGATGATACGGTGAACATGGTAGCTTGTGTATCATTTGTGTCTAGTTTAAAAGTAGCTTTATTGTGTGAAAACAAGTGCTATTAGTGATCTGTTGCAGTGATCTGACGGCAATTTTAGTGATATTGACAGATAAGTAAAAGTTTCTTTGCATACTTTTGATTTATTCTGTTTATCAACGGTTTAATTCTAAGCCAGCGCCGTACATAGTGCCTATGAAAGTAGACGCTACGGCCGGCGGCTGCTTGAAATTTCATTGTTGTGTTTTTTTCATTGTTCACTGCCTTGAGTGTCTGCCGTTGCTGCTGGACGAGTCCAGCCGGCGTGCATGTGTATGCAAGTCGGGATGGATTGTGCAGCATGTGGTAATGTAATTCGGGCCAGCGACGATCCAGTTGTTTGCGTAGGTAAATGCAAATCTGTATTTTGCAGAGTTTGTACGCCCCTAACAAAAATTGCTGCGAAAATCGTAAATGATAATGAAAATGTTGTCTTTAAGTGTGCATCATGTTTATCAGCCCAAGATAACGGTGGCAAAAATGACGCTGTCTGTAGTGAGCTGACTGAGATGATAGGTAAATTATCATCTGTCTCTCAGTCGCTTGCACACAGCCAAAGCGAAATTGAAAGCCAGATAAATAGTGCAATTTCTAATGGTATCGATAGTATTTTGAAATCTATCAGTGAATCTCTTCGTGAGAGTATGGTAAACATTGAAGCCAGTGTTGCCAAAAAGCTGGATGATTTCAAAAAAACTATTATTGATAACATGAGTCGGGATATTAGTGTAGCCGCAATGAGTAGGAAAAGAACGCGAAATGAGCGAACGGTTCACTCTGAATCGGACTCAAATCCCAGTAAGAAAATTTTAATTATTCGTGATAAGCCGATTATTGACAATTATAGATCTGATGACGAGGTTTTTTCTAGTAATAATAAAACTTACGCGAGTGTGTTAGCGAGTTCATCCGGGAATACGGTAAATAAAGTCCAGCAAAAAGAGAAGCGTAAGGCTCGACCAGTCATTGTAATTAAACCGGTTGAGTCTTCTCGATCTAATGAAGATACTAGATCTTTTTTAAAAAGAACATTAGATCCAAAAAAACACAAAATTAGTAACTTTAGAAACGGGAAAAATGGTTCGATTATTGCTGAGTGTGCAATAGGGGATGACATTGAAGTCGTGAAAAATGACATTCAAAGCAATCTGGGTGAACAGTTTAACGCTGTTATTCCTACAATTGCTAAACCGAAGGTTAAAATTGTAGGAATGAGTGATCAGTATTCCCCCGATGTTTTCGTTGACTTGCTTAAGAGTCAAAACGAGAACATCGGCATTAATGAAGTAAAAATAATTGCGCAATATGAAAATCCACGCTTCAAATATAACAAATATAATGTAGTAATTGAAGTTGACAAAGACACTTATAAAAGTTTGATGAATGCTGGTAAAGTAGGCATCGGGTGGGATAAGTGTCCTGTTAAAGAGGCCGTTAATGTTTTGCGTTGCTTTAAATGTGGAGAATTTGGCCACAAAAGCACGGAGTGTGTTAATACTGAAACATGCTCTAAGTGTAGTGGAAATCATAAAACATCCGATTGCTCTTCAACTGAATTTAATTGCGTCAATTGTATAAAATCAAATAAAGAACTTAATATGAATTTGGACGTAAAACATCCAGCATCTAGCTCACAGTGTCCGGTTTATCGGAGACTGTATGAAAAAAGAAAGAGCAACATATTGTCAAGTAAATAGCAACAAAAGGAATTGCAATGCGATGGGAAATTAGAAATAGTCTATCTGAATATTGCTGGTTTATCTACAAATTATGTTGCTTTGCGACATCTTGTAGAAATGAGACGTCCAATGTTGGTAGTACTAGCTGAAACTCATATAGTGGACGCTAATGCCTTTAACCAATATAGTATACCGGGTTATAAAGTTGCTTTTTGCCTTTCGCATTCCAGGCATACTGGTGGTGTTGCTATTTACGCCAGGGAATCAATTAAATTCAACATTCGTACAAACGAATCTGTTGAGAATAATTGGTTTCTAGGGATTTCAGTTGAAAGAGGCATGACGATTGGAAATTATGGAATAATATATCATTCCCCTAGCTCAAGTGACCAGCGCTTTTTAGAAATTTTAGACAACTGGTGGGATAATTTTATAGACTTAAATAAACTAAATATTATTGCTGGTGATTTTAATATTGATTGGCTTAGTGGACAAAATTCGAATCAATTAAAGCAGTTAGCAGATTTTTACAACTTTAGACAAACAGTTTGCCAATTTACAAGAATTTCCAGACACAGTCGAACGTTAATTGATCACGTGTTTTCGAACTTTGACATGGTACATTCTGTTACAGAGGCCGATTACAAAATTTCAGATCATGAGACAATTTTTATTTTGATCAAGAATGACCAAACCCGTGATGATAAAGTAAAGATAAAGTGCTGGAATAGATATTCGAAGCAGGCAGTGTCTCAGCTTGTTTCGAGAAGCTTGGATTTTCTTCCAATAACTGGTGATGTGGACCACAAGGCAGCTGTTCTTACCAACACGCTGAAAGCGTATACCAATAAGCTTGTTATTGAAAAATATGTGGAACTACATAATACGAACAACTGGTACTCTTTAGATCTGACACGTTTGAAACGGAAAAGAGATAAAAAGTACAAGAAGTTTCGTAGAAGTAATAGTAGTGATGATTGGAATAGATACACAGTCGCGCGTAACGTATATTCACGAGCCTTGAAAAAGGCTCGATGTGATTATATACAACGGAAGATTAATCACCATCAAAACAACAGCAAAGAGTTATGGAAAATTTTAAAACAGTTAATAAAATGTAAAGATAACTCCCCGCGCTCCATAACTTTCAATGGCACTGAAGAACAATCGAGTCGAGTAATAGCGAATAAATTTAACAGTTATTTCGTTGATAGTGTTCAGCTGATCAATCAAAGTATTGATTTGGTCAGTGAACCTCACGAAATAATACAGCCGATTTCTAATATCAGATTTGATGGATTTCGCCCTATTACTTTTGCAGAGTTGAAGGATATTTGTTTTTCTTTAGAGAAATCGGCTGGTATCGACAATGTCAACGCAAAAGTAATACAAGATTGCTTTCATGTCATCGGACGCGACTTGCTGGATCTTGTTAATGAATCGTTGCAAACTGGGCACGTGCCTAAAGTTTGGAAAGAATCGCTTGTGATTCCTATTCCCAAAGTTAATGGAACGGATAAAGCCGAAGAGTACCGTCCTATTAACATATTGCACACATTAGAGAAAATCCTAGAACTTGTTGTCAAAGGCCAGCTAATGAATTATTTAAACAGTCATCATTTGTTAATTCCAGAGCAATCAGGGTATCGAGAGGGACACTCTTGCGAAACTGCATTAAATCTGGTACTAGCAAAATGGAAAGAAAAAATCGAAGCTAAAGAAACTATTCTTGCTGTATTTTTGGATCTAAAACGCGCGTTTGAGACAATCTCCAGGCCCTTATTGTTACAAACCTTGAAGCGATTTGGTATTGGAGGGCTAGCATATAAATGGTTTGAAAGCTATTTATGTGATAGAACTCAGAAGACTCGCTTTGATAATTTTAATTCTGAGTCCATAGCTAATACACTTGGTGTACCGCAAGGGAGTGTATTAGGGCCGCTTTTGTTCATAATTTATATAAATGACATGAAACGAGTTTTACGGTTCTGCGACATGAATTTATTTGCTGACGACACTGTTCTATTCATTGCGACTAAGGATCCCAATGAAATTGTAACACTTCTGAACCAAGATTTACATTATCTTTCGGATTGGTTAAAGTTTAAACAGCTTAAACTCAACATTACCAAGACAAAATATATGATTATTTCAGCCAACTCCAGACCAGACGTAAACGTTGTAATTGATGGTGAGGCAATTGATCGCGTAAATGAACTAAAGTATCTTGGAGTAATCATTGATGACAAGTTAAATTTTAAGTCTCACATCGATAATGTCATCAAGAAAATGGCGAAAAAGTACGGTGTTTTGTGCCGCTTAAAAAATGAATTGACAATTAGTAGTAAAATTCTTTTATATAAGTCAATCATTTCACCGCATATAGATTTTTGTTCATCCATCTTGTTCCTTGCAAACGAAACACAAATATTGAAGTTGCAGCGCTTACAAAATAAAGTTATGCGATTAATTTTAAGATGTAATAGATACACTTCCTCACATATTATGCTGGACGCATTGCAATGGCTTTCTGTGAAGCAAAGAGTTTATTTTTTGACAATGGTGTTTCTTTATAAAATTCTTAATGGAATGCTGCCTCGATATTTGTGTGATCGAATTGAAAGGGGAAGTGATTTGCATACGTACAACACTAGAAACGCGGAAGATGCGAGAACACCAAATTTTTTGTTTGGAAGATCACAGAACTCTCTGTTGTACAAAGGAATTAACTTTTTTAATTCGATGCCGCGACAAATAAAACGTGCAGCAACAATGGCAGAATTCAAAAGGCTATGTATTTTACACATTAAAGCTACTTTATAGACGTAATTTGATTTATTTTTTGTATTGATTCAAGAAGATTGTATATTTTTTTAATTTTTGTATATTTTTTGGATATATTAAGTTATCATGTTCACTGATGATGATGGATTTAAAATTGTTATTATTATTAATTTAAAAAGTATAGAGAAGACTACACATGTTTGAGCCACGCGCGCGAGAACAGACATAGATAATCTTGAAATTGAATGATCAGGTTAAAGTCCTGAACAAAGGGTTCGGAGCAGCAGCTGGACAGGCTTGGGTTCGCTTGTGGACTTTGGAACTCGTATACCATCGCTCACGGCGGTACCGAGTACCGAAAGACTGCAGGATCTCCCTCGTAGTTCTAGATCGTTATCTAGAACCAATTCTGACCAGCTGTAGCTCAAAATATTAGGTTCGATTCCTAATCAAGTCCAGATAATTTTCGGGTTGGAAACGTTTTGGACTAGCCTTGGACATTTTTTGAAATTTTGATATTCACTTGAAAGTTTGATATGTCTGTATTAGAAGCCAGTTCGCTATTTGTTTTTATCACCTGGCTACATTGTTATATCATAAATATCTTAATTAGATAAATCGTCCCGCTCAAACCGTTGTAGGGGTATGAGGTGGGACCATCATCATCATCATCATCATTTAAAAAAAAAACTATTGTTATAAAACATTACAATTATTTAAACAATCTTCATCATTACACATAATTACTTACAACGTTGATAAATGTTTTCTTAGTCAAGTGTTCAAACATGAAAATGTTAATTTTGTTTAACCCTCTATACTGAAAGCATAACAAAATGAACGGAAACGGATTTTTTACAAACTAACTATTGTATTGGCTAACTTAAAATTTCAACTTACACTATAACCGTCTACGCACAGTCTACGCGCAGTTGAAAACCCGATTAACTTCACTGTAAACGAAGCTTTTATATGCAATAGTACGGATGTAGCGCTTCCAAACGAAACGATGATTTTGTTAGGTTATGGTTCAAAATTCGTTCTACCGTTTGAGAATAATCGCGAAACTCCTTATTTCAAAATTATTGCAGACTTAGAATCGATCATTAAACTTGAACCTGACGAAACGTTACAGGCAGTATACCGTAACCAACTTGCCAATGTCATGCAACATTATATATACAAAAGAATAAACGGTATAATCAACCCGTATTCCGATCAAGTCAATCGTTTTCTGACAGAAGCATATCACATTAGCAGCAGGTTCGCACGCGACAATCCGGACGTTTGTATTTTACCGGCCGACAAGGGAAACAAAACAGTTATAATGAATAGAAACGAATATGAGTCTAAAATGCAATCCCTTGTTGACGACGTAAATACATACGAACGGATCGATACAGATCTCACGAGCAAAATTCAAACGATGATCGACCAACAAACCAAGTCTAGGTTGATCACGTATCACACTACTTGTCCCAGAATTTATGGTCTACCCAAAATACACAAGCCGGGTAGCCTATAGTTACTATATATATAGTTCGGCGGATAGAAAACCAGGCGAATTGGCATCCCTGATTTATGAAATTATATTTGAAATTATGGTGAAATGTGCAGGTTTTTACGAAAAATAATCACTGGCGGGTGTTGAAAATGACTAGTTCTATGAAAATAAAGTGTGTTTTTTTTAACATTACTCCTGCATTTTGGATTTTGAAAAGCTTTTGGCTCCGCTTTTGACGTTTATTTGGCTCCCGATTTTCTATCCGCCGAACTATATATATAGTAACTATAGGGTAGCCCTCTCAGAGTCATACTATCATGCATTAATTGCCCAACTTATGATCTCTCTAAATATCTGGCGAACATACTACGACAATCGATAGATCAGAACAAATACAATGTTCGAAATTCATATGAATTTTGCTCATTCATAAACAATGTAAGCTTACCACCAGAATATGTACTGGTGTCATTCGATGTCGTCAGCTTGTTTACGTGTATACCAAGACACTTGGTAATTGAAGCGGTGCGAAATAATTGGAGTGCAATTGAGAAAAATACAACCATCAAAAGCATAGACATGTTTATAAAACTGATCGAATTTAATTTTTCCTCCAGTTATTTCGTATTCCGTGGCATGTACTTTCGGCAATTGGCAGGTACTGCAATGGGGATCCTCCCTCCCCGGCACTTGCTGACCTCGTAATGGAAACGCTACTAGACAATGTGCTGAAGATGATCGATATTCCCATTCCATTTGTTAGAAAATATGTGGACGATTTGATAGCCGCTGTTCCCCTAAACAAAATCGAACATGTTAAGAACGCTCTCAACCCGTACAACTCGCACATTCAATTCACGTGCAAAGTTGAAAACGAAAACCGTTTGCCCTATTTAGATATGATTCTAATAAGAACCGAGGAACAAAAAATCGTCACCGACTGGTACATGAAATCCGTTTCTTCGGGACGAATTTTAAATTATCTTTCGTTACATCCACTAACACAGAAGCTTAACACGGCTAGCGGTTTTATAAGTCGAGTTTTTCGCTTATCAACATGCAAACCGCTAGCAGAGAAGAAGAAAACGGTGCGTGAGTATTTGGCTAAAAACAATTACCCGATCGCTCTCGTCAACCGCTTGATGAACAGAGTGGCAAATAGAAATGAAAATAGTGGTGCTGCTACTGAGAATACATCACAAGTTTATCGATCTCTTCATCACGTTGAGTCTCTAACTCCCGCACTTGCAAGAATAATACGCAGAAAACGTTAAATTGGGTTTTAAGTGCGCGAAAACAAATTCAGTTTTATTTTCAAAATTAAAAGATCCGACTCCAAAACTTTTTAAGCGCAATGTAATCTATCGCATACCTTGCATAGACTGCGTTAGTGCATACATTGGGTTAACAACACAACAACTCAAACAACGTTTGTCTGGTCATCGTTCACTTATGAAACAGAGTTTAAGATCAAGAGTTTAATGCGTCGGGCAGTGCGAAGAGTAACAAAAAAGATGAGTTCAAAAAGACGGCGCTGATGGTACACATGATAAATAATGATCATAATTTTGATCTGTCTAAAGTAACGATTTTAAATCAAGACAATCAAGTTCAAGCACTGCAAATACTTGAAATGTGCCATATATTTACGGACCAACTTACAATAAATTTTAGAACTGATACGAATAATTTAAATGTGGCATATTCGGGTATTTTGCATTCACTTGCTCAGTAATCGTCTAATTTTTACTCTCTTTCTCTCCGTCTCTCAAATTAATTACAGAAGCTTCGTTTACAGCAGCATATTAGAAAGTTCATAGACGGTTATAGTGTAAGTTGAAATTTTAAGTTAGCCAATACAATAGTTAGTTTGTAAAAAATCCGTTTCCGTTCATTTTGTTATGCTTTCAGTATAGAGGGTTAAACAAAATTAACATTTTCATGTTTAAACACTTGACTAAGAAAACAATTATCAACGTTGTAAGTAATTATGTGTAATGATGAAAATTGTTTAAATAATTGTAATGTTTTATAACAATAGTTGCTGCATACAATAAGTGCATCTTATAATCTAACAAATAGCAACTTTGAGCTTTGTTTATATTTTGAACTTGGAGAAGAAACGATTAATTCGTGTTGTTACTTCCAATATGGCGCGGCTTGCAGCACTTAAAAAAATGAAAATGATCGTAATAGACAGTATGTACAAAGTAAGTTTGCATCTGTACGATGTTATTTTGTCTAGCACCATCTCCAGCAGTATTAAATTTGTGAAAAATTCCACGTGCCTTGAAACGGCAATTTGGAGTTCGCCGACATGCTGCATTTTCACCGAATATCTTTAAAAAAGCGATAGACGAAATTGGGAAACAAAAAACGCCCCCAGTATCTCTTGTTTTACTACAAATAAATTCAAAATATCTCAAAATAGTCAGTCGTGGTTTGAAATCGGATATAAAATCATAAGAAACGCAAAATCAGAAAAGTGTTGCAAGTAACCCCGTTTACTGGGTAACTTGTAACACCCCTATTTTCAGTTCATTCTACAGATTCATTAAGTTTATATTTTTTTCTCATAATCATAAATCAAAAGTATTCACCACTATACAAGTTTTGGCTACTTACACTTGGACCTAAATGGTATACTTCGAAAGTTATACTAAGTCAACGTTCAAAAGTGCTGCAAGTATCCCCGGATGACGGTAATAATAAATTGTGAAGTATTTCCCATTGAATTAATGCTTATATGTAACAAAAATATGTTTCAAATACTTTTGAATCACATTTATTTATATAACTTTCAAACCACTAATCCATTCATCATGAAATTTGGAAATTAAGGTTTTGAAAGGCTCCCCTTTCATATGCAATTAATTTTGTTCAAACCAGTTAAGGGACCTTTGAGATAATGAAGTCCCATATTTTTCGTATTTTTATACATAACTTTTGAACTAAAAGTCCGATCAGTATGAAATTCAATAGCGACCGATGGGACACCTAGACCTTTCATTTGACACTAAGAACATTAAAATCGGTCCAGCCATCTCCGAGAAAAGTGAGTGAGATTGAAAGCGTTACATACATACACACACATACACACACACGCACACACACACATAAAATGCTCAGTTTTCGAAACTGAGTCGAATGGTATATGACATTCGGCCCGCAGGACCTTCTTTCCATTTCCGGTTTTCCGAGTGATTTCTATACCTTTAATTATATATTTATATAGTAGAAAGGCAAAAAACTCAGGTAAAGGCATATAAGCTAAATTTTGGACCTCTATTTTATCACACAGACAAATTTTAGGTGAAATAATATTGACTTAAAAATTATTATATAAATTTTATGGCCACCGCCTCGGTTGTGCAACAGTCAAATTGGGGAATTTCACCGGGGGGTTGTGAAACATCTAGAAAATCAATGATTTATGGCAGTAGGATTCATTTGGGTTTAGCAAAAACTCAGTTCCTGGTAACACATGCAACAGGCCAGTGCATTTCAAATGCGCCAATATGACTGCTTGCTTTTTTACATGCATTCATTGCGTTTGCGATTCAGATTTAGACGATTAAACGAAGAAATTGATCAATGATGTATTTTTAGTATTTTCCATGAATAAATGATTTTAATTTTTAATTTTCCTTCGTTATTTCTATATTTTTTTTCTTTTCTGACGATTTTCCGAGGTGTTTCACAACCGGGGACACTTTTTTATCCACAAAAAACCTTGTTTTGAAATTTTGCTATAACTTCTGTGTTTTAAACAAAAATTATATAAGTACTTCCTTTGGTAAAAAGATAGGTATACGTTTAAACTTTTAAATGCTCCAAAAAGATTTTAATTTGGATGATCCGATCAAAAACCAAAACTTGTTTCATAACCGGGGACATTCCCCTACATGTACTTTCTTTCTTTGAGCGAAATTTCAACTTTTGTGCATATCTCAAAAACTGTTCGACTTTTTTTTTGACCTCATTTTCGAATTCAGCGGCCAATTTTACATGAAAAATCACTTACTGAGTTCACGCTTTTTGTTTTATTTTGTTATACTAGTGTTTGTTAACTAGTGTTATATCTCGAATCAAGTTATCAATTATACTACATTTTTTCGTATCCTCTATTAGTATAATTAACTATTAAAAATAAAGTTATTAGTCGTTAGTTGTTGCTTGGTTAAAACTACGGCTATTTATTTCGAAAAATATATCTCGGTCAACGGTATTCGATGCGAAAATCTAGGATTTCATCTCCACATCGGAATTTCGGATAGTTCCGAGAAAACTACCTAAAATTCGTCCGAAGAATGCACTAACGACAAGTATAAATCGTGAAAGTTCTACTACGAATTTAAGTCACTATTGAACGCCGGTTGCTTAACGTCAAGTAGACGGATAGGCGCGGATGATAGGGATTGATGTAGAAATTGTCATACACGAATTGTTAGATTTATTATTAACCAACGTCTGTCTTTTGACGTAGGACTACGTCTTACGGCAAGTTTTGAGATAGGGTCTGGTGTCATTCCAAAAAATCTAAAAATGCGAGCGTGACGAAAAATGAAAGGTTTTGAGCGCTAATAGCTCAGCGGTTTTCCGATAGGTTTTCAATATTCTTACACCAATCGATCGGAAATTCTTCTAAGAATTGACCCAAATGAAGAAAAGTATGGATTCTTGATGTTGAACTATTGAAAAATTGAAAATAATGAACCTATGTTTAACCAGAATTCTCGCTTCGTGATTGGTTGGAAGATTCTTTACTTACTTTTTACTTTTTCGGCGACAATCCGCTTATCGAATCAATGCCGAACTCAGGAGCCGTCTCCACATTACTCGGTCTTGGGCTGCCACTCTCCAGTCGCCCCTAACACCCGCTGTTCTAGCATCCTCGTCAACAGCGCTCATCCAACGGGTACGGGGTCTGCCTCGAAGTCGTCGGCCTCTGTCGGGTTCTCTGCTAAATATTGTTTTCGCTGGTCTCTCATTCGGCATCCTTGCTACGTGGCCAGCCCACTGTAGTCTGCCGTATTTGAGTCGCTTCACAATATCCGCATCTTTGTACACTTGGAATATTTCATGATTCATGCGCCTGCGCCACACTCCTTCGTCTAATATGCCGCCAAGAATTGATCGCAGGATCTTACGCTCGAAAACGCCAAGAGCTCGTCGGTCGCTCTCTTTCAACGTCCACGCTTCGTAGCCGTAGAGTACCACCGGGAGAATTAGCGTCTTATAGAGCGCGAGTTTTGTACGGAGATGTAGGCTACGGGACCTCAGCTGGCTACGTAATCCGTAGAAGGCCCTATTGGCAGCCGCTATCCCCCTTTTTACTTCACGGCTCACATCGTTGTCACATGACACTAACGTACCAAGGTAAACAAATTCGTCGACCACTTCAAAAGTATCTCCATCTATCACCACCGCAGTTCCAACACCCGAAGGGCTACCACGCTCTCTACCAGCCACCATATACTTTGTTTTGGTAGAATTTATGATAAGCCCTATCCTCGCAGCTTCCTCTTTAAGATGCGTGTACGCTTCTTCCACAACTCTACGGTTAACACCAATGATATCGATGTCGTCCGCGAACCCTAGGAGCATATGAGATTTCGTGATGATGGTACCGCTTCTCTCCGAAGTCCGAAGTCTCACCCGCTATCCTGACGCTTGATTTTGAACCATCAAGGGTAGCACGTATCAGCCTAATCAGTTTTGTTGGAAAACCATGTTCAAGCATAATCTGCCACAGCTCGTTTCGTTTAACTGAATCGTACGCCGCCTTGAAGTCTATAAACAGATGATGAGTCTGCAAGTTGAATTCCCGGAATTTATCGAGGATCTGTCGCAAGGTGAACATTTGGTCCGTCGTGGAGCGTCCCTCTCGAAAACCGCACTGGTATTCGCCAACAAAGGTTTCCTGTAACGGCCTCAGTCTGAGAAACAGGATGCGGGAGAGAATTTTGTATGCAGAATTGAGGAGAGTAATTCCTCGATAATTGCTGCATTCGAGTCGATGGTCCTTTTCGTTCGAGACCTTCCAACCAGTCCGTAGGTAATTCCTCCTCAGTCCATACCTTTAGTATAACCTGATGGATTGCACAATACAGCCGTTCGCTCCCGACTTTCAAAAGTTCGGCGGGGATGCCGTCCTTTCCAGCTGCTTTGCCGTTTTTCAGCTCTCTCGCTGCTTTTCTAACCTCTTCCAAAGTTGGTGGATCCACAGCTTGTCCAACATCCTCAATCGTTATCCTGTTTCTGTTGACCGTTCCATCTTGTTCACCATTCAACAATGCATCGAAATATTGTTTCCACCGCCTAGCCACCTCCGATCTTTCGGTAATCAGGTTCCCCTCCTTGTCGTTGCACATAACAGGAGTTGGCACGGTCCGGTTCCTGATTCCGTTGATCGTATTAAAGAAGCTTCTTGTATCGTGCCTCTCGAAGCAATTCTCCGCCTCCGCAAGAACGCGATCCCAGTGCTGACGTTTCTTACGACGGTGAAGTCTCTTTTCGGCAGCTCTAGCATCTCGGTATCTCTCCCTGCTCTGGCGTGTCACAGTTGCAGCCAAAATGTGACTTCTGGCTCGATTCTTCTCATCAGTCGCTCGCTGGCACTCTGCGTCAAACCACTCACTGGAAGTGGCTGCAGCAGTAGTACCCAACACTTCCCGCACTGTAGTACTGATCGCGTCGTGGATGTGTCTCCACTGTTCGTTCAGGTTCTCTCCGAGATGTTCACCGATCCGTTCATCAGTCTTCTGAGAGTACTCTGCAGCAACTCCCTCCGCTGATAACCGCCGGATGTTCAGTCGTATCTTCCTCGTTGGTTTCGATTTGAATACGTTGGACAACCGTGCGCGGATCTTGCTTACTACGAGATAGTGGTCCGAGTCAACGTTTGGTCCCCGGAAGGATCGCACGTCTGCGACATCAGAAAAGTGCCGGCCATCAACCAGAACGTGGTCGATCTGAGAGCAGGCCTCTCCATTAGGGTGTTTCCAGGTGTGCTTCCGAATGTTCCATCGTGCAAAATGGGTACTACAGATAACCATTCCTCTGGCTGCAGCGAAGTTGATTAGCCTCAGGCCATTGTCGTTTGTGGTAGAATGGAGGCTTTCTCTACCAATAACGGGACGAAAGAACTCTTCACGTCCGACCTGTGCATTTGTATCCCCGATGACTATCTTTATGTCATGTCTTGGGCACTCTCCATATGTTCTGTCAAGAAGATCATAGAACGCCTCTTTTACGTCATCGGGCTTGTCGTTCGTCGGTGCGTACACATTTATCAGACTGTAGTTGAAGAATTTGCCCTTAATTCTCAACACGCATAGACGGTCATTGATGGGCCTCCATGACACGCTTCATTTGTTTTCCATGTAATACGAATCCGACTCCATGCTCTGCTTTATCGCCGCCACTGTAGTAGATGTGATACTTGAATGTCGTGCTCGTAATAGGATCTACTGCGCGGAATTCACGTTCTCCCGTCTTCGGCCACCGCACTTCCTGGATGGCTGCAACCTCGACCTTCATCTTCTGCAGCTCTCTTGCCAGGATACCCGCGCGTGCCGGTTCAAGTAGAGTCCTGACATTCCAGGTACCAAGTTTCCAATAATCGTTGTCCTTTTTCTTTTGCCTGGGTCCATGCCTATTATCCGGTTGTAGTTCCTTTCCTGAATTTCTCCTAGCGAAAATTGTTTAAGCATACTGCCTTACTGGGGCTGCGATGCCTAGTCTCGCGGACAGGGCTGCTGTCTTGGGTATAGCTGGCGAGACACAGCGTTTCATAAGTCAGCCGTCCGCTCCGGATCAGTCGCTGTTGTATGCCGCCCCTAACCTGGGATACAGCCGCATACCTGGTACGGAAATGGCGATTCACCGTGCAGTGGAATCACCGTCGCGAGCCGCCCCTAGCATAGAGTCAGACGCTCACGGCTGGCAAGGCTGTTCCTTTTGCCCCACACTCAGCAGATGCATGAGTGCCTCCTTCCCTGTCGGTATACGACCTTAGCTTCCACCGGGGTTGGTTACCCGATCTCCACCAAGGTTGCTCGTATTCCGGCTGGTACCACGAGGAGGTAGGGAGAGGAGTTGCTGGATAAGAGGCTAATGACCACTGCGGGGTCTATTTTATACCTACAGGTACGCGGGGTACCGATGTTACGCATTACCCAGCCATTTACCAGCCTAGGATTCTTTATGATGATCTAAACCTATACCAATTTGATATCTGTGCTTGGGAAGTAAGCCAAAACAAGTGACCAAGTTTCCTCATTTCAACAAGATTTCTTAACACCGTGGTTCAACCTAGACCATTTTGATGTCCTTGCTTGGGAAGTACGCCAGAAAGAGTAACAAAGCCCCCTCGTGCCAACAGATTTCTTACGAACGCGATTAAACGTAGTCCAATTTGATGTCTGTGTTAGGGAAGTGTGCCAGAAAAAATGACACAAGTTAGTTGTCCCAACAGATCGCAAATTCTTTACTGCGAGACGATTAAACCTCGGCGAACTTGATATCTGTATTGGAAAAATGTGCTACTACTGTAGTATTCGGTTATAATACGACTCTATATGAATACGCATGCTTGCCGTTTCATTAGAAGTGTAGTGGAAAGATATGTGCTGTTGATATCCCTTCAACGTGGGAAACCATGGATAATAAAAACAATCTTTAATTTCAGTAAGGTAGCAGGAAAGCAATAGTTTGTGTTCTTGATTTTATTAAATTGTTTTCAAAAGCACAATTTTTTAAGAATTGAACGTATGCAATGTTACTACTTTGATAAATTAAATGTTACATACAACGCATGTAGCATGTATATATGTTGCATATAGCATGTATACATGAAGAATCGAATGATTACAAGCATGAATACATGCCACTATCACTACAAAGAAATTTACGTAGTCCTACGTCACCTATATATGCGGTCGTGTCTTGTACACAACCCCTCTGATTTTTGGCCAATTTTACCGTTTTACGATTTGGTAATAACACTCAAATTGTTACTTTGGATTAGAAATATGCGGTGTGATGTAGGAACATCTTGGTTTGTCAAAAAGACAGCTTTATGTTACGTGATTGCGGTCAAGTAAATATTTACCCCCTTTTTTAACGGTGATTAAGCAAATATTCAGCATTGTACATTTACCTTATTTTAACGAGAAATTAGCCCTCATCGTATTTATGACTATCATGATTACTTTGAGTGTGTTAGTAAATAGGTCTAAAGAGCCATTTAGTTGCAATTTTTTAAATGTAGTACAGTAGATTCGCTAGGATAAATGTTTATTTGTCTCACATTATCAATAATCTTCAATATGCAACTCAGTTCCATCGACAAACATGCTTTTCTGATGAAAAAACTGCTTATGAGCACATGCACTTCAAAATCATCACAGCATAAAACATAAAGCATAAAACACACACACAACACTAACCTCATCGCGTAGGGGAACTGGGGGGAAAATGAACACCCTTAGCAATTTCGCCATTTTCTCCCCCAGGAACCAACCAAATGCTGATCGCACTATATGAATTAAAAGCTGGATTCATATTTCACGTAGCAATATATAAAGATGTTTAAAAAAGGACCATTTGTCATGAAAAATTCCTTTTTTTCGAAAGCGTCACATTCGAACCTGATTTTTTTCAAGTGGGTAAAATGAACATGCAGTGAGGGCAAAATGAACATGTCATAGAAAACTAAAGTTAACATGCAGTTTGGATAAATTAAACATTATTTTACATTATCATTGTTCTACATAAGCCGTAGGTATCCAACAGGGCTGTTGGAATTAAAATGGGACTCCACAAAGTTAACATAATGTATCTTCGCCACGTCCATTCAATGCTTGACTTTTAGCTCGCAGGATTTTTTTCTTCCAGCACTCGGTCATTTTTCGAGAGACACGATTTTTTTTGTTGCTTGAATTGCAATTATTTCATAGCTGCTGATAAATGGGAAGTAAAACATCATGATACACAGTGTTCATTTTGCCCCCAGGTGAGGTGTTCATTTTACCCCCAAAACACCAATTGTTTTCAAGTATTTATTATAAACAAACAGTTGATAAAAATATTTGGAATTTTCGACAGATCCGCAGGATAGTGATAAGCAAACAACACTGAATGATACCAATAGTCGAAATTTAATTTGTTTCGCCAAAATAGCTTATTTACTAATAGTCGAAATTACCATCGGCGTCAGATTTCTGCAAATATTTTTAACTTTTTCCATTTTTTTCACATTGGAAAGCTTATGATCACCACATATTATCTCAAACAGCTTGAAATACTTCTAGGGGAAGATACCTATTGATCCGGAATAGATTTTAATCGGTTTACTGGGAATTTGGCTGCCTGTTCATTTTACCCCCCCCTGTTCATTTTACCCACAGTTCCCCTATCGCATTTTACTTGAATATTTTAAACAAATCCGGCCCTTCACTTCACTTGAAATGCAGTAGTTAGAAACATTTAATTGTAGCACATCAATATCTGGCTCACTTTCCGTCAATATATCTCCGCAGTTGGCAAAAATTTACAAAATATGCAAGCATACGAGCACCTAATCTACATTTGCGCATGCAAAAGAAACTCTACACGCGCTATGGAAAATCTGTAGGTACAACTGACGTAAAAACTTGCGCAGTTTTCATCCACCGAACTTTTTACCAAAAATTTGCGTTTTAGCAACTTTTACTCATATAAGCCATTCCTTCTAAAAATCTGGCTAGTTTTATTTATTCTATTCTTAAACATAAGGCGAAATGCATGCCGACTGCAAACCAGGTGTTTCCAAAATCACTCGGGTAAATGAACGTATCGATTTTTCAGAGTGCATCTATTTCATGCGGCAGGGGGATTCTAGCATTTTTTCTTTTGTCTCTTGCTCGTAGTAACCCAGTGGTTCCATACAAAATACTAAGATTGCGGATTTTTCGTCATGTAGTAAAGAAATCTAACGGAAGATATGGCAACATTACGTTGGGTAAAGAATACTAGCGAATTTTGTGTTAAGCTCTCGCGTGACTTTAGCTGAAATGTGCATCAAATGCGTTGGCGTAGCTAGGAACTTCCAAAAAAGTTTTGATTATGATCTTGTTACTCGGGCTGTCACCGATAGCACAAGGTTTTATAGGGAAATACCAGGCGGGCTTGATGCGGGTCTGCGCAGTTACCAGATATGTCGGGAGTATAACCTGTCCGCGCATCACATCTTAATTGATTTCAAAGCAACATACGATATAGTCGAACGAGGCCAGCTATGGCAGATAATGCACGAACACGGTTTTCCGAACGCATGTAGCATGTATATATGTTGCTTATAGCATGTATACATGAAGAATCGATTGATTACAAGCATGAATACATGCCACCATCACTACAAAGGACTTACGTAGTCCTGCGTCACCTATATATGCGGTCGTGTCTTGTACACAACCCCTCTGATTTTTATTCGGCGGCGGCAGCGTCGTCGGCATGACGCCGTTCGTTACTATCGGCGGCGGCGGCGACGTGGATCGGCGTGCGAGTATTTTACACCGTTAAATTACCGCATTTCGTGTAAGTTTAAGCAAAATCTTTTTAAAAATCGAACTAAAGTGACAAGTTTTTGGTTTTAGTGATGGCGTTTTGGTCATCGGGTTACTAGTGAACTAGTTTATTTGCTGTCTAACCGTACTGTGTTGTGTACAGGAATGACTGTTGTAGTTCGACCAATAGCAGAAAAAACCCACCCCAACAAACTTGACAAGAATTAGTTTAATATGTTTTTGCCCTGATGATGAGGAAATAAAGTCCTTGAAACGTTGGCCTAGACAGCAAATAAACTAGTTCACTAGTAACCCGATGACCAAAACGCCATCACTAAAACCAAAATTAGTATCGTTGGTCAAACAAATCTCTCTAAAGTGACAAGTAAAACAAATCTTAATAATGCTTATTTTGTGAATGACTTTTAATGACCCTTAAATCTTTGAATAACTTTTTATTTGTATGTTTGCGAATACGCGATATGGTAGGCACTTGTACGTAAAAGGCAGGGAAGATTGGGATACGCACCTAATCTTTCGATTTTATACCATACATATGAATGTCCGATTGCTATTGATCGAATTTAAATTTCAGTTTTCTGCCAAAGTGTTTTGACGTAGGACTACGTCTTTGTTTACTATACTGGGACTGGGTAGCACTTTGTAAAAACGAGAAATAGAAGTGTAACGTTTGAATGAAATATTTCAAACGCTAATAGCTACTATACTACTGAACGAAACATAACAGTTAATATGTCGTTGGATAGATAAAATGTCCAGCAATTTTATAGTAACATACTAATAATAATTTTTTATACGCTAAATAGTGAAAATGTGTGTAAAGATTCAAGGTCGAATTTTTCCATACATTTCCCTTGTTATCGCCTAGCTTCACAGGCACGGACGACAATTAGATACACCAAAGGATTTGGATCCAAATGATAACCTTGAGACCACTTTGTAAGCCACACCCCTTTTCCAATCCAATCGGCAACATCGATGGCTATTGACGGCAACACCGGTCCTAAAGACAAGCGGAATCAGCGGGCAATGGCCAACGTGAATCCCACACGATGCACTTAACATTACATTTTGCATTATCCCCATCGCAGACATGCGAAATTGTTCGATAGCTTGCTCAATCAGTGTCGGACAATTATTTAAGCAGCAGCAGCCGATATGGTTTCCTCCACCACCTACACTAGCTTAGAAGCAGCAGCGGCAGTGCCAGTGACTATAAAATGGTACTCTTGGTTCGCCGTCTGCTCATTCATCGCACAATCGCACTGACGGACGGTCAGTATTTACCATCGACGGCTATTGGTGGCGAAAGCAACGGCATTTGGCGGCAACACCAGCGATCGGAGCCAACACCGATAGCAATCGGGAGGTAACAACGATAGCATTTTGGCGGCTATTGGAGGCAAATCCAAGGCATCTTATGTCATCTTCGATGACAATTCGAAGCACCCAATGGCATTTTGGCGGTTATTTTCGCAAACCAACAGCAAATGGAAACAGATCGACTGACGGGCAGCAAATTCAGCAGTAGGCCGTTGTGGTCGTAAACAGTTCTTATAAGAACTATAGTAATTGAAGAATGGAAAGATTTTTCTACACTTTCTAAATGGTTAACGTTCCATTTTGCGTTATACCATGGTAACATGGGAAATGCTTGCTCATTCAGCGTCGGATAATCATTTGAGCAGCAGCAGCAGTGATCTGGTTTCCCCCACTACCTACACTAGCTTACAAGTAGCAGCTGCAGTGCCAGTGACTATAAAATGGTGCACTTGGTACGCCGCTTGCTCATTTATTGCACGATCGCACTGACGGACGGTCAGTATTTTGATAAAACTAATCCATTTCTACTTTACAGTGATTTAGTATTTCCTATCACTCCTGTATTAGCGGACAACCATCATCCTAGAGTCTAAAGGACCGAATAGCGACATCCATCTATATATTGGCAACAGTAATCATAGTACTGATTTTTAAGAAGTGCTATCAGCTGAAACATAGTTCTTTTCAGGGCCACCAAACAATTTCAAACGGTTTTTTTTTCAAAACCACCATTGATTCAATGAAGAATTAAATCAGAATATTTCGCTCTTCTTTTACAAATAAACACTTAAACAATGATACTCACAAATACTCAAATATGCATATGCCAGAAATGCAGTTTACATTAGTCTTTGATTTAATGATCAGACATTAAGTTATACTTCATCGATTAAAACATGTTATCAATATAATGAGTATTATATGACACAGTCCTACGTCACCCTTTCGTACAACCCTTAGGGCTGTATACCTTGTAGTTTTTTTTAATTAAGGGATAATACATACATTGCGTGTAATAGACGGCGCCTAAAACTTGGCGGGTGAAATCGGCAATGTTGCAAATCGAGCAAGAAGTAAAGTATGCCCAGTCTCTGGCGAGCGACTATAAGCAGCATCCAGCGCTTACGGAACTGACGCAAGCGTACGATAAGCAAACACCGATGCTGCGGGCACACATCCTGCTACCTACTTACTAGCGAGCGCACAGCCTCGTCTTTCTGCACAGCCCGCTTATAAAGCCAACAACTTGTGAGAAGCCAACAGCCCGTGCGGGCTAGTGGAATACTAGGATATATGGATACTTATTTTGCATTTTTCTCTTTTTTCACCTTAAGCCCTCACTTACACACGTGCGAGCCCTCGCGAGTGATCGGTGTCAGTTTCTTGGATTGCAATGACGAGCGAGAGCGGCGACTGTGGCCGATAGCTAAATACATATTCACAAAAACTTGTTTTAGTGCATGAAAAAATAAGATCGAGAGTCCGTAGGAGATACTCATGCTGGCGTTTTCTTTAGAACTAAAACGCGCGAGTCTGAAAATTAGATAACACGAGTGCGGGCTTGCAACACAGGAAATCAGTATAGGGGTAAGACCGGCACCTAATTTTGGCACCAGTCAGTTTACAACCGTGAAATTAATATTTTTTTTGAAACGATGGTTCTACAATTGATGAAGGGACGGTAGGGAAAGAAATGAAAATTGACGACTCATCGACTCATGCACCTTCCAGTATTGGACAAAAGGTAGGAGTCAAAATGACTACTTGTCAAGCATAGCTACCAATACCCCCCCCCCCTTCCTTTCCGCTCTTCCCCACCTTCACCAAAAAAAATTTTCATTTCTTTCCCTACCGTCCCTTCATCAATTGTAGAACCATCGTTTCAAAAAAATATTAATATATATGTATGACCGCATTTCAAGGTCAAGACTAAAAACTTGAGACTTCATGAAAAGCAATAATGTCCAATATGTCGCTATTGATTATGGTTGGATTGGGCTAATCAGTTCCGAATATATGGCCAGAGTAATTTTCAGTAAATACGGAATATGAAAATGGACGCAATTTGAAATTAACCAAACGTATTATGTGACACATCAAATCACACTAGAATTCAAAGACAGGCACGATGAAAGTCAAATCATGTACTTGAGCTTCAATGACCGAGTAAGTTCCGTATCCACCGACAAAGTGACTAGTCCTTTGACTTGAAGACATATGATGGGTTATACGACCTCAAGTTACACCAAGATACATCAATTAGTTCAATAGACGTCTATCTACAATATTTGCTGGGATAACATTGACTAGATCTAAACATGTCTCGGATACTTTTGAAGAAATAGTTCGGTGACCGGACCATAGTTGTATATACGGTACCCAAAGAGGTACCCATAACAGCCGTAACATTGAATAACATCTGTTTTCTCTGTAAAAGACTGTAAACGAGCTGCCGATCATTCAAGGCGTGTTGACCGCAGACTAAAAATAAACTTGAAACTCCTTCTGAGAATTAGAGCTTAAAACCTACTCGCGAGTAACTACATTCAGTTGCGTATCGGCGGCACTCACATTTTTTTTATATATTTCGATATTTAATGATTCATATCGGTCATGATATCTGAAATAATGAATACTAACATATTCAGTGTTTAAAAGCACAATTAATTGATGATATCTAGTAAAATTAAAGGGTACCGCCATCCGGGGTGAGATTGTGCCACGGGGGTGAGATTGTGCCAAAAACCAAAAATGTTTATTTGTGAAAATTTATTATATCTATAGAAACTGGTGACCTAAATCCAAAATGATGATGAACATAACATATTGATTCATAACTTAGAATGGAACATAGATAATATTAGCAAACTATTTAGCCTAAACAGGGTTTCAAAGTTCGCGATTAAAAATACTCGGAAATAACGCTTGTAAAAAATGTCCCACATTAACCAACCCAAACATGAAATCGCATCAACTTGCTATTTTGAAGGTATATAAACTAATCATTTACAATGTATTGAAAGGTTATTATGCGTTGGATAAGTTTTGATTACGAAAATAATATTTTTGCAAACTTTGTACTTTTCGAGCTTCACGGGGGTGAGATTGTGCCAAGCCATAATGATCGATCCAATTTGTGGATTTCACATACACAACAAAAATACGTCAGTATACACCAGTACACTCACATTCTTCACTATTGAGCTCAATATTTTGACAGATTAGATTGCATCATCCATTTTGGAGCAAACAGCATCATAGGTCTGCTAATTAATATAAACTAATTTTTACTTTTTCTCTGGAAATTTCAGATACTTTGAATAAACACTTTAATATAAGACGAATATATTATACCGTGTATAAACTGCTAGTTTTAAGGAGGGGGAGGGGGGGGGATAGGCTAGATGTGTTGCGGCCGTGGGTTCTCGAACGAAGTAATGGTTACTTTTGTTAAATGATCAAATAGGTATGCCCCCTAAGGATACACCTTCACACACCTCCCTCTTGTTAACCCTAGAAACGCTACTGGCTATATAAAGGCTGTCCATTGACTTCGAATTCATTTTTAGTTATTACAGACCTCTCCGGGTTATTTTCGTTCATACTTTTTGTATGATGCATCGTTTTTGGACGATCCCCTGCCCCTAATAGTCCGCTTAGTTGATGGACGGCCCCATATGAACTACTTTATACTGATATTTATGTGTACTGTATATAAACATGTTAATGTTCACTGTTTAGGTTTTTAGCCTAACTTTATGTTTTTGGCACAATGTCACCCCCTAGAAGGGGTGAGATTGTGCCAAAGTTCATGCACTTCCAGTAAAACAAGGTTTCATTGTAACTAAAACATCTCTACGGTAGTTGTTAATTGAACAATTTAGTATATATTGACAGGTTTGAAATCAACTTAGTTCCTAAGTTGTGCGTATACTGAGCCAAAAAACAAAAATATATGCTTTTTTAGCACAATCTCGCCCCGGATGACGGTACAGGTCTTACCCGCACTGCCGCGGAAAATTATCATACCTCCCAAACGAAAAGCGACTTTTAAGGGGACATAAGCGAATACAATGTTTGAAAAAGTCATAAATTTTTTATTTCAGATTTTGAATCTGTAGTCTTTTTCGCTGATTTTGATACTAATTTTGTAATGATCCGACCACGAGAAGTGACCGAAAAACGATCGAACACACAAGCATTCCACAGCGGCGTGGAACAACCTCGCTAGAATAAAACGCCGCTCCTGTAAAACACGATTTTCAAGCTTTATGTACCTTTCTCTCAGAAACTACACAACGTATTGAAATAATTTTTTTTTGGTTTTATTGGTAGAAGCTTGGCAAAAACTTGGAAACATAGCCAGAGAAAAAGGAAAAAGAATATTTTTTGAAACGGTAGTTTTTTTACAATTGACGAAGGGACGGTAGAAGAAAGTAATGAAATTTTTAGAGTGAGGAGAAAGAGCGGAACATTAGTAGCTACGCCTAACAAGTAGTCGTTGTGTGTACCTTTTGTCCAGTGCTGGAAGGGGCATGAGTCGAATCCAGCTATAACCTGAGATTATAACCGGATTCGAACCCACAACACCCGCCAGGGCATGTGGCTCGCTAGTACTAATGTACCTTTGAACCATAGAGGCGCTGGACAAAAGGAGACTGCACAATCACCTTATTAAGCGAGCAACGTATCTACAAACTCCACCATCAGGTGGTTGGCTATAACCTCGGATTATAGCTTGATTCGACCCATGCACCTTCCAGCATTGGACAAAAGATAGGAGTCACAAATTTCATTACTTTCAGCTACCGTCCCTTCGTCAATTGGAAAAGAACTAGCATTTCAAAAAATATTAATTATATATGCCTGATCTCATTTCAAGGTCAAGACAAAAACACTAGGTTGGTCTAAAGAAAAAGAAGACAAATTTTTATTTTTCAGCCATCTTTTTTCCTTCTTTTTCTTTTTTCTCAAGCTGTGTTTAGTTTACAAAGCTCAAAAGTTATAAAAGTTTTTACCAGGCTTCTACCAATAAAACCAAAAATAATTGTTTCAATACGTTGTGTAGTTTCTGAGAGAAAGCTACATAAAGCTTGAAAATCGTGTTTTATATAGGAGCGGCGTTTTATTCCAGTGAGGTTGTTCCACACCGCAGTGGAATGCTTACGTGTTCGATCGTTTTTCGGCCACTTCCCGTGGTCGGATCATTACAAAATTAGCATCAAAATAAACGAAAACGACTGCAGAATCAAAATCTGACTTAAAAAATGTGACTTTTTCAAAAATTTTGGTCGCTTATGTCTTCTTAAAAAGAAATGAACATCAGGTAGCAAGGCAGGAGTTTGACAGAAAACGTCATGCTAAATAAAGTTCGTTTAGGTCTTTTCGATTCGCTCTCAGTTGGACGCAATGCATGGTAACACTCAGGGTACAGTAACACAGCAGTTTAATTGAATCTAAATTAAAGGTACATTATTAGACTAAATTCACCAAGTGGGTTCACTATGTGCTGTCAACATTTTGACCCGCATTTTTGTCAATATTGGGCTATATCGTCGGCGTGGGTAAATGGCTTCGGCGGCGTGGGAAAAAGGACCTAGGCGGCGCGCCGGTTCTAAATCATCGGCGGCGGCGGCGTGTGCAAAAGTGTTGGCGGCGGCGGTGCGGCGCGGCGGCGCACACCTCTTGCAGACACCCCCTCTAGCTACGCCAATGATCATATGTTATACAATACTCCCGTTTTTTAATAACATTGCTCGTCAAACTGCATGTACACATAAAATGCGTTTGGTTATTTGTCGCTTACAGTTTCTATTCTATTCGCAAAACAATCTATACCTATAAAGAAGGATTTCTGTCTGTCTGTCTGTCTGTCTGTCCGTATGTTCCTTATAGAATCGAAAACTACTGAACCAATCGGCATGAAAATATGCATGTAGAGGTTTTTTGGGGCCAGGAAAGGTTTTAGTGATGGTTAGAAACCCCTCCCCCCACTAAGAGGGGGGGCTCCCACACAAATGAAACACAAATTTCTGCATAACTCGACAACTAATCAATCAAATACAACAAAATTTGGCATGTGGGTGTTTTCGGTGACAAGAATTTATTCTATGGTAAATTGAGACCCCTCCCCTCTTTATAAGGGGAATTACAACTCCTCTCCTCTTTAAAAGGGGGGGCTTCCATACAAATTTCCTCATAACTCGAGAACTAATCAAGCAAATGGAACCAAATTTGGCATGTGAAGGTTTTCGAGGGCAAGAATATTTTCTATAGTAAATTAGGACCCCTCCCCACTTTAAGAGGGGGGGCTCCTGTACCAAAGAAACACAATTTTACTCATAACTCGAGAAGTAATTGAGCAAATGGAACTAAATTTGGCATGTGGGTGTTTTTGGAGACAAAAATTTTTTCTATGATGAATTAGGACCCCTCCCCGTTTTAGGAGGGGGGATCCTATACACATGAAATGCAAATTTCCTCATAACTGAAGAACTAATCAAGCAAATGGAACAAAATTTGGCATGTGAAAGTTTTCGAGGGCAAGAATGTTTTCTATGGTAAATAAGGACCCCTCCCCACTTTAAGAGGGGGGGCTCCTATACAAACGAAATACAAATTTCCTCATAACTCGACAACTAATCAAGCAAATGGAACCAAATTTGGCACGCGGGTGTTTTTGGAGACAAAATTTTTTTCTATGATGAATTGGGACCCCTCCCCACTTTAGGAAGCGGGGCTCCTATACAAATGAAATGCAAATTTCCTCATAACTCGAGAATTAATCAAGCAAATGGAACCAAATTTGGCATGTGAAAGTTTTCTAGGGCATGAATATTTTCTATGGTGAATTAGAACCCCTCCCCACTTTAAGAGGGGGGGCTCCTATACAAACGAAATACAAATTTCCTCATAACTCGACAACTAATCAAGCAAATGGAACCAAATTTGACACGTGGGTGTTTTTGGAGACAAAAATTTTTTCTATGATGAACTGGGACCCCTCCTCATTTTAGGAGGGGGGGCTCTTATACAAATGAAATACAAATTTCCTCATAACTCGAGAGCTAATCAAGCAAATGGAACAAAATTTGGCATGTGAAAGTTTTCGAGGGCAAGAATGTTTTCTATGGTAAATAAGGACCCCTCCCCACTTTAAGAGGGGGGACTCCTATACAAACGAAATACAAATTTCCTCATAACTCGACAACTAATCAAGCAAATGGAACCAAATTTGGCACGCGGGTGTTTTTGGAGACAAAATTTTTTTCTATGATGAATTGGGACCCCTCCCCACTTTAGGAAGCGGGGCTCCTATACAAATGAAATGCAAATTTCCTCATAACTCGAGAATTAATCAAGCAAATGGAACCAAATTTGGCATGTGAAAGTTTTCTAGGGCATGAATATTTTCTATGGTGAATTAGAACCCCTCCCCACTTTAAGAGGGGGGGCTCCTATACAAACGAAATACAAATTTCCTCATAACTCGACAACTAATCAAGCAAATGGAACCAAATTTGACACGTGGGTGTTTTTGGAGACAAAAATTTTTTCTATGATGAACTGGGACCCCTCCTCATTTTAGGAGGGGGGGCTCCTATACAAATGAAATTCAAATTTCCTCATAACTCGAGAACTAATCAAGCAAATAGAACCAAATTTGGCATGTGGAGGTTTCTGGAAGCAAAAATATTTTCTATGGTGAATTAGGACCCCTCCCAACTTTAAGAGGAGTGCTTCTACACTAATGAAATACAAATTTCCTCATAATTCGAGAACTAATCAAGCAAATGGAACCATATTTGGCATGTGGGTGTTTTTGGAGGCAACCATTTTTTCTATAATGAATTAGGACCCCTTACCTTTTTAAGAGGGGGGGCTCTCATACAAACGAAATACAAATTTCCTCATAACTCTAAAACTAATCAAGTAAATGGAACCAAATTTATCATGTGGGTGTTTTTGTAGGCAAGAATATTTTCTATGGTATATTTTCTATGGATTTCCCCACTTTAAGAGGAGGGGGGGGCTCCTATACAAATGAAAAACAAATTTCCTCATAACTCGAGCACTAATCAACCAAATGGAACCAAATTTGACATGTAAGTGGTTTTGGACGCAAGATTTTTTTCTATGGTGAATTGAGACCTCTCTTCTTTAGAAAGCGAGTTATGGCCCATCTCCCCTTTAAGAGGGTAGGCTTCCATACAAATGAAATGCAAATTTCCTCTTATCTCGAGAACTAATCAATCAAATGGAACCAAATTTGGCATGTGGGAGTTTTAGATGGCAGAAATTTTTTCTGTGATGAATTACAACACCTTCCCCTTTTAAGAGGGGAGCTCCCATACAAATGAAATTCAAATTTTCTTATAACTTGAGAACTAATCAAGCAAATGGAACCAAATTTGGCATGCGGGAGATTTTGGAGTCTTGAATTTATTTTACGATAGTTAGATACCTCTCACCCCTGTGTACTCTCATACAAATAATACAGAAATTTTTGCGAAACTCAAAAACTAATCGAACTCGAGGAATTCGAGACTCTTTCATAAAACATTAGTCAATACAAGACCACAAAAACTATCTATAGTAACACTAGATCATTCAGGACGAGACGGTCGCGAGTGTTGCCGGTGACCCGCCGTCGGAAGCGCAGCCCACTGGGGGGCTTGCAAAACTCGAGATTGTGACAAAAATCATCCGAGATTCATGATTTATGTACAACACAGGTTAATTTGTGGCAATACGAAGTTTGTCGGGTCAGCTAGTACAAATATAAAATGATGATATCTTAATGATCACTAATTACACCTTCAGGCGTAGCAACGCGCGTCGGCTCCTCTATTACATTATAAAATAATCAGATGTTATCAGATGTAGTCTAAAATCAAAAAGCAATTTGTCATTATAGTTTACCTGTATACATAAGGTCCGATTTCTTGGAATATCATCTTCTCAGCTTTTCCGTCGAGGTAATCGGAAGCATTCGTTATATTAAATAAATATATTCTGATGTACAAATCTACCGGCGGGGTTTTCCAAAGCTCAAATATCTCTCCTCCTGGTTCAAAAATCAATTTCTGTCGTAATAAAGAGAGAAAATAGATGTCAAACCTACATATTTGGTAAATATTAGATGCATTCGATTGTTTTAGTTGGTATTATATACCAACTGGATTGAGATGGTATTCCAATCCGAATAAAATAACAAAATAGCAATTTGTAAGTTATCAGACTCTGCTGGGAGCGTTGCTGAGCAGTGCTTAACACTAGGTATACCAGACCAGTCATTGTGACTGGTCGTGCAATTTCAATTCGAAATTTCTACAACATTTAACATTTGATTTTAGAAACGATGTTATGACTTTTGTAGCTATAAGTAGAGAATACATTTTACGAACTTAATGTTACTTTATAGAGGGGGTTAGAAGGAAAGGGGTGTAAGTGACAAAATTGAAAAAATCGAGATAGGGTAGATAATCCATTAGTTGCGCCACTAAGGACAATATAACTTCATTTTGCTTGTTTATTGAGGTATATGCTTCAATTAATGCTTGTGGGATATAAATTTATCAAATACAAGGTATTTGTCACAAGGCAAGACAATTGCTTTCGTTGTACGAGAAGCTTTATAAAGAAAAAATGAATTGTCCGATTCAATTATATTGTACCACCAGTTGCGCTAATGTTTCCTTAATTAAGTTTGATGTTTCTTTAATTGTGTTATTCCATATACATTGCTAGGTTGCTAAGTGAAAAAACATCGTAACAAAACTATAGATGAGCGCCTATAGTTGTGCGCTCCAACTGCGTGTTAGATTTTAGAAAATTGGCATATTAGCAAATAATGCTTTAATTTTAAATGTTTAAATATTTATAATTTTTTTTTCAAAATATATCTTGAAAACTACTTTATTTGTTAAAAACGACGTCAACGGAAAAGTTGAAGGAAATTAAGTGTATTTTCGAAAAAAAATTACTGTGAAAGAAAAAACTTTGCAAAATCAAAATTATAAACGTGAATTATCTCAAAACATGGCCCCTCAGATTCGTCTCATCTTTATTAATGACTAGCTGACCCGGCAAACTTCGTACTGCCACCAATTGAATTAAATGCCGTAAATAGTAAATTTTGGATGTACTCAAAGTGTAGGTTAAGTTTTGTGCGTTTTTGAGAAGTTTAGCTTTTGAGGGAATGGTTAATTGACTACCGGATTTTCATAGAACATTTGTTTCTTACAACTGTGCTAAACCATTAGTTAGAAATGACAATCAAAATCGTAAAATTTATTGCCAAATATACGCTAAAAACATGTGGAAAATGTTGATTTTTCAATTCTCAGGACCCAACAGTTGTGCTGAGTGTCAATTTATTTTTTGTAAAAGTAGACTCGATGTTATTATATAACGCCTAATTCCGTCTACTGCAGTTAACTGTCTAATGATATGCAATATACACTCAAAACTTTTTGAGAACAGAATCATTGCACCACCAATTATATTTTCATTGCCGCCGAAATCTATGATTGTTCTGTTCAACGCCCTCAAATGTTTTCTTTCGCCTTTGTGCATTCTCCCATTATTGATTTGAAATTTTGTATGTTCTTTTTTACGCAAATTGTTGGTTTATTAAACATATAATTTGTTGACACTTTCGATTTCCTCTATCGAAATCAGAGCTTTGTTGTGATTGCCACCGTAATTTTTGAATTTAAATTTGATATTCATATGTATGAAATGAGAATGTCAATTAGATTCATTAGATTTTTAATTTTACTTATCAATCGATTGGTAAGAATTTACCGAATGAATTATACTCTACTGAAAGTCCTCAAGCAATTACCTTTGTTAGTATATTATACCAATCCGATAGGTTTCATTATTCCTCAAAATATAATCAATGTTATTTGCTAATTTCATTTCTTGCTGGGCTCCTCAAACATACGAAAATGCAAATAAATGTACGCCTTGTCTTAAACCCTTTTTTGTCTTCTTTATTACTTTGGTATTTCAAAATAATTTGAAACAGAATTATAATTTTATAAGCCTTTTTGCACTTTTAGAAGTCTAATCAGAAGAGAAAAGGACAAAAAATAATTAACGTTGTTTTCAATACGGTTTTGTCTAATGGGTTACATGTACTTTTAGTGTTAATTTATTTCAGCTAATATTCTTCAAGTACACTTTTCAATTAAATTTAATACATAAAGTATATTCTTCACTTGACGGTCATATAGCTTCATACCTAATTTTTAGTCATTGAAACATTTGTAAACATGCATTAGGAACGCATACAACGTAGAAAGTTTCCAGTTCTGGTTAATTTCATTAATTTGATAAATGATGTGAAAGAATTAGTTTTAGACTATTAGGCTCTTTTACAAACTGAACCCCAACGCATTATACAACATTTATTATTTTTTAAATTTGCTAGCCCATAAAACTGTTTATTAGCAAGAATAAAGATTCTGTTTCAATATATGTACATATATTGCATACCATATTAACGGACAACTACAACAGACGGAATTAGGCATTATCTATAGCTATCGAATTTACTTTTACAAAAAATAAATTAACAGCCAGCTTAACTGTTGAGTGCTATAAATTGAAAAATCAAAATTTTCCACATGTTTTCAATGAATATTTGGCAATAAGTTTTAGGATTCTGCAAAGATTACCATTTCTAACCAATGTTGATTTCAGATAATCGCCGCCACCGCAATGTTTGTTCGATTTAATCGACGTTTTTCGGCGAAATAAGTATGAAGATTTTTAAATACCAGTTAGTCCGGACGTTTCGAGCTACTACTGGTCTTCGCTCATCATCTGCGGACAACTTTTTCGTCCATTAGGTTCTACTTGGACTTGGAGAAAGATTAACCAAGTAGAACCTAATGGACGAAAAAGTTGTCCGCAGATGATGAGCGAAGACCAGTAGTAGCTCGAAACGTCCTGACTATTCCTGTATTTAAAAATCTTCATACTTATTTCGCCGAAAAACGTCGATTGAATCGAACAAACATTTCTAACTCAGTTTCTAAGTATTTCAGTATTCAGTATTTCTTACACAGTTGTAACGAACAGATGTTCTGTGAAAATCAGGCACTATTGACCATTCAATCAAAGTTACCCTCATCAACATGTTTGTTAGCCCAGCAACGACGCTTCATATTGAATGCGACGCCGGTTGATTTGCACCGATAATAATCATAGTAGTCTAAAACATTGTCTATGCGACGAATGGCGGGAAAAGTAAAATATCGGTTTTTTACTATTTTTCAGTTTTTCGCGTAGATTTTTAATATTTTTTTTGCGTATAAACCTGACGCAAACCAAAACACATCAACTGAAAAAAGAATCATGCAATTCCGTCCTGCCGTTCTTGAGTTTATCCCTTACAAACAAACGAACCAACTTGGTTTTATTATATAGACTAGCTGACCCGGCAAACTTCGTACTGCCACCAATTGAATTAAATGCCGTAAATAGTAAATTTTGGATGTACTCAAAGTGTAGGTTAAGTTTTGTGCGTTTTTGAGAAGTTTATCTTTTGAGGGAATGGTTAATTGACTACCGAATTTTCATAAAACATCTGTTTCTTACAACTGTGCTAAACCATTAGTTAGAAATGGCAATCAAAATCGTAAAATTTATTGCCAAATATACGCTAAAAACATGTGGAAAATGTTGATTTTTCAATTCTCAGTACCCAACAGTTGTGCTGAGTGTCAATTTATTTTTTGTAGACTTGATGTTATTATATAACGCCTAATTCCGTCTACTGCAGTTAACTGTCTAATGATATGCAATATACATTCAAAACTTTTTGAGAACAGAATCATGTTCTTTTTTACGCAAATTGTTGGTTTATTAAACATATAATTTGTTGACACTTTCGATTTCCTCTATCGAAATCAGAGCCTTGTTGTGATTGCCACCGTAATTTTTTAATTTAAATTTGATATTCATATGTATGAAATGAGAATGTCAATTAGATTCATTAGATTTTTAATTTTACTTATCAATCGATTGGTAAGAATTTACCGAATGAGTTATACTCTACTGAAAGTCCTCAAACAATTACCTTTGTTAGTATATTATACCAATCCGATAGGTTTCATTATTTCTCAAAATATAATCAATGTTATTTGCTAATTTCATTTCTTGCTGGGCGCCTCAAACATACGAAAATGCAAATAAATGTACGCCTTATCTTAAACCCTTTTTTGTCTTCTTTATTACTTTGGTATTTCAAAACAATTTGAAACAGAATTATAATTTTATGAGCCTTTTTGCACTTTTAGAAGTCTAATCAGAAGAGAAAAGGACAAAAAATAATTAACGTTGTTTTCAATACGATTTATTCTAATGGGTTACATGTACTTTTAGTGTTAATTTATTTCAGCTAATATTCTTTTCAAGTACACTTTTCAATTAAATTTAATACTTGACGGTCATATAGCTTCATATCTAATTTTTAGTCATTGAAATATTTGTAAACATGCATTAGAAACGCATACAACGTAGAAAGTTTCCAGTTCTGGTTAATTTCATTAATTTTATAAATGATGTGAAAGAATTAGTTTTAGACTATTAGGCTCTTTTATAAACTGAACCCCCAACGCATTATACAATATTTATTATTTTTTAAATTTGCTAGCCCATAAAACTGTTTATTAGCAAGAATAAAGATTCTGTTTCAATATATGGGTCATTCCATGGGAAATTTACGGTCAAAATTTTTTTTCTCTTCGGAATATTTTTTTTACGTTCTTTGTTCAAAAAAAATCGACACGTATTTTTGTATTTCGAAGTTACTGTTGGAATTCGCAAGATATGATTTTTTAAAGTATTGTAATCCGAAAAAATCACTATTTTTTTAATACTGATTGTAAACATAGTTTGTAATATCAAAAAATGACTTTCTACCAGATGTGTTCACTATTCCACAAGCTTTCAAAATTGGTATACAATACCTCCTCTCGATTGTTTTTCAATAGTTAAATAGTGCATTTTTATAAACAATTGCAATTTTTTCAAAGTTGGAACTTTTTTTTCTCGATTTTTTTTACTTTAAAATATTTGTTAATCTTTCTCGAAGAAGCATGCAAAATTTGGAAATGGAGAAATGAAAACTCTAGAAGCTATGAATTTTTATATCGAAGCGCGCACGTTAATGCAAACGAGCGGACGAACGCGTGTGCTTCAACGACACGTTACACTTAATAGCATCAAAGGCGGCCTCGTCATGAAGCTGCTCGTGGGTTAGAACATCTATTGAGCATCACCGCTCGCTTCACATTAACATACGCGCTGAGACATAAAAACTCATAACTTCCAGAGTTTTCATTTCTCCATTTCCAAATTTTGCATGCTTCTTCGAGAAATATTAACAAATATTTTAAAGTAAAAAAAATCGAGAAAAAAAAGTTCCAACTTTGAAAAAATTGCAATTGTTTATAAAAATGCACTATTTAACTATTGAAAAACAATCGAGAGGAGGTATGGTATACCAATTTTGAAAGCTTGTAGAATAGTGAACACATCTGGTAGAAAGTCATTTTTTGGTATTACAAACTATGTTTACAATCAGTATTTAAAAAATAGTGATTTTTTCGGATTACAATACTTTAAAAAATCATATCTTGCAAATTCCAACAGTAACATCGAAATACAAAAATACGTGTCGATTTTTTTTGAACAAAGAACGTAAAAAAAAATATTCCGAAGAGAAAAAAAATTTTGACTGTAAATTTCCCGTGGAATGACCCATATGTATATTACAAACCATATTAACGGACAACTACAGCAGACGGAATTAGGCATTATCTATAGCTAACGAATTTACTTTTACAAAAAAAAATTGACAGCCAGCTTAACTGTTGAGTGCTGTAAATTGAAAAATCAACATTTTCCACATGTTTTCAATGAATATTTGGCAATAAGTTTTAGGATTCTGGAAAGATGACCATTTCTAACTAATGTTGATTTCAGATAATCGCCGCCACCGCAATGTTTGTTCGATTTAATCGACGTTTTTCGGCGAAATAAGTATGAAGATTTTTAAATACCAGTTGGTCCGGACGTTCCGAGCTACTACTGGTCTTCGCTCATCTTCTGCGGACAACTTTTTCGTCCATTAGGTTCTACTTGGACTTGGAGAAAGATAAACCAAGTAGAACCTAATGGACGAAAAAGTTGTCCGCAGATGATGAGCGAAGACCAGTAGTAGCACGAAACGTCCGGACTAACTGGTATTTAAAAATCTTCATACTTATTTCGCCGAAAAACGTCGATTAAATCGAACAAACATTTCTAACTCAGTTTCTAAGTATTTCAGTATTCAATATTTCTAACACAGTTGTAACGAACAGATGTTCTGTGAAAATCAGGCACTATTGACCATTCAATCAAAGTTACCCTCATCAACATGTTTGTTAGCTCAGCAACGACGCTTCATATTGAATGCGACGCCAGTTGAATTGCACCGATAATAATCATAGTAGTCTAAAACATTGTCTATGCGACAAATGGCGGGAAAAGCAAAATATCGGTTTTTTACTATTTTTCAGTTTTTCGCGTAGATTTTTAATATTTTTTTTGCGTATAAACCTGACGCAAACCAAAACACATCAACTGGAAAAAGAATCATGCAATTCCGTCCTGCCGTTCTTGAGTTTATCCCTTACAAACAAACGAACCAACTTGGTTTTATTATATAGATAAGTTAAAACATGTTCTAATATCTGGCGAAGAGCTACTAATGGGCACTCTATCGGATTTTTTGTTTTATTCTGACACTTTTTCAAAAATTTCCAAATATTACTTATTTTTGTAAAATTAAAAAAAACATCAAATTCTTCGCATAACAAATTAAACAAATAAGAGTGCTCTAAGCAGGCTACCACTATAGCCGAGAATAATTGAACAAATTACGTCATATAAACTTATTTCTTAGGTTCAGCCGTTCTGAAGTTAGGCCTTTACAAATATTTTATGAAGATTTTGATTTTAAGATGTCACTGAAAGAAATGGGGGGAGGTCGCGAGAAACAAACAATGAGATTTTTTTAATCAGGCAAATCAGGGATTACATGCAATTAGAATTCTAGAGGAAAATCGATGTCTAACGATGTTTCTATTTCCGAAAAAAGCGATTTCTTAAATTATTAAGATCATGATGATGATGATGATGATGATGATGACGATGGTCCCACCTCATACCCCTACAACGGTTTGAGCGAGACGGTTTATCTATTAAGATATTTATGTAATGACAATGTAGCCAGGTGCAAAAGCAAACAACGAACTGGATTCTAATGCAGACATATCAAACTTTCAAGTGAATATCAACATTTTCAAAAAATGTCCAAGTCAAATATTTACGTTTCAAATATTTACGTTTACGCACACCAGGTAAATGTAATTAAATGTAACCAGGTAATCAATTAAATCATCCTATAGGATATAAATATTCGATGAGTGCATGTTCACGTTACACTGTGTGACTTGTTCGTTGTTGTAATGTAATCACTTATCGGGGGGTTTTATTCGCGACGGACACTTATGCGAGGTGGAGTTTTAACACGCGGAGGTTACTTGCGGACAGCTCTAAAGAGCCTAAGCCTTGCAGTGGTCCGTCGGATCCTCAGATCCTAAGGGTTGCATTTTAATGGACTTTTCTTTTAGTTCAGTAAGCGATAGCCCGTTCGGGGTCGAGTTGAACACACATCAAAGTCTGTGGTCGAAAAAAGCTTTTTTATTGTGGTCAAGGCTGGTTTTATAGCCAGTGAATAATCGGAAATAATCGTTAGTATACTTTTGGTAATCGATTCTTTTGGTTAGTTCTTAACGTTAGAATGAGACAGACAGTTGGGACTTGGAAACTTGGTTCCATGTAAATATAATTAACTGACGATTCCGCGATGGTACGTACTACTGGTAGCTGGTAGTTACTGGTTGTTTATCTTGACTAAGCACTTGCGTACCGGCAGGTGTGTTGCATTATGCTTGTTGATTATTGAACGTTTACGTTTACGTTGACTATTGATTGAACTGTTTTTGTTTTGAATGGAATGGAATGCAATGTTTTGTTTTGATGTGAGTTGTGTTTTGTTGGGTACGTATAGTACACCTTCCCTCTTTTGAATAATGTAATGGAATGAAATTGTTCACAAAGAGATTCTGTCCCAAAGGTCTTTACAAAAATGGTACACTTGTTTCAAAATCTGTTACTGTTTGTATTTGTAAATTTTGATATCTATAATTGCTATATTGTTTTTAAATCTTCTTTTTCTCTCTTTTTTTTTTTAACACTATTTATAATTTGTATGGTTTCACTCAAAGGTTTGTAAATTAATGCTTGTAATGGTTTTGTATATCTGGTATTTCTATTGCGTTTTCTATCAATTTGTATGAGTTTTTATAATTCTGTTCTTATGTACTAACATCGATTTGTTTGTTTTCATGCACTTTATTTTACAATTTGGATTTAGAATTTCTTCAACTATGTATGGCCCTTCATACCATGGGTTTAATTTTCTTCGGTTTTCAATCTTTAAATACACTGTTTCATTTACTTTAAGTTGAATTGGATTGATCTCTTTTTCTGCTTGTTCAGTTCTTTTGAGTTTTTGTGCGATTAATTTGTTTCTAGCTATCTCATTTGATTTTTGTAACTTGAATTTTAGTTCGTTGCCGTATTGATCAAGATTGTAAACTGGTTCTATTCCATGTTCAAAAATTTCTTGGGGTAATTTTGCTTTGTTGCCAAAAATTAGTTCGTATGGTGTAAATCCGTGGTTTGAATGTGGTGTAGTGTTGTAGTTAAATGAATAGAAATTTAGCCAATCATCCCAGTCCGATTGGTGTTCATTGATAAAGGATCGCAGATATTCATTCAAACATCTGTGATTTCTTTCCAACGAGCCAATAGTCTGTGGATGGTAAGCGGTACTGAATTTTTGTTCAATTTTTAATATTTTGCTTATTTGTTTAAAAATTTCATTGCAATATTCTGTTCCTTGGTCTGAGCGTAAAACTGAAAATAAACCGTATGTTAGAATAAAGTTATCGACTAAAGCTTTAGCTATGACGTTTGCTTCTTTCGTAGGTACTGGTATCAATACGATATATTTTGTTAAATCGCATTGTATACTTACTGCATATCGGTTGTTACTATTGCTTTTGGGTAGGGGTCCAACTGTATCTATGGATATTACTTCGAATGAACGTGAGGGTGTTGTAGTTGCAATTTGTTTTTCTTTAGTATGTTTGATAATTTTGTTTCGTATGCACGATTCACATGCTTTTACGTATTCTGCTATAGTTCGTTTCATATTATTCCACGTATATAGTTCTCTAATTTGAATGTATAATCTATGTTGTCCAACGTGTCCTCCGGTTGGTGTATTATGAAAGTCATGTAATACTTGGTTTATACTTCTTTTCTGTGTTAATCTTACTGGTGGTTTATATATGATAATTTGAATGGACTGCACTTGTGCATTTGCCATTATCTTAAAATTTTCCATTGTTATAACTTTGAATATTTCGTCATTTGTTGATAGCGCTAATTTTTGTTGATACATTTTTCTCATTTCATCTTCTATTTTTAAAAGAGCAGATTCTAAGGTCTGTCTTCCATATAAATTTTGGTACACTTGTGCAACAATTTTATTGTTCTTTTTTATCATCAACTTTAATTCATTTTTATTTATCTTCGTTTCTAGCTTAAGCATTTTATTTGTCTCAGATGGGTTGTTCGTCATGTATGTTGAGAAGTGATCAATTTCTCGTGATACATCATCTGGTTGTTTCTTTTCTTTAGTAATGTTGTCTTGTGAGTTGCGAGTTTTAGATCTCGTATTCACTTGTAGTATATTTAATTGTTTTAATTCATCTGACGTTGTTATTATTCTTGACAAAGCGTCAGCTCCTACATTACCTTTACCTGGTATATATTCTACGGTAAAGTCGTACTCTTCTAAATCTAAACGTATTCTAGTTAGTTTTGAAGTGGGGTTTTTCATTCCGAACAGAAATACTAATGGTCTATGGTCTGTTCTTACTAAAAATTTTCTTCCATATAAGTATGGTTTAAAGTAATTAATGGCCCAATGAATAGCCGTTAATTCTTTCAAAATTACAGGCTTATTTTTTTCGCCTGGGGTGAATGTTTTGCTTGCAAAGGCATTGGTAAATTTCCATTTTCTGATTCTTGCGATAGAACAGCTCCGCATCCAATGTCTGAAGCGTCTGTGGTAAGTATGAAATCTTTTTCGAAATTAGGATATTGAAGTATTTTTGGTGAAATTAATGAATTTCTTAAATATCTTCTGATATGTTTAAGTATGGTATCCTTCTGACAACCTCGCTTCGGCCTGGTAACACAAAGCCTTCTTGCAAGTTGTCTTCTATGGGTATGGTTATTTGGATATTTCCTACATTGAAATTTAATAACCAAGATTCGTAGTCTATTAGACATTTATATGAGGTTAAAAAGTCACGGCCTAAAATTCCGTCTGCAACTATCGGTAAATTAGGTGTTACTAAATGAAATTTATGATTCAATCTTATGCTATCATTAAAGCATAGTGTTGTATTTACTATTCCTAAGGTTTCTACTGTATTGTCGGTTATACCAGTTAATTTTATCTTATTACTAGTGTTTACAAGTTGATCAGGGCGTATATTCTGAGCTTTAAATAGTGAAATATCGGCTCCTGTATCAATAATTAGGCTACAACTTTTATTTCGAGTCATGTGCACTTTGACTCGAATAAAATTTGATGTAGATAAATTTACTGTCCAGGTTGTCGTCGTCTCTGAGCAGTTGTTACTGATTGACAAAAAAATGATTGGGATTTACTAGTTGTTGATTGGGGTTTACCAGTTGTTGGTTTGGGTTTACTATTTGTTGAACATTGGATTGCTCTGTATGTTCGTGGTATGTTATCATATTGGTTGGTTGTACCATTTCATTTTGCATTAGCTCTTGATTGGTTAGATATGTTCTTGCGTATCGTTGATTGTTGTTGTTTTGTGGATGAGCGAATCTTTGATTATATCCGCGTCCTCCATTTTGATAACATCCTCGAGTGTTGCCTCGTGCATTACCTCGGTAACTTCCATGTCCACGCATTTGCGGATTGTAGTTATTGTGAGTGTTTTGAAATCTTCGTGGTTCTGTACCTCCGAAATTTCTTTGATTGTTTCCTCTGTAGTGCGATTGTTGGTGGTAATTTCCTCTACTACCTGAATTGTTATAACGCCTGTTCATTTGTAATACAGACGAAGCGTTATTTTCTGTTTTCTTGTTGTCGCTTTCTATCATGAGGTTGATGGCTTCTTGAACAGAATCGAATTTTCCGATTCTGAGCATCAATTTAGTGTCATTAATTTTTGCATTTTCCATTAGTACTTGAATGGCTGCTTTTTTGGACATATTTGTTGCAACTTCGCTAGGAATGCCTTCTCTAACGTATGTTTGCTGCAATTTTTCTGTTAAAGCTTCAACTTGTTTGAAGTCTTCGTTAGTCTTTATTTTTAAGTTTTTCAGATTGGCTGAGGCCAAATCTGAAGTGCTTTTGTCTGTGCAGTGGGTTTTGAGTTTTTCGATAATTTCGTCGAATTCTTGTGGTGGACCAGCAAACAGATTTCTAGCTTTTCCACTCAATTTTGTCATAATTAGTTGCAATGCAGATTCTTTATTCTCTGGTGGTATTAAAGATTTTACTAAATTTAATGCATCTATAAATGCATTGAGAGTTTCGGGTTGGCCATTGTATGCCGGAATTAATCCCGATAATTCTGAAGCGGTTTTTATGGATAATGCCATTTTGCTTGGAATTATGTTTTCTTTTAAATTAACAGTTGCGTCTTTTTGGATGTTAGAATCACTTTTTGCTCTTAGTAATGAGTCTTCGTGATTTGGATTTACTTGTAAAAATCTAGGTTTTGAATAACTTGTTCCCGGATCACTATCGTAATCTTTCTGGGTAATTTTTGTGTTATTTAGAATTTTAATACACTTTTCGTATATTGTTTTTAAATTGACATAATTGTCTACTATCTTATTCCAATTATCAGTTGATAATCTGAATTCAAATGTTTTTAGTATAGTTCTGTATTCTAAAAAATATTCCTCTAGTAATGTTCTTTTTGTTTCATTTCCGTGTAAAGTTCTTGATCGAGTCTTACTTTTTTCTAAATTGAAATATTCTCTTTTGATCAAATTTTCGATGATTTTCAATCTATCCATCAATACGGAATGAACATTCTAGTAGGCTGATAGGATATGGTTAATTTAATTTAAAATACTTACTCGTTGTAGAGCAAGAAAAATTTTCTTTTAGTGATAATAGTAATTTTTGTTACTTGTGTGATCGTAAACGATGTGTTACGATGTATAATTTATGAATTTGTAAAAATATATTCGTTATTATTTTTGATTCAGTTTGCGTATAATAAAAGTTTTTTTTTTCTTACCATGCCATTACTATGGCTCTGCCTCCAATATGATGTTCGGCTGCTTCTGTGTGTCGTAGGATGCCACGACGTGTAGATATGATGATGACTCCTGTTATGGTTTGTAGTTTTTTCCTAATACTGCTAATCCCTGGATTGTAGATTTCCTGATGGTGTACTCGTTGTGTTGTATGCTATAGGTGATCAGCTTCTCTTCCTTCAGTATTTGTAACACGTCCTTTGTTGTGTTGGTTCTAATTGTTATTTGTATCTCCTGATGTTGTTCCAGCCGTTGTTCTAACGTGCGTAGTTCTGCTTCTGCCATGTTTTTGCGTATTGTTCTGTGTTGAATTATTTCTTATTTCCAGAACCAATAATTGGTGTTGGTCCGGTGTTGCACTTTTTTTTTCTTCTTGGATTCCTATCACACATGTAGTAGTCTTTTTATTCTTCTATTAATCGTTCTGTATTAGTCTTTTACACTTCACTTATTCCTGTGGTTTGTTGGGCGTGGGGTGCTCTGATAGAACATTTTCCAATGATACTGCTTGCCGGATGGCTACGTTGGTGCGCATCCGTTCGTATTTTATAATGGACCTATACGTCACGTAAATTAGTCCAATTATAGCTGCTGCCAATCCTATGTATGCGAGTGTAGTTGTTGCATTAGCGGCCTTTTCCAAATGTGCCGTTTGCTGTACATTACTATTGATAATCTTTATCACATCTTCATGTATTTCGGGTTTTTCCTTGGATTTTTCGTTGCCCATTTTGAGGTTTTCCACACACGCGAAGGATCGTTTGTTTAATGTACCCCGGAATGTTGTCACTTTAACAGGTTCTTTTCGTGCAATCACTTTTGTTCTAAACAATTTGTCCAATAGTTCAGTCTTCTACCTGAGACGTAGTCCTACGTCATTTTTCGTCGTTGACATTGAAATTTGGTTTTGGTTTGGATGACACAGAAATTTGATTTATTCACTAGTGACCTAGTCACTTTTGCTTCTTGTGCATTTTCGGTGTGTTCAATATTTTTCAAGACACAAAAAGATGTTCATCACGTCACTTGTAGCATCGTTTTTCATACTGGTTTAATTTATTCTATACTGTCCGGTGTATCATTTGTTGTATCAGCAATTTTTGCGCACTCGTCGTTCAACCGAACGCGACACTGCTGTTTGGGTTCCGCGAATTTGCTTTTCTCACACCGGTAGCATCGTATATCGCGTGCATATGGTAACTGTTCAATTGAGTTCATCACATTGAGGTAGGTAATGTTTGTTTGCACTGTTCGTTTCACTATTTTTGGAATTTTCTGCCTAATTTCACAAAGTTCACTACCGTGTTTCTTCTTGCAGTTTCACTGCTTACGGTCGCCATCAAATATTTACGTTTCAAATATTTACGTTTACGCACACCAGGTAAATGTAATTAAATGTAACCAGGTGACAGGTCCTGTCACGGTCGCCATCAAATATTTACGTTTCAAATATTTACGTTTACGCACACCAGGTAAATGTAATTAAATGTAACCAGGTAATCAATTAAATCATCCTATAGGATATAAATATTCGATGAGTGCATGTTCACGTTACACTGTGTGACTTGTTCGTTGTTGTAATGTAATCACTTATCGGGGGGTTTTATTCGCGACGGACACTTATGCGAGGTGGAGTTTTAACACGCGAAGGTTACTTGCGGACAGCTCTAAAGAGCCTAAGCCTTGCAGTGGTCCGTCGGATCCTCAGATCCTAAGGGTTGCATTTTAATGGACTTTTCTTTTAGTTCAGTAAGCGATAGCCCGTTCGGGGTCGGGTTGAACACACATCAAAGTCTGTGGTCGAAAAAAGCTTTTTTATTGTGGTCAAGGCTGGTTTTATAGCCAGTGAATAATCGGAAATAATCGTTAGTATACTTTTGGTAATCGATTCTTTTGGTTAGTTCTTAACGTTAGAATGAGACAGACAGTTGGGACTTGGAAACTTGGTTCCATGTAAATATAATTAACTGACGATTCCGCGATGGTACGTACTACTGGTAGCTGGTAGTTACTGGTTGTTTATCTTGACTAAGCACTTGCGTACCGGCAGGTGTGTTGCATTATGCTTGTTGATTATTGAACGTTTACGTTTACGTTGACTATTGATTGAACTGTTTTTGTTTTGAATGGAATGGAATGCAATGTTTTGTTTTGATGTGAGTTGTGTATGTTGGGTACGTATAGTACACAAGGCTCGTCCAAAACGTTTCCAACCCGAAAATTATCTGGACTTGATTAGGAATTGAACCTAATATTTAGGAGCACAAGCCGGTCAGAGTTGGTTCTAGATAACGATCTAGAACCAACTCTGAACGATCTAGAGGTCCTGCAGAACTTTGGTGCTCGATATACAACTCCGCAACAAAGCGATGGTATATGAGTTCCAAAGTCCACAAGCAAACCCAAGCCTGTCCAGCTTCCGCTCCAAACCCTTTGGAGCTATGAGTAGCGCAAGATACAGCCCACACAAGTACATTACATGTACGCTGACGCCAGGCAGTGAGACACTTCTGTACTATTTTCCCTACTATCAGCAAGGCTGCTATTACTAAAACCGTTTCCCCGAAGAAAGTAATATTTTTAGTTATTCATATTGTGATATATAACGTATACGCATATACGCTAGCCCCGTAGATGACAAAATTCTGAACTATTTTTCAAACCATCTTGAAGGTGACAATCACTTGTATAAACTTCTCGAAGACCACTACTCTCTAGGTAATCAGTAGCGTAAGTTACAGCGTATACTATAATATTACATATACGGTAGCGCCATGTAGTGAGGCAATTCTGCACTATTTTCTATACCATCTGCAAGGAGGCTATTACTCAAACAACTTCGCCTAAGAAAGTTATACCTTAGGTTACATTGTATAGCAAATAAAACGAGTTCGCATATACACCAACGCTGCACGTTGAGAATATTCTGAACTATTTTCAGTGTCATTTCCGAGATGACAGTCATTTGAACAACCTTCAAGAAGACTGCAACTTTCTAAATAGTCAGTAGCGTAAGAAACAGCCTGTACAAGAATATTACATCTGCACTAGCGCCACGTAGCGAGAAAATTCTTAACTACTGCTGCCTGTCCGCTAACCTACCTTTCAATGAAGGCGATTGTAATATGATTCCAAGATTTGCACTTGCACCCTTTTCACTCCAAATAGTAATTCCCTATAATCGCTTGGAATGAAAGGGGTACAAGTGCATAACTGAGAAGGAAAGGGGTGTAAGTGCAAATAACATTTTCAAAACTATCTTATAAATCCCGAAAACCAAAGTGGTTTTCCAAGATTTCAATATAATTGCTGGCCGAAAAATACCGGGGTTATAGCCCCCATAGAAATGATCGCTGGTTCTGCCAATGGGTTGAAATAGTAATGAATGAACAGCCCACAGATTATTGTATTAAATATGATTATGTGATGTTCATCGCAATTATGAAGTGCCATTCGAATGCCCTCTTTTGACATGAATGGCAACAGGCACGTAGGTTAACGGCGTCGATTAACTGTCTTTTGTTCCGACAAGGTTTTACTAGTTTACTTTCACAGCTTACCGCTTGTTATATAGCAGAAAATATGGCACATACGCAAAAATTTCTGTTTTATTTGTATGAGAGTCTTAATCCTCCTACCACAGGGGTGAGGGGTCTCAAACCATCATAAAATAAATTCATGCCTGCAAAAACCCCACATGCTAAATTTGATTCCTTTTGATAGATTAGTACTCGAGTTATGAGGAAATTTGTTTTTCATTTGTATAGGAGCCCCCCCCCCCCCTTTGACGCCGTCCACAAAATTGCTCTCTCACACCCTCCATAAAATTGTTGATCATTTTATCTTTCCAACGACATATAAATTGTTCAGTTTCGTTCAGATAGTTTAGTAGTTATTAGCATTTGAAATCTTTCATTCCAACGTTACACTTCCATTTTCGTTTTCACAAAGTGCTACCCATTCCCAGATAGTAAACAAAGACGTAGTCATACGTCAAAAATCCTGCCTTATAAAACCCCCACGATCCAAATTTGGTTTCATTTGCTTGATTATTTCTCGAGTTTTAAGGAAATTTGTGTTTCTTTTGTGTAGGAGCTCCCCTCTTACGCCCTCCATAAAATAGCTCTCCTACCTCCTCCATAAAATTACTGGTCATTTTATCTATCCAACGGCATATAAATTGTTCAGTTCCGTTCAGTAGTTTAGTAGTTATTAGCGTTTGAAATCTTTCATTCCAACGTTACACTTCTATTTTCGTTTTCACAAAGTGCTGTCCAGTCCCAGTATAGTAAACAAATACGTAGTCCTACGTCAAAATTGTTTTTCAATGTCTTTGGAATATTTTGGAATTAAACCACTCAAAAAGCTGTTGGAAAAAAGGTTACATCCAGACGCAGAATCATTTCCGATTTATAGTTTTTCTGTGTTTTTCTGTTCAAAATTGGAAAGTTCTAAATAATGATAGAAACGTTCAGACATCATGAGATAGTAAGATGGTTAGATTCCCATCAAAACATTTACGAATTTTAATGCTTAACTGGTAGAATCAACCACCTGTCCGTCTTACCCACCCTGTTCGTCTTACCCACAGTTCCCCTAAGCTAAACTGCAACTGGAAATGAAATTATAAAGTGTTGTGGTTGTTACAGCGTAACTTTCTTTTGTGATAGTTTCATTAGTGGCTCTATCATATTGGACATGGTAGACCAAACGGATCATAATCGTATTTTCGAGCTATTTAATGGTTAATCATAAATTACATCTCGCAAGAATTGGACACAGCTACGTATCCAACTACATTCTATTACAATAATGCATTATGCATTACAGTGTAATTGCTCACGATTTGTGTTTTATATTAATTATAAAGTCGCCCGTTATGATTTGATTTTCTTACGGCATTTTTGGACGACCCATTCGTAGAAACCTTGTCTTTGATTGCTTCTTGCAGTGCTTTAACGTTGTTGTATATCAACATACATGATTATGCTTTTTAAACAAATTTGAATATAGGTCTCACTTGCTCCGGTGAATGAGGCAAGTGGGACCTATTGCCATGATTTTGAAAATTCTAGTCCAGATTCATTTCATGTAAATTGATAGGCCTTTTTCGTAATTAAACCTTCGAATTGATACCAGTGAAGAGTTTCTGTGCTGCAAGAATTTCGAAATAATCATAGATATAGATTACACAGTCAAATAAATCCTAACTATGCATTCTTTAGGTCCCAGTTACCCCGGGGTATCTTATAGAATTGTCTCACTGCGTGGCGACAGCATACATGTAACATACTTGTGTGGGCTGTATCTTACTCTACTCATAGTTCATGATTTTAATAATCTAAGAAATCGCTTTTTTCGGAAATGGAAACGTAAAAAATTTCGTTGTTTGTTTCTCGCCCCCCCCTTCAGTGGCCTCACATCGAAAAAACAAAATCTTCATAAAATATTTGTAACGGCCTAATTTCAGAACGGCTAAGTCTCAGTCGGCTTCAAGACACGAACGCGTTCGGACGTGATATGCGAGAAGTTTCCTTGTTGCTCGGAATCAAAGTGGCAGTTATTAGTTGAAAGCAGAAATTAAGTAGAAGAGTAGGTTGATAGTTTCGGAAATAGCAAATGCGACGAAGCTCGTTGCTTGAATAAGTGAGGCATAAAAGTGTTGGATGGTTTAATTAAAACCTGATTAGTGGCAGTGATAAGTCTTTTGCACCTCATATTGCCCACGTGCCATATAGGCAGAAGGTAGCAGTGGTACGAGGGCACAAAAGTTGCTGAAAAATCAATTGAAGCAAAGCTAAAGTTATTTAAAATTAAATAAAGTTTACTGTGAATAGTTCTCAAAGGGTGAACAGAAACGACGCCGTTGAAATCAGCGTGAAAGGGGGGAAAGCGAAAGTCCGAGAGAGTGTGTGTGTGTTTCTGCATAAGCGCGCAGCAGCGCAATTCGAAAGCAGACAAAATTTTGCATGTGTGCAATAGTGGTGGAGCGAGAGTCTTGACGCTAGAATCGCCCAATCGCCCAATCGCGGTGTCAAAGTGTGAACGCAGCAGATTTAGCAGAACAACACAATCGGCGCTGAGTAAGTGTGGGAAGAGAAGCAGCGTACTTCGGTGAGTAGAATTGCCCGAATAAAGTTGAGCATGTCGCATTACTACACATACAAAATGTGCTCTCGGGAAGTATATAACGTGAACAAGAGCATATGGGAAATGGAATCTCAATCAGATGCAATTATGTATGCGTTGATGAACCAGTTAGCTAAGGTAAATAGGGCCTTTCACATAATGAACTATTCTGAACAAGAATTTACCGCGATGATCGTAGAATTCATATATAATAACTGGGAGAGATTTCATGAGTTTTGGGGCGGGAAAACACAACAGGTCATCGAATTGATAAAGGAAGGTTCTAATGGGGTAAAGAAAAATTGATTACATATGTGAAAGGTCCTATTCAGATACTCCCAAATTTTCAACAAACATGAACACACTAGTACGCTGCTTCTCAAATCCATACGGCATAGTACAGGAGCATGAAGAATTCATATAGATTGATATGTTGAAAAGAAAAAAACATCGAAGCAAAGCAACAGATCGTTATACAAGTGTCTTGAGGCCGGCTCAGCATCACTTTCATTATTAATTCCAATACCACTACACCATCAGCACCACTAAAATCATAATCATTAACATGTTTGCCATTATCAGCATCATAATCCTCATTATCTTCACCATCATGATCACAATAATTATCATCACAACTTACCATGCATATCACCATAAATCAAAAGTCTATACCATTATCATCATCAACACTGTCACTGATCCCAAAGACAAAAATGCAAGCATTCACCCACCTTAATAATCACTCATAACAATTACCTACCAAATACTCAAAACTCATAAATATCCAATTCAAGCATTAAAATAAATTTGAATACAAACTAACTAAGTCGAGCATTTAAATATTGAAATGCCTAAAAGTTAAACTGTATAAATGTGCAAATCACTAAATAATTGGAAACTCAGAACCTTAAAGTTTCACAGCTATAACACTTAAACATTTAAGCACTTTATTACTAAACAGCTACAACATAAATCAGTCAACATTGCAAACATTAAAAAAAAACCAAAGTCAAAACATCAAAATACCATAACATTATAATAACTGAGAAATGGGCATTGAAAACATGAACATAAATAGTTTAACAATTAAAACCCCGCCCCAACTCAAAATAGTCGATATAATAAATGACTAAATAGCTTATTTCAGACAATTCATAGACCTACAGGGTTCACGCGGGTCAGGATGTAGGATGTAGCAAAAGAAAGGACAAGGAGAGGTAATATAGATTCTCAGCGGTGAGTGTTTAAAGATTCTACTATTAAACTGTATGTTGATCATAAGTATTATATCGACTGTGACTATAGAAATACTGCATTATGATATTCATGCTTCTCAGTATACATTATATATATCAGTATACATTATATTCATCATATTAATTGTACCATGTTGCCAACATCAAGATAGCATTGGGGAGGGGAGGGAGCATCAGGGTACCGAATGAATCAAAGACTGGATGAGGGATGTGGTAACCAGCCCAAGTCATATAAGGTCGGAGAGGATTTTGACGCGCCCTTCTAGCACACAAATCATCACGCACGATAAGTTTGCACGGCGAAGTTATGTATCTAGAAACCGGAAGTCTATGCTGGAAGGAATGTCTTATATTCCCGTGGAATCATATAAGCGACATTGCTCATAGATCCACCCAACCCCTTTTGGTCCTTCACGAACAGCATTGACAGGAAAGTTGCTCGGTAGATAAATTCGATTCTGCAGTAGGGGAGAGTAGTCAACAGTGAGACAACAGGAACAGTGAGACATCGGGAATAGCTTCGCCATAAAACATACAAGATCCACGATATTTTCCTGCAAAGTAAAGTTTGTGAATCTATATCACATAATACAGTTTGAGAAAAATTTGTTAATTTTTTAGTATATTTTTCAACAAAAGTCGTTTTTGGGGGGGTCAAAGTAAATTTTATTGCGATCATTTTCAGGTGATTTTTAACGGCAAATCGCATAACTAATCCAAATTAAATTTACTACATGGCATCTCATAGGAATGAGAGATAAAAATAAAAAATATAAGACCATCGAATTGTTTGCTAACACCACTATTTCACTATTTCTCATAAAACATTCCTATAGGGAACAGTGAGACAAACAGATGTGGGTAATTTTCAAAAAAAAATTTTGTGTTGAATTGTAACTCAATCTATATATATTGATTGTAAATGAGTTCTAACGTATAAGTTGAAGGTCAGATATCCAGGATTTGACCTTTATATGAATATAAATGTAGTTGTGAGAAAAATCGGAATTTTCAATAATGCACAACAATAATGTATCCTTTATGCACAAAATAAGCAGTACGACCTCTAAACTATTCTTTGTAAACAAAAAATATGGTTTAAGTTTAATTCTAATATGTGTCTCAGTATTCAATACTCGTTGTCTCACTCTTCCCACCTACTGGGGAACAGTGAGCCAAAAAGACACCTTCACATTTGCGTTTGTAACTATTTTATCTTTTAACCAAAAGGGCTGAAACTTTTTTTCAGACAACTAGAAGGATATACCTTTCAAATGGATTGAAGACCTCGTTGGTAACTAGCACCAAAAAATTTTTAAAATTTTTGGAAAAAAAGTGTCTCACTGTAGACGTCTCTCCCCTAATTCTACTTGCATACAATGGGAAACCTTTGAGGTGATGGTGGCTAACCCCATACATACATACATACAATTTCAGAACGGCTAAGTCTAAGAAATAAGTTTATATGACGTAATTATGTCAAACACGTGAATAAATTTTTTCAACATTATGCGAAAAATTTGATTTTGTTTTTGTTTTACAAAAATAGGGTAAAGAACCGGTTTTAAGCAGTCTAAGCGGGTCACTGATTGTTTTACCTTATTACAAGCGATGGGTTGACTAAGTGGGGGATATCAGCATAACAATCTTCTTGCTATCTTTAGTTCTTCAAGCTGTTACCATTGGAAGACACTATTGTTGACACTTTTGATTTTTCGCTTTAAAAGTTGGACCGGTGGAACTAGTTTTGATCAGACCGAACATATTTTCACCCGCAAGGTGCTCTTTTAAGCAATCCTGAAATCTGAATTTTTTTACGTCCCCATAAAAAATCCTTCGAATTTTTCTCCCTATTTAGTAAGTTCGCGTTCCTATCCGCGACCTACTAATCGGCATCTGATGCGTAATCGGTATAGCGTATCGGCATAGATGCGTAAAATGCCATCTGTCTAAATTGTTTATCGGGGCATATACTCACCGCACCGTTCGGCAAACGGTATTCGTCGTCTCTTTTATTCTCTAGTGTTCTTATGTGAAACTGCGAGTTTGACGTCTCACTCGTTGTTCATAAGGATGGTGGGAGAACAAAAGAGGTAAACATAGCAGTACACACGGCCCGACTCAGAACAGTGTTGTCAAAGCAAATAACATTGAAATACATCGTTGCTTCATTAAATCACTGAGAAAATCTTCGAAAATTATTGAAAAAACTGTCTTTTCTGTTGTTTTTAATAAAGAAAAATTAATTATGAACATACATTTCTCTTGACCACGTTTTCATTGGAGCATTCAATTAATTTCAAACCTATAGTTCGTATTTCCAGAACCGAAACAGTGTCTTAGCAACACGATAGTTCATCAGTTATGCTGCAGCTGCTGCTACCGGTGAACAGGTTCCGTCAATTCAGAATTTGTTTTCAGTTTTGTTATAAAATAATAAAACTTTCGGCTAGTGACAAAGCCTTAGATAATAGAAAAAACCCGATTTAATCCACCTAGTGGTGAAAGGAACCTTTGTTATACGGTCTTATATACTCTTTGTTATACGGTGCTATTTGAGATAGAAACGTTTTCGGAACATAATTCATCTATTGGTCAACGTTGCGTAATGCGTTGGTTTACATAAAAATTTTAAAAATTGAATAAGTTTACAAATTTTGAACAAAATAGGAACACTTTTAAATTTTGATAGATCCTTTTTTCATGAAATTGCTGAGTAAGGATAAGTAAGTTGTTATTAATTTGAGTAAGTGCAAATAAAAGTAAGTTGTAAGAGGAAATCTTATTCTTTAACATATACATTGCCTAGTAAAGGTCTAGTTTATAGGATTTGAACTATGCATAATTTCCTGTAATACCATTCTATTTGATTCACACCAATAGAGTTTTCTAGAATAATTTTCATCAATTTTTATTAACCTTCGGTTACTCACGCTGTTGTATTTTGTACAACACGTGTAGGTTTTTCAACGCCATATTGTTATAAAGTTGCAAATCGTTGTTTAACTAACGTATATTCTTCAATAAACTTATTCTGAGCAAAATGTCATAATTATTCAATGCATTAATAATTTAAATTGTTGGGAAAATAGATCAGCATAAACCGCTATCACAGAAACGAAGCAATCAGCAAGCGAGGTGTACCGCAATTGACCCCAAGTGGAATTTTCTCTCGTTTCTCCATATGGAAAAATGGTGTCTGTATGCAGCAAAACTACCCAACGTAAAATGTTTAAAATGTAAAGTCGAGTAATTCGTAGTCAAAATTAGGGTATTTTTTATAATCACAGTTCTACAGTTCCCAAACAAGCAAATATAGAGGTATACTATATTCAGCAAAGTTGTGTATTTTTATCATTTGTACAACTTTGTAATACATGAAAACCTGATTTAATCCACCTAGTGGTGAAAAGAACCTTTGTTATACCATCTTATATGTCATTTGACATAGGCATTTTCAGTTAAAATATTATTTTTGATTTCTATTTGAATTTGTAATTTTCATAAAACTGACAGTCAAATTATATACGCATCACTTTGAACTAAATTCTTATATAAACTGTTTCTTAGGCCCAGCCGTTCTCAAGTTATTCAGATGTGAAATCTCAAAATTATCTATTTGAGTCAACACATGCAAAGTATCCGATAACCGTGTAATCGACTTTCACGGATTTGAACCAAATTTTGTCAGATTGTTCATTTTAGGTCAGAAAGCAAAAATCTTAAATTTGGTGCCGATTGATACCTCCATTAGTGGTACGATTAGTGGTAGTACTTCCTTTTAAAAAAAAGACCCGTTTTGTCAAACTTTTTACCTTTGTTATACTATAACAAAGGTTTAAAAATTGGTCGAAAAATACGAAATCGATCCGAGGGCCGGAGGGCCGAGCCACATATACCAGTCGACAGGGTTCAACGAACTGAGCAATGTCTGTGTGTGTGTATGTGTGTATGTGTGTGTGTGTATGTGCGCGACGCAACTTTTCTATCGCCTGCTTCTCGGAGATGGCTAAACCGATTTGTTCGCTATTACTTTTGTTTGAAAGGTATTATTGCCTAGTATATCACTATTGAAGACATTTCGTTTGAAAGTTATAAGTAAAAATGTAAAAATTACGTGACACGATTTTCTCCAGAACTACATGACCGATTTCAACGATCTTAGTACCAAATGAAAGCTCTTGTTAACGCCAAATTTTTCGGGTAAATTTTATTGAAAACAAACAAGTAGTTTAAAAGTTAAGCATAACTGTTAAGCAAAAACCTGTTTTGACAAGGTAATAATTATCGCCTGTTTCTTAGAGATAACTAAACCGATTTAGGTGCTATTAGTCTCATTTGAAAGGTAACATAACCTAATAAATCACTATTGATTTGTTTTTTGATTGGACGTTTAATTTGAAAGTTATGAGCAATTGAATACAACACATTAAAATTTACAATAATATATAACGAGATCATCTAAGATAATTTATCTAGTTTGAATTATTTTGGCATCAAATTAGAGATCGATTTGAATCGATTAGAATCGATTTTGCCGATCAAAAGATATTAACCGTCGAACACTCGCGCCAACTTTTGTAATACGATTAGTCGCGCGCACAATGGCCCAAAACCAAAAAGACATGCGCACTAGAATTTTGACTGGGAAAACTTGGTTTTAGGTTTATGGAACCTTTGGAAGAATTTCTTGAAATTGAAAGCTCTATCGTCTGGTGCAATTTAAATTTTGATTAATCCCCCTAAAAGTGAAATAAAAAAATTATTTTTCTTCAGTTTCAATATAACACATTGATGTGTTCTGCAAAGTTTTAGAACATATTATTACAAGAAATTTTGTTGAATACAGTAACCTTCTATCTATTCAGCGAAGATATAAAAATCTTATTCATTGTACATAAATTTGTAAAATCAGTTTTTTCTATTTAGCTCTTTTTGTAATTGTTGTATGACTTTTTCATGTATTACAAAATTATATAAATAGTAAAAATACACAACTTTGATGAATATAGTATACCTCTATGTTTGTTTGTTTAGGTACTGTAGAACTTTGATTAAAAAAGTGCCTTAATTTTGACCCCGAATGACTCGACCACCAACAAATACATTTTGAACATTTTATATTTGCTGATAGTTTTGCTGCATACAGACACCATTTTTTCATGAAGAAACGAGAGAAAATTCCAGGGCCAATCGCGATACACCTCATATGCTGATTGCTTCGTTTCTGTGATGTCAGTTTATGCTAATCCATTTTCCCAACAATTTAAAGTATTAATGCATTGAATGATTATGACATTTTGCTCATAACAAGTTAATTGCAGAATATACGTTAGTCAAACAGCGATTTGTAACTTTATAACAATATGGCATTCAAAAACCTACACGTGTTGTACAAAATGCAACAGCGTGAGTAACCGAAGGTTAATAAAAATTGATGAAATTTATTCAAGAAAACTTTATTGATGTCAATCAAAAAGAATGGCTTTATAGAAATTTATGCGTAGTTCAAAAACCTATAAACTAGACTTTTACTACGCAATGTATATGTTAAAGAATAATATTTCCTCTTACAATTTGCTTTTACTGGCGCTTACTCAAATTAGTAACAACCAACTTACCCTTACTCAGTAATTTCATGAAAAAAAGGATCTATCAAAATTTATAGGTGCTGCTATTTTGTTCAAATTTTGTAAACTTATTCAATTTCCAAAATATTTATGAAAACCAGCGCACTACGCAACGTTAACCAATAGATGAATTATGTTCCGAAGACGTGTCGATTTCTATCTCAAAGAGCAAGTAAGACCGTATAACAAAGGTTCCTTTCACCACTAGGTGGATTAAATCGGTTTTTATTTTTTACTTGCAGATAAACCTGGAAATCTCGACCAACATGTCAAAAGGTCCAATGTGCAAATGAGAGATTCTCTTTGCGTTTCTTCTCTTATGCTTATTACGACGGCATAAATACATTTCAACCCAATTATTCTAAAGGATCATCTTTCCAATAACACCAGTAACCGTTTCATGCAAAATAGATGCATTCAAGTGCATTTAAGCCGCCGTAATAACCGTAAGAGACGAATCGCAAAGAGAATCTCTCATTTGCACATTGGACCTTTTGGAATGCTGCTCGTCAAATACTAGGTTTAGAAAGAAACTGTTTTCACATTCAAATTCCAATTCCAATCGAAAATAGTCGAGTAAAAACTGGCTTTTTTTAGCGTTTTGAGCTGGAAATGATAATAAAGAAATCGACACGTCTTCGGAATTTAATTCAACTGTTTGTTGACGCTGTGCTAGTTATCATCCATTTGCATTATAGCGATAAACAATTTTCAGAGTGTATTTTAACCTACTAAATTACTTTATAGAATATAGGAAAGCAATAAAAACATCGTGTACAGAATTTTTGAGCAGAATTGATTTTAAAGTGGCTGTTAGCTTCGGGGTACAATGCTAGCCTAACAAGCCAGTCATTGTATGTTCGAATCTCGACTTATCGGTGTCGCTACAGAGTTAATAGGATCTTTGCCCTAGCCCCGTAATTTTCCTGTACTCTAATAATCGGCTGCGAAGTCTGTCGATAAAGAAGGGTGGTTTTTCGAGATTGATTTGAAATGATGATTTGAAAGATGGTGGACCTATGAGAAAATTTTTTGATGACATAGGAATCCCTCAGTTTAGTCGTAATGCTTCGTGCATGTTGTGAATCTGAATGCTTTCCGGTTAAAGTTCTGAAGGACGTTTACACCCATGGCTTTGCTTTGCTTGATTTTAAAGTGGTTTCTTCAAACAAATCATTAAATTTCGCAACTAGTAAGAGATAGATAGTTACTATATGCAGCAAAGTTGCTTATTTTAGTGTTCTAGAATTTTTGTGAAGACGCTATTTTTTTGGACACATGTAAAAAACAAAAATTTGTGTCACCCTATTAGGTGGATTCACGGTCACCCTAAAAGTGTAAGAAAATGTGCTATATTGTATTAATTAACTGCTGCAAAAAAACATCCGTTGAAAAATTACACATTTTTACTATATTATTCTGTTTTAAAGGTTTAGTCCAATTAAAGGTTTGGTCATTAAGGTTTTCTTGAATAAATTTCATCAATCATTTTTAAATATCTTTTGACCAGTAGAACCAATCCTTATGAAATTTGGTAAATACATTTGCAGTGTTAAGACCTTTCGTTTAATACTAAAACAATTGAAACTAGATAAATTATCTTGGTTAAAATCGCTATAAAGTATTGTAAATTTTAACGTGTAACTTCAATTGCTCATAACTTTCAAACTAAAATTCCAATCAAAAAACCATTCAATAGTGATCTATCCGGCTATATTACCTTTCAAATGAGACTAATAGCGCATAAATCGGCTTGGCCATCTCTGAGAAACAGGCGATAATTATTACCTTGTCAAAACACGTTTTTAAGCATAACTTTTAAACTACTTATTTGTTTTCGATAAAACTTCCCGAAAATTTTTATAATTTAGGAAGAGCTTTCATTTGGTACTAAGATCATTGAAATCGGTTGTGTGGTTCCTGAGAAAACCGTGTCACGTAGTTTTCACATTTTTGCTTATAACTTTTAAACGAAACATCGGACCACGAAGCAATTCAATAGTGATATACTAGGTAATAATACCTTTCAAATGAGACTAATAACGCATAAATCGGTTCAGCCATATCCGAGAAACAGGCGATAGAAAATGAGCTGCACACTCACACATACACACACACACACATACACACACAGACATTGCTCAGTTCGTCGAGCTCTATCGATTGGTATATGTGATTCGGCCCTCCGGGCCTCTGATCAGTTTCGTGTTTTTCGACCAATTTCTAAACCTTTGTTATATACTATAACAAAGGTAAAAAGTCATACTACAATTACAAAAGGAGCAAAAATATAAAACCTGATTTTACAAATTCATATACAATAAATAAGATTTTTCTATCTTAGCTGCAGAGATGGAAGGTTAATGTCTTAACAAAATTTCTTGTAATAATATGCTCTATAACTTTGCAGAACACATCAATGTGTTATATTGACACTGAAGAAAAATAATTTTTTTTATTCACTTTTAGGGGGATTAATCAAAATTTAGATTCAACCAGACGATAGAGCTTTTAATTTCAAGAAACTATTCTAAAGGTTCGATAAACGTAAAAGCAAGTTTTCGCAGTCAAAACGGCACGTTTTCTTTGGTTTGAGGCTATTGTGCGCGCGAGTAACTGTGTTACAAAAGTTGGCGCGAGTGTTCGAGGGTTAATATCTTTTGACCGCTACAACCGATTCTTATGAAATTTTGCATATATATTTGTAGTGTCAAAACCTCTCGTTTGATATTAAAATAATTGAAATTAGGTAAATTATCTTGGTTAAAATCATTATAAATTTTTGTTAATTTTTTTTGTGGTGTATACGGTTGCTCATAACTTTCAAATTAAACGTCCAATCAAAAAATCATTCAATAGTGATCTATTAGGATATATTATCTTTCAAATGAGACTAATAGCGCATAAATCGGTTTGGCCATCTCTAAGAAACAGGCGATAATTATTACTTTGTCAAAACAGGTTTTTTAAGCATAACTTTTAAACTACTAGTTTGTTTTCAATTAAAAATTCCTGAATAATTTAGCTTTAATAAGAGCTTTCATTTGATACTAAGATCGCTGAAATCGGTCATGTAGTTCTAGAGAAACCCGTGTCACGTATTTTTCACATTTTTGCTTATAACTTTTAAACGAAACGTTGTGTCACGAAGATCACTCAATAGTGATCTACTAGACTATAATACCTTTCAAACAAAAGTAATAGCGAACGATTCGGTTCAGCCATCTCTGAGAAACAGGCTATAGAAAAAATCTTTACATACATACACACACACACACACACACACGGATATTGCTCAAATCGACGAACCCTATCGATTGGTATATGTGACTTGGCCCTCCGGGCCTCGGATCAATTTCGTGTTTTTCGACCAATTTTTAAACCTTTGTTATAGTATAACAAAGGTAAAAGGATAGTGAATAATATGGTATGTGACAATTGAGTGCTTGACTTTTAGAGTGGTTGTAATCAGTGCTGAAAAATGTGATGGATTCGTTAGTAGCGAGGTGGCGATTGCCTTCAGCAGCTGAAAAATGTACGTTTTTGGACAACAATTCTTAATTCATTATATTTCTTGTCGGAAACCCAGTAAATCGTATTTGTGTGAATCAAATGTATGGCTAAGTGATTTGTGAAGATGATCCTATCAAAAGATTTTGAAAATATGAATGAAAAAGTGCATTTTCGGCTCATTTATTTTCAACTGATAAAAGGTGACACTGCTTAACTCATTCCTTACCCTAAGTAAAGTTTGGAAATTTTTGAAAAATTTGTCAGATTAAAACAAAAAATTCAAAAGAGTGTCCAGCTCTTCGCCAGATTTTAGAACATGTTTTAACTTATCATTAATAAAGATGAGACAAATCTGAGGGGACATGTTTGAGATAATTCACGTTTTATGCTTTTTATTTTGATTTTGCAAAGCTTTTTCTTTCAGTGTATTTTTTTCCGAAAATACACTTAACTTCCTACAACTTTTCCGTTGACGTCATTTTTAACAAATAAAAGTAGTTTTCGAGATATATCTTGAAAAAAGAAAAAGTAACTCATTTATAAATACGTCTTTTTGAAAAGTTACACTTGACGAAAATAATTATGTTTCATGGAAAATGGATCCTTGCATAGCATCCAACATATCAGCAAAATTTAATTCCAATAAAAAAACAGAAGGGTTGTGCACAAGACACGACCGCATAGGTGACGTAGGACTACGTAAGTCTCTTTATAGCGATAGTAACATGTATCCATGTAAATAATACGATTCTTCATGTATACATGCTACATGCGTTGTACGACATTTTTATCAAAGCAGTAACATTGTATACGTTCAATTGATTGATTGAATTGATTGAATCTATTTTATTAAAACAAGTCGAAGCCACACTAAACCAAACAATAAATCAATTTTCATGATCTGTTTCTACGTTGAACAATGCTTTTCCTCTGGTAATTGGCAGAAGGTACGCAAGAGTTTTCAAAAAGCTGAAAATTTTACGCAAAACTTTTCTGCGGCTTCCAAAAGAAGAACACTGATCATAAAGTATTTACAAGCTGCAGACGTTTTAGAAGTGGCAGAAAACGCCGTCCATGACCTTCTGGACTTGTTCCCGCCATTTGTTGGTCGGCGAAAAATTCAACTATTATTATGGTTATTCTGGTATTAATTGGACAAGGAAATATAATTAACTTCTCAATTGTTATGTGGCCCTTAAAAGGACCGATTGTTTGTTTATCATAGCTTCAGCTTGCAATAAACTTACACTAACACATTCAGTGTAATTTTATTTTCGGTAAATTGGAGTATCGATAACCGTAAACTAGGCACGGCTTGTTGCAACGAGCCAACCGGAAAGGCTTATGCGAGCTAAAATATCGACGAAGCCGCACGATGAAATACCAGTCCGGGGAGCCAGCTGCATGTGATGTGGAATAGTTCTGGTCTTTTGTTGTCGCGAGTAGCATTTCCTGCCAATTCGAGCAGCCAGATAAACTGGAGCTCCAGCTCCAATACGCTCAGCATAGTTCCCTTTCCTCAGCAGCAAGTGAATACGACCGACCGGGAGCTGCAGACCAGCACGACTCGAGTGTGACTATGCATTGCCCTTAGGTTTTCCCACTTTGCCGCGTCCAGACATGTCGATGAGATGTTGACATTAACTCAGCTAGTGTTTGAATAATGCTGTTCGCCGGCTTACCTCTTGTTATATATCAGAATAACTATGTCAAGCAGCAAACCGTTTTATTCGAATTCAAAGTACAGTACACCCAATTCTTTTTTTACACGGGGAATGCGTCCCGTGTAAAATAAAACCGTGCAAAAATAAAACGTGTTATTTCGAGACACCGTGTAAAAAAAATCCCCGTTATTTCGAGAAACCGTGTAAAAAAAGTGGTGCAAAAAAATTCCGCGTAAAAGAATCCGTGCAAAAAAAGAATTGGGTGTACAGTAGTGTATATAGTAGTGTACAGGCCTATTTTTCGTGGTTCGTCATTTCTGCTTTTCGTAGTTACCGCTTTTCCAGCTGCTTGTTTTTTTAGTAGGGTATGTCGCTGCTTCGTCGTAATTGCCTATTCCCGTCTTATCCAACACAAATTATAAAAAATATCAGCGATTTTTATGACACACAATACAAAATTAGTTATTCCCTAATATTTTAGTTTATTGACTATCATATGCGATCAATCAAAGTGGGCTGAAATCTAATTAAATGCTTTTTTTCATTAAAGAATTCCTAGCAGCCAAATTTCCTACGTTTTTTCGTGCGACGAAGACTAATGTTTCAATTTCCGTCATTCATAAAATGAAAATAACTTACGCAATGCATTGTCGTTATTCTCCAGCCGGGAAAACTTGCATGACCAGCAGCAATCTTGCAGAATAACATTTGTCTTGCCGTCCTACACAAATACATGCGCGCTAGCTGCGTAAACATTAATGGGATTTTTAGTTCGGACGATGAAAAATTTTGATGGACAAATTTTAAAACGGTACGACGAATTTAAGTAATAAAGTCATTTGCGTAATTTCAGTATAATGCTTTAATAATCGCTTTTTAGTGAATTCAAAGTGCACGGATCGCAAGGTAAGTGTGTTTGAGTCAAATCAGCACAAGAACTTTTGGAGTATTCATTAAATCTACCTAAAAAATGATGAAAATAAGAGTGGCTTTCCTTACTACGACGGGAATTCGAAATAAACCCTATATAACAAAGGGTAGTCGAAAATCGGGTTCATTTTCATCAGTCTGTTTGCCGTTTCAAACTTTTCGTCTGACATCCATTTGACAAAGCGGAATGAAAAAGTGGTGTTTTGCTAAACATTCAAGCTGTTGTATTCCCCAAGAAAAGTGAGAAAAATACCGACATTTCTAACAGTTGTATCAACTACCAGATACCGTCCTTTTAAGGATGAAAACATTCTTATATGAAGATATAAAAGATTGTTGTTCTCCCCTGATCACAATAAAGTTTATTGGGCTAGCAATAATTATTAAAACAAAACTTTCGGTTTAGTTTTAATGCGTTTTCCTGCGCATTTGTTGCGGTGAATTAGAGTTTCATTTAGTGTTAAATTGGTTTTAATTGCTATCACTTGTTCACGGCAGACAATGATATTTCAATGTGACGATTATTGAAATTAAAATATCTACGGTACCCCTCGTGTTGCCGTTGGTGGTACAGCATAATAAGGATTTACTAAAGCAAATCTAGGAGAAATGGTAGAATTTCATTTAGTTCTCTTGTAACTTTGTTATAGTTGAATTAAATTGTATCTTTCTCGTTCATTCCCGAATTGTACCAAGACTTGTTCGATAATAATTGGAAATTTTTCCTACCAATCACAAAGCGACAATTTCTAGTTCGACCGAGTGAGAGTTATTTTCAATTTTTCAATGACGCGCATTGAAAATCAATAGTTTTCCATATTTTCAATATTTTCCAAATCAATTTTTTGATCAATTGGTGTGAATATCTTAGAAATCCATTGAAAATTGACTGAATTATAAGCCGAAGCATGGAAACGTGTTTCTACTTTGATGACGTCATTTCCAACAACCAATCACGAAGCGAGAATTCTGGTAAAACATAGGTTCATTATTTTCAATTTTTCAATAGTTCAACATCAAGAATCCATACTTTTCTTCATTTGGGTCAATTCTTAGAAGATTTTCCGATCGATTGGTGTAAGAATATTGAAAATCGATCGGAAAACCGCTGAGCTATTAGCGCTCAAAACGTATCATTTTTCGTGACGCTCGAATTTTTCGATTTTTTGGAATGACACCCTATCTGAAAACTTGCCGTATGACATAGTCCTACGTCAAAAACTTTATAAAATATTTGTAAAGGCGTAAGTAGGTTTTGAGATATGAATTTTTAAAAACATAATAACCTCATTTCTAAATACGCCCGTTCGAAAAATTACGCTTGACGAAAAAAAATAAGTTTCATGGAAAATGAATCCTTGCGTGGTATCCAACATAGCCAAATTTCATTTCAATCAAAAATAGTTCAATAAAATCGTTTTGTTAGTTGAGCTGAAATTGCTCTTCATCACTTCACTTTAACCTGTATTTCAATGCAAATTACAAAACTGGAAATTGTACACACATACATCATCCATACACACATACATATACACTCATACGAACATATACACACATAGATACATATATACACATAGATACACATCACGCATCCATCCAGTCGGGGTTGGATAATGATGACGATGCAGCCAATCGAACAAACGTCCTTGGGTTGCAAATGACATCTTAATCCAAAGCAACGCGATTATGGGCGCGGTAAAACCCTTGACCGGACTCATATGTGTGGGGATGGGCTTCGTACCCTAAATAATCCCGGTACCCATTTTGTACAAATGTTCATAACTGGTGGAGATCCCTGCGAGGGTGGCTGTGACGGAGCGTGCGTCGTGATGGAGGGCACTTACCAATCAGTACACGTCTCGAAGGGAGCAAAGCACCACGAGGGTGGCCGTGACGGGGTGCACGTTATGAACGTAGGCACTTACCGACTGGAAAGTCACTGGACACGTCTCGATGGGAGAAAGCATCCATCATTAATGAGAAATCCTGCGAGGGTGGCTGTGACGGAGTGCGAGTTATGGTGAAGAGCACTTCCCAAGCAGTACACGTCTCGATGGGTAGCGATACCCCGCGAGGGTGGCCGTGATGGGGTGCACGTTATGACGGTAGGCACTCTCAAATCGGTTCACGTTTCGATGGGTAGCTGGAGCGCCGTTATTGGAGCAGTGCATAAGCACAGCCTCTCCCCGAAGTAATCGCCTTGTAGCGGTCCCGGGGGGATTTCGGGCCAGGAGCAGTGAGGTTTTTAGTGGGTTAGAGTCCCACACCGTGCCACATGATGATTACCATAATTAGTGTGCCAGGCATCGAGCGTTTCCTCACTTAAAAAAAACAGATGTATATACACATACATGCATTCATGCATACATGCGTACATTCATACATGCATACATTCATACATGCATACATTCATACATGCATACATTCATACATGCATACATTCATACATGCATACATTCATACATGCATACATTCATACATGCATACATTCATACATGCATACATTCATACATTCATACATGCATACATTCATACATTCATACATGCATACATACATACATACATACATACATACATACATACATACATACATACATACATACATACATACATACATACATACATACATACATACATACATACATACATACATACATACATACATACATACATACATACATACATACATACATACATACATACATACATACATACATACATACATACATACATACATACATACATACATACATACATACATACATACATACATACATTAATACATACATACATACATACATACATTAATACATACATACATACATACATACATACATACATACATACATACATACATACATACATACATACATACATACATACATACATACATACATACATACATACATACATACATACATACATACATACATACATACATACATACATACATACATACATACATACATACATACATACATACATACATACATACATACATACATACATACATAAAAACATACATACATAAAAACATACATACATACATACATACATACATACATACATACATACATACATACATACATACATACATACATACATACATACATACATACATACATACATACATACATACATACATACATACATACATACATACATACATACATACATACATACATACATACATACATACATACATACATACATACATACATACATACATACATACATACATACATACATACATACATACATACATACATACATACATACATACATATATACATACATACATACATACATACATACATACATACATACATACATACATACATACATACATACATACATACATACATACATACATACATACATACATACATACATACATACATACATACATACATACATACATACATACATACATACATACATACATACATACATACATACATACATACATACATACATACATACATACATACATACATACATACATACATACATACATACATACATACATACATACATACATACATACATACATACATACATACATACATACATACATACATACATACATACATATATACATACATACATACATACATACATACATACATACATACATACATACATACATACATACATACATACATACATACATACATACATACATACATACATACATACATACATACATACATACATACATACATACATACATACATACATACATACATACATACATACATACATACATACATACATACATACAGGCCGGTGAAGGCCCTATCCCAGGTTATGGTGTCGGTCAAAGTTAGTTGGCAACGTACGACCCTATATAGCCATTAAAATGGGAGCGGGAATTCTTATCCCTACCTTCACACGGTGCCGACTGGGACGCAACCGGGCTTAGGGTCGACCAAATACCAGTCTTTGGTTGCACCCTCGGTTGTGTGCTAACAGGGAAAGGGGGCCAACTCATCCGAATCGATACTCTCGAACTTCGCCGAGAAACAGCGCGCGCCACTGTTGTTTTGGATATCTTGACATCCAACATCGACTGCCCTACCATCCTTCGTCAAATCAACTTGAATGCACCAACCAGATCACTGCGGAGGTTATCTCTACTAAATTTACCTTTTCGACGGACGAATTACAGTGCCAACAGCGCTATCTCTGGTCTACAGCGTTCTTTCAACCGAGTTTCGGCAGTATTTGATTTTAATTTATCACAACGAATGTTACGTTCGAGTTTTGTCTCTATGTTTCGACGTTTTATGTATTAGTTATTAAGGGCCATTAGGGCAAGTCTTGCCTGTTGGTAATAAATTTGAAATTTGAAGGGGGGCACGTAGTGCCTTCGGGCGGCGTAGTGCAGTGGTGTAAAGACGCGGGTTTAGCTCGAGTCCCATGAGCCATCTGCAGACGTCGTACTGTTCTGTTATAGCTCAGGACTATAAACCTAAAAGCCATGTCAGGAGTGCCGTGGGCACATTAGTATACTGAAATGGCGGGAAAACTATCGGATTAGACGCTATTGGGCTGACGGCTGTGCTATTCTGCTACCTTACGTAAGGAAGGGTGACCCCTTCCCGAAACGGCCAGTAGGCTAATGGTACAGCTGCCATCCGTCCCACTAAAACCGTGGCTGGTCTCTAGGTACGTTCAAAGCTCGTCACTCACGTCTAAGTGCGGTGGTGTACGCCCAGATGATATATTCCTGACTAACGCTGATTGGATGCTGACATCCCTATCCCCATGAAGGATAGGGGGGAGTGTCCCTAGCCATGGCCTCCCTGCTTGCTTAGATCACCATGGGATCGTAAAGGCGACTACACAAATACGAGCGGAAATAGCGGCCTAGAATTGGGACCCAACAGAAATGATTAATTCAACCAACCAACATAATGAAGAAGGAGATAGCGGCACGAAGGAGGTACCCAAGAGTATGAGTACACCTCAAAACAAAAACAGCAACGGCTGTACGCCACAGGAGGAGACGAACGTGTTTGCGAGAAGTGGAAGGCTACAACGATCACCAGTGCCGAACAAGGATACACTGACAAGTAGAAGCAGTAGTGTGCCTGCCAGAGCAGAAAGGAGGGCATATGACACTGATTCAGATGCTCACGCCAAATCCTGGAGGTTTCGCCCCTCGAGACGGGATGATGAAGATCAGAGCGAAAATCGACGACCTCTACGAGTTCGTTAAGGAGAGGCATAACGTCCACACGCAGATCAAGCAGTTGGTGGCGAGCATTAAATCTGCTATAACTACAGTTGAGTGCGAGCATATGAAACTCGAGGCTAGAGTTTTGGCTGCTGAAAACGCACTTAGCCAAGCCGCGAAGAGAACGGCTGAAGCATCAGAGACGCCGAAAAGACCTCCAGTAGTGAATTCTCGCACGGACAAAAGGAAGAGGGAAACGCCTGGCAAAGAAGAGGAGCAAAAGAAAGCTGAGAACGAAGAGGAAGACAATCCGGACCAAGGCGAATGTAGTGGATGACGTACCGTCGCAAGCAAGAAGGAGAAGCAGAAACAAAATGAAGAAGAGAATGGTGAGCAGAAGAAGCCCAGGCCTCGGCGGGAGAGGATTAAGGGTGATGCGCTGGTTGTCGAAGCGAACGCCAACGTGTCGAACGCAGCGATCCTCCGAAAAGTCAGAGAAGCCCCGGTCAAGGATCTTGTTGCCAAAGCACTTGGAGACGAAGCGAACGTGAAAGCGCTGTCCCAAGAAACCGCGATCGAGTGCAGGGACCTGGACGAGATCACGACAGAACAGGAGTTAAAGAAGCGGTAGCAGCGCCCAAACTACTGATGAAGGGTAAAATTAAAGTTGGGTGGTCAGTATGTGTTCTGAAAGCCATCCCTCGTGTGATCAAGGAATTGTTTCTGGTGCTGGAGCTTCGGCGCGTAACTGTGAAGGTCCGGATAGATCCAGATCGTGTCGGAAATGCGGCGAGAATGGCCATTTTGAAAGCGACTGCGCAAAGCCACTGAGGTGTATGCTCTGCAATAATTCTGAGAGAAATGACCACACGACGGGAGGCTTCCATTGCTCAGCGTATAAAAAGGCGAAGGCGGGTCAGCAGTGATGGAGGTGACCCAGATTAATCTCAATCATTGGGACATAGCTCAACAACTGATGTGGCAATCGACAACGGAGTCGTTGTGCGACGTCGCGATAATTGCAGAGCCGTACCGAATTCCTCCCGGTAACGGTAACTGGGCAGCTGATAAAGCAGCAATGGCTGCAATACACGTAATGGGCAGTTTCCCAATTGAGGAGGTGGTTTCCAGTTCGTATGAAGGTTTCGTGATTGTCAAAATCAACGGGATCTACGTGTGCAGCTGTTACGCACCCCCAAGATGGAGCATGGAGCAGTTCCACCAGATGCTGGACGCGCTGACCGAAAAACTCACCGGGCGAAGGCCGATCATCGTTGCGGGAGACTTTAACGCTTGGGCTATGGAGTGGGGAAGCAGATGCACCAACGCCAGAGGATACAGTCTGTTAGAAGCCCTGGCTAAGATAGAAATTGCACTGTTCAATGAAGGTACCGTTAGCACCTTTCGTAAAGACGGTCGCGAATCCATCATTGATGTCACTTTTGGCAGTCCATTCCTGATGCCGAACATAAATTGGAGAGTCTGCAAAGGGTATAACCATAGCGATCACCAGGCGATTAAATTTAGTATCGGCCGGTGAAATCCGGCGATAAGACAGAGAGCCAGAATCTACGAGCGGAAGTGGAAGACGACGGCCTTTAACAGGGATCTTTTCGTCGAGGCACTCCGGATGGACGGTGGAAGATCGATCTTGAATGAGAACGAGTTGACCGATATATTGGTCAGGGCACGTGATGCTACCATGCCCAGAAAACAGGAACCGAGAAAAGAGCGGCGACCGTTTTATTGGTGGAATGCAGCAATTAGCAACCATCGTGCTAGTTGTCTCAGAGCCAGAAGACGCGTCCAAAGAGCCAGAACTGAAGCAGATCGGGAAGAACGTAACGCGGCGTTTAGAGTGGCCAGGGCTGCATTGAAACGGGAGATAAAACAAAGTAAACGCAACTGCTTCAAGGAGCTGTGCCGAGAAGTAGACGCCAACCCCTGGGTTGACGCGTACCGAATCGTTATGGTGAAAGTAAAAGGTCCAGTGACAATTAGGGAGTTGTGTCCGAATGAGCTGAAGATTATCGTGGAGGGACTTTTTCCGACGCACGCCCCTACGATGTGGCCAACAATACCGTACGGTCCAGAAGAGAGGGCTAGCGCTAATGGTCTGCAAGTCTCAATCGATGAAATAGTGGCAGTGGCAAGACAGCTAAAAATTAAGAAAGCCCTTGGTCCTGATGGGATTCCTAACGTGGCTCTTAAGGCAGCAATACAAGCTTTCCCGGATTTGTTCAGGACCGTGCTGCAGAAATGCTTAGAAGATGGTAGCTTCCCGGACCGATGGAAGATCCAGAAGCTAGTGCTGTTGCCGAAGTCAGGGAAGCCTGCGGGGGATCCAGCGTCATACAGGCCGATATGTCTACTGGATACATGCGGGAAACTCCTGGAGAGAATAATCCTGAATAGGCTTACGAGGTATACAGAAGGTGAACACGGTCTGTCAAACATGCAGTTTGGGTTCCGGAAAGGGGAGTTCACGGTGGATGCAATTCGGACAGTGATCGAGCGAGCCGAGAAGTCGTCCAAACAGAGGCGAAGAGGAGATCGTTTTTGTGCCGTTGTAACGATCGACGTAAAAAACACCTTTAACAGCGCCAGTTGGGCCATTGCCGAATCGCTGCATAGAATGCATGTGCCGGGATATCTATGCAGAATACTGAGGAGTTACTTCAGGAATCGGACGCTTGTTTACGAGACCGCCGAGGAGCGCAAGACGATGAACATTACGTCTGGAGTCCCACAAGGTACCATCCTTGGTCCAACGCTCTGGAACGGGATGTACAACGGTGTACTGTCTCTGGAGCTGCCTAGAGGTACGGTGATCGTCGGCTTTGCAGATGACATCGTGCTATTGGTGACAGGCGAGTCACTGGAGGAGGTAGAAATGCTGGTGACAGAGGCGATTAGAACTATCGAGAACTGGATGCATGGTGCAAAGCTACAAATCGCCCACCATAAAACGGAGGTTCTGCTGGTTAGCAAATGCAAGGCCGTACAACATGCAGTCGTCACCGTCGGAGAGCATATTATTACTTCAACGCGTGCGGTCAAGCATCTGGGAGTAATGATAGACGACCGGTTGAACTTCAACTGCCACGTCGACTACGCTTGCGAGAAGGCGGCGAAGGCTATCAATGCGATAGCCAGAATCATGCCGAATTGTTACGGGCCAAGTAGTAGTAAGCGGAGACTGCTGGCTAGTGTACCATCATCGATACTGCGGTGTGGAGCTACAGCCTGGATTGCAGCACTACGATCGAAGCGGAATCGCGTGAAGCTGAATAGTACCTTCCGACTCATGGCTGTAAGAGTTGCCAGTGCATATAGAACAATATCGTCGGAGGCAGTATGTGTTATCGCTGCAATGATCCCCATCAGCATCATGCTCGGGGAAGATAACGACTGCTACGGACGAAGAAACATCAGAGGAGCCCGGAAACTGGCGAGAGAAGAGTCGCTGAGCAAATGGCAGCAAGAGTGGGATAGGGCCGAGAATGGTAGATGGACGCACCGACTCATACTGGTTCTGTCAACCTGGTTGAACAGGAAACATGGAGACGTCGGGTTCCAATTCTCTCTCGGGTCACGGTTGCTTCAGGAAATACCTGCACCGGTTTTGGCACGCTGCGCCACCATTCTGCCCGGAATGCAGAGATACGGTAGAAAGACCACAGCATGTGGTTTTTGAATTTTCTCGATTTGCCGCGATACGAAGGGAGATGCCGCCCCTGACGGTGGAGAACATAGTAGGCGAAATGTGTCGAGAGGAGAGCGTGTGGAATGCCGTCACCGGCGTTGTAGCACAGATTATGTTGCAACTGCAACGACAGTGGAGAAACGACCAGCGAACTAGCGAAATCCCGATTAGCAGACAATCTTGACAGACGCATCGGTGGAGTGACGAGCGTGAGGGAGTAAACCAACTTTGGACAGAAACACTACGAGGGCGGCCGTGAGAGGATAGATGTTATGTTGGTCGCTATCCCTGAATCGGTTTGCGTCTTGATAGATGAAGTGGTAGTGTGGTGGCGACGAAGCAGGGCTAAGCCCAACAAGAAACCCTGCGAGTGTGGTCGTGAGGAGATGGAAGTCATTACAGGTGCCATCTCTGGATCGGTATACGTCTCGACAGGTGCAAGGAAAGTGGACGGTGAAAGAGCATGTAGTAGCATCAAGGATGGCAGAACGCCAAGTAGCAGTCACACCGGACGGTCGTGTTTTCAAATCGCTGCTGCGCGCTCTAAATAAATTTCATTTTACCGCTTAAACCATCGTGTAAGTGTTTTTAACAATAACATAGTGACATAGTGAACACTTTTGTTTTAATCGCGCGCTTCCCACTTGTTACGAGTTATTATATGCCAACTAGCTCAGAATGATTGAAAACAATTTTATATACTAATTGTGTATTTTGTACGAATCAATGACGGCTCCTTGAGCCAACTCCTGACGGCCCTACGCTTTACTTGGCCCTCATGAACGTGAACCACGTGAACACAGGAAAATCTCTTGACTGAGCGGACTAGCTCACTACACGACACACTAGCACTACTTTTGCCTATTTCCAATGGCAACTCTGGCGGGTCTCGGCTGATGTCTGCTGATCGAGCGGATCACGTCCGCGACATGTGATTTTCGCTTTTCTTCTGACTGCGATCTGAGCTAGCGGAACTGCCGTTTGACGTTTCGCTGTGCGTTGTTTGCAAGAAAATCGCTTGGTTGTGTTTGTTTTCAAAGTAGAATTCGATGAGTTGCTTCTGTTTGCTAGGATAGTCCACTTAATAATCTACACTGAATTAAATGGGCTTGTTTTCTTTTGCTGCGATAACAAAATATTCTGCATACGCTACACACTTTTAAGTGTTTTAAGTTTTTTAGTTTTTAATATCAATCATGCAGCGCGGTGTAAAATCGTGTAGCAGTTGTGACGACCGCTTCCTATGGAAGTGCGAGTACTGCAACAAAAACTACAAGGTATACAGCCCTAAGGGTTGTACGAAAGGGTGACGTAGGACTGTGTCATATAATACTCATTACATTGATAACATGTTTTGATCGATGAAGTATAACTTTATGTCTGATCATTAGATCAAAGACTAATGCAAACTGCATTTATGGCATATGCATATTTGAGTATCTGTGAGTATCATTGTTTGAGTGTTTATTTGTAAAAGAAGAGCGAAATATTCTGATTTAATTCTTCATTGAATCAATGGTGGTTTTGAAAAAAAACCGTTTGAAATTGTTTGGTGGCCCTGAAAAGAACTATGTTTGAGCTGATAGCACTTCTTAAAAATCAGTACTATAATTACTGTTGCCAATATATAGATGGATGTCGCTATTCGGTCCTTTAGACTCTAGGATGATGGTTGCCCGCTAATACAGGAGTGATAGGAAATACCAAATCACTGTAAAGTAGAAATGGTTTAGTTTTATCAAAATACTGACCGTCCGTCAGTGCGATCGTGCGATAAATGAGCAGATGGCGAACCTAGTGTGCTATTTTATAGTTACTGGCACTGCCGTTGCTACTTGTAAGCTAGTGTAGGTGTGGGAGAAACCAGATCGGCTGTTGCTGCTGCTCAAATAATTATCCGAATGGAACGTTAACCATTTAGAAAGTGTAGAAAAATCTTTCCATTCTTCAATTACTATAGCTCTTATAAGAACTGTTTAAGACCACAACGGCCTGCTGCTGAATTTACTGCCAGTCAGTCGTTCCGTTTCCGTTTGCCATCAGTGTTGGTTTACGATGATTGCGATCGAAGTTGCCGCCAAAATGCCATCGGCTTTGCCTCCAATTGCCATTAATGTTACCACTAACAACCGGTGTTGCCGTTCCTTGGTCTTGCCACCAATTGCCATCCCAAGCCCTTGGTTTGCCTCCAATTGTCGATGTTTCCGCCGAAATTCCATCGTTTTTGCCTCCATTTGCCATCGGTGTTGCCGCCAATTACTGGTGTTGCCCCACCAATAGCCGTCGACGGTAAATACTGACCGTCCGTCAGTGCAATCGTGCGATAAATGAGCAGACGGCGAACCAAGTGTGCTATTTTATAGTCACTGGCACTGCCGCTGCTACTTGTAAACTAGTGTAGGTGTTGGGGGAAACCAGATCGACTGCTGCTGCTGCTCAAATGATTATTCCACGCTGAATGAGCAAACATATTCCATGTTTACCAAGGTATAACGCAAAATGGAACGTTAACCATTTAGAAAGTGTAGAAAAATCTTTCCATTCTTCAATTACTATAGTTCTTATAAGAACTGTTTAAGACCACAATGGCCTGCTGCTGAATTTGCTGCCCGTCAGTCAATCCGTTTCCACTTGCCTTCAGTGTTGAGCAGGCGGCTTTCGCCACCAATAGCCGTCGATAGTAAATACTGACCGTCCGTCAGTGCAATCGTGCGATAAATGAGCATGCGGCGAACCAAGTGTACCATTTTATAGTCACTGGCACAGCCGCTGCTACTTGTAAGCTAGTGTAGGTGGTGGAGGTAACCATATCGGCTGCTGCTGCTTAAATGATTGTCCGACACTGATTGAGTAAGCTTTCGAACAATTTCGCATGTCTGCCATGGGGATAATGCAAAATGTAACGTAAAGTGCATCGTGTGGGATTCACGTTGGCCCTTGCCCGCTGATTCCGCTTGTCTTCGGGGTCGGTGTTGCCGTCAATAGCCATCGATGTTGCCAATTGGATTGGAAAAGAGGTGTGGCTTACAAAGTGGTCTCAAAGGTTGTCATTTGGATCCAAATCCTTTGGTGTATCTAATTGTCGTCCGTGCCTGTGAAGCTAGGCGATCACAAGGGAAATGTATGGGAAAATTCGACCTTAAAACTTTACACACATTTTCACTATTTAGCGTATAAAAAATTATTATTAATATGTTACTATAAAACTGCTGGACATTTTATCTATCCAACGACATATTAACTGTTATGTTTCGTTCAGTAGTATAGTAGCTATTAGCGTTTGAAATATTTCATTCAAACATTACACTTCTATCTTTCGTTTTTACAAAGTGCTACCCAGTCCCAGTATAGTAAACAAAGACGTAGTCCTACGTCAAAAATATCATGCAGCATACATCGGAGTGCAACGGCAGCGTGAGCACTTTATCACGGCGTTCATGGTCCCTATGTGCGCTGATTGTCAGGAGATTTTACACAAGGAAGCCGATGTGAGGAAACTACTTCAACAACAAGCACAACTCATAGAAGCCATTAACTCTCAGACCGACGCTAACCACCGTGTTGCTGCTGACCTGAAAAAATTCTGCTTAGTATCAGAACTTTTCGATAATATTGAACAACTGCTTAGTGACGTAAAAGATACACTGACAGTTATAAACACAAATAATAAAAATATGTGCAGCGTAATCGGTCAGCACATCAAGTCGTGTGACTCACAAGCGCACACGACTGTAACTGGCATCAACGAAGCAAACTCAATGATGTCAAATAAAATAACAACTTTTTTGGACGAACGGCTATCAAGCCTAACAACAGACATGGCTCTCTCGATGGAAAGAGCCGACGCACCTCAAATCAATTGCGATTCAACTCTTCGAGAAATTTTGGACGAAGTAAAATTTATCTCTACAGCTGTTTCTACAGTTCAAACGAATGCAACAGCTGTTTCGTCGCTAACGAAGACACTACAGGAAGAACTGGCAGAAACCCTGGCGCAAAATAATCAGCAAAATAAAAATTTTCCACCTAAAATTGACCATTTATCTTCAGGATGGCGATTTTTAGGCGATAAATGGCGCTGGATGCAGGCTTGGTCAATGTACGATCGTAAACAACGGACTCGTAGGCTTCAGGAAAGGGCTGCGGAAAGAGCCAAACGTAACAGAAAACGCAGGAAACAACAGCGCATCAACCAAAACAACAATAATAAGAACAATCAACAAATCAATGAACAAATACGTACGAACGGTTCGGTTGAAAAGCTACTGGCCACCGCGAAATTATAATTTGCTGGTCCACCATCAACCACAGACCACCCAATTGCAGGCCTTTCAGTACAAAAGTTCATTAACTTTCAAAAGGGTGAAACCCTAAACCCTTGTCGCACAGGCCACTGAGTCATCACCAGCGAGAAATAGCACTGCACCACCAGAAAAAAAGTTCCAGCTTTGAAAAAATTGCAATTGTTTATAAAAATGCACTATTTAACTATTGAAAAACAACCGAGAGGTGGTATGGTCTACCAATTTTGAAAGCTTGTGGAATAGTGAACACATCTGGTAGAAAGTCATTTTTTGATATTACAAACTATGTTTACAATCAGTATTTGAAAAATAGTGATTTTTGCGGATTACAATTCTTTAAAAAATCATATCTTGCGAATTCCAACAGTAACATAGAAATACAAAAATACGTGTCGATTTTTTTTTTAACAAAGACTGTAAAAAAAATATTCCGAAGAAAACAAAAAATTTTGACTGTAAATTTCCCGTGGAATGACCCATATATATATAATGAGTAAGATATATAAGCGGTATGCATTTATGTAGTTTTAAGTAGAATAGTTATTAGGTTAAAGATTTAGATTAATTCTTTTAATGTTTTTCATGTTTAGATTATTAGGTTCAAACTTAATTTCGAGGAACGCAACAGTTTCGTTAGATAGATCCCAACAGTAATTTTCAAATAACAATCAATTGTAAAGTATTTCCCATTGAATTAATGCTTACCTATATGTAAAAAAGTTTAAAGGCCACAAGCGAGTTAAAGTAAGATTAAAGTCTGCTTCGCAAGCTCAGCAAGAGCTGTTCTAGTATCGACTGGTTCTTGGCAGTTGCTGAAATTTGCAGTGTTTTAGTGCCTATTTAGTATCTAAAAGTGTCTAGCATGTAATTTAGTGTATTTATCATGTAATCCAGGGTAGAGTTGCAGTGCTAAATGGATCTAAGGGCCTGAAATAAAGAGTTTCAAACAGTAATTTTAATATTTCTCGTGGGTGAGCGTCTTTTTTGGATCGCTTTGACGACGAAGATGTGTTACGTATACGTGTGTGTGTGAAGCGAATGACGCGAGCGGTTGCGTATTGTATTTTGCATTATATTTCTTTCGTTGCGAGAGTTAGAAAAAAGGAAAGGATAGTGTAAACTGCTCGAGTGATTCTAATTGTGAAATCAGGGATGTCGATAAGATAGACAAGCGATTATTTGCTAGAAATGGATATCGGCAAGGCTACGTATATGTAGCATATAAGAGATAAATTAAATAACAGCAAGCAACGGCACCCAGCACTGCGTGTTTGAAGCGTTCACGCACAGAGGGAACAAATATTTCATTAGTAGTGGTGTTCGTGAGATAGTCGGTGAATCGCGTCGCGTGTGCTTTTTTGAAGTGTGTTTAATCGGGGTTTTCGTGAATAAGGATGGAAGCTTGGCCATCGATTCTAATTGTAACGAAGAGGAAATGTTAAATACAGTTTCGCAAAAACAGTATTTAAATCTATTACAAGCCTGAGATAAGTATTTGGTTTTTCATTTGTGTATTACATAATGCTGTATATTTTATATTGATTACGATTCATGGTAATTGCGCGGTATGATCCGGGGTAGTGTTTTTGCGTTTGTCGTCATGCATTCGAAATAATGCGTGACATGTTGTTTCTGGCGAGCGGTGTGCGGTTTGCGCGGTTTTGTGATATGTAATACATAGTTCGTTTTACATCCAAAAATTAGTCTCCTATCTTGATGGAAGTAAGCATATAAGGTGGAACAGTGAGCGGGGGCTACAAATCTAGCCGAGTTTTCGGCTTTATAGGTGCTAGTGTTAGTGCTGCGCGGTTGGAAATTTTATTGCTGGTCGAGCGATGGTGAGAGAGTGAAGAGAATATCGACTGTGCGCACACATCGAAGTGCGGTTTGTATCAATGTGAATAAACTTCATTGGGTTCATATAACCGGCGCAGAGGCTAATTTATATATGCCAAGGAAAATTTCAAATAAATCACGTATGTATCGGATTCGGTTTTCGATGATTACGCTCGCACAGTAAGCGTCGAAACGAAAGAGCGCGGCATTTACATTCTACAGACAAGACTGCGATAATTAGCGGAGTGGTGAAGGAGAAGATTTAAGTATAGGTAACTGGCATATAACAAGGCGGGTTAGTGTTGCCAGTATCATTGACACGTTTCATACAGGTATTTGAATCGTTTGTTTGAGAAACCCCACAAGTCCACTCGACACTATTCTTGGAAAACAACAAAAAACTGATTTTCTCAAAATTTTTAACCAATCCTTATATTTTTTGGTATGAGGTTCTATGATAGTACCTAAAATACATTATGTAGACTTATCTTTTGATCAAAATAATGATTCTAGCTAAAATTACAAGGCTTTAAAGTTGATGGATATTTGGGGTTTCTCAAACAAACGAGAAATTGACAGTGCACTTCAGTAGTTTTAGGCCATTTTTATTCAAACTTGTGACCTTTCCATGTTCATAGTATGTAATTTGCTACCATATATCACTGGGGATGTTAATTTAGTACGTACCGCTAAAAAGAAAAAGAAGGGAGGGGCGCTAAATATTATTTATTAAAAATTTTGATGCAGAATACTACAGGTTTTAGAAAAAGTTTTGTACTTTTTTAATCGAAATTTTTATCATGGTTTGCATTTACCTATTAAAAAAAAGGTAAATGGAATAACGGCGGGTTTTGAATTGCATAAATGGACCAGAGTAACACGAATTCACTTCGCATAGAATACCTTGATACTTTGCTAGTTGTAGTTAAAGATATCATAACCAGAAAATAAGCATTTTAAATCTTGGATAACAACCGTACTGTGATTATGGAGCAGAAGCTGAGAATAAGGGTCTGTTCTCAAATTACGTTATACCAAAAGGAAATGGAGATACGTGAACAGCACCTTGAATACTTCGAACGGATAAACTATTGATTTTACAGTGACTCGGGAGTGCTCGACGGATTACTCACATAAGGAAAAGCAATGAGCTAACAAAAAAGATAAATAGAAAATTAAACCTTTTATTTATATTTTGTGCTATTATTAACATTGTATAGTAATTAGTGGGTTACTGCTTTTGTGAGAAACGCATGGATAGTTTAGTCTGTCGATTTCCAGAACGAGATTGCTACAGTTTTTACTGTATCTAGATTACAAGAATTGTTTATTTACGATATCTTGTCGACCAACTAATCCAAGCTTATCTGCATTTGCAATCAGCTCTCACTTTTCACCTTAAACTTTCTTTTCTTTTTGATTTCATACGCCGTTCTTTTACTTTTAATAACTTTTGCCTTGTATTCTGTAGTCCGGTGAACACTATGTTTCTTCTTTTTGACTGTGTCCAACTCATAATTTTTCGATTTCGAAGACATTTTTATACGATTGAATTGTGTTGCAAAAACTGCTTACAACATTGCACGTAAATATTGAATGATAATTTTGTACTTATTGCAGTGCCGCTCTAGGTGATTATCGGAAACATGGATATTTGGGGTTTCTCAAACAAACGGATATTTGCAACCCCAATTAAAAGGGGTTCGTGGAACTAACTTTGTCTGGAATCTTGAGGGAAGGTGTAGATATCCTCAAGGATTCGAAAACTGTTAAAAAGTCAATTTTAATAAAAATGGCGTTTGTGGGGTTTCTCAAACGATTCATTTATTTTAATAACCATATTTAATAATCATATTGGATCAGCGGTACTGGTAAGCAAACTATCCATATTAATTTCACCTTCCATCACAAGTACCTACATGTTTTTATATCATTGAAAATTACCAAATACATACTAAATATTGATAATATCGGTACAAGCGAGAACATAACAACATCTGCATATTACAACAACAAAGCAAGGGAAATCCGGCAAGGGATTTCCGGTAAGATACGAAATAAATAAAAATATCAATAAAACGACAATAAATACAAAATCATACAATCAAAAATAAAACAACATAATAAAAAAAAGCGAAATCACAAAATATAAAACACAAGTTCTGGTACAGTTCTTATTCAACATCATAACAATAATACTGACAAATACACACCAAAGAATACTAAATATTTGAAAGAGCAACCATAAAAGGAAAACCCCAATCTACATCCGGTAGACAAAACAGACTAAAAATGGAAGTGTGCATTAAATCATTGATCAAGCATGAATTAATCACTGCGAATTAATCAACAAACAAATGAACAAAGCAAACTTAAACGAAATAGATACCAAGCACTTCTAGATGATTTTGTTAACATTAAAATGAAATTTCTTCAAGACTATTGGGGCGATAGTAACAGAAGATCCGATAATGAAGCGGAGTACATCATAAAGTACGAGAAATGCAAATAACACTGTTAAACAAATTAACAATAGACAATTAATAAGTAAACTGAATATTATAAAATTAGGTTATCTATAAAAATGTATATATACATTTACATATACATGTATTTATGAGTACATAATTGAATATAATGGAAGCGAGGGGTGATAAATGTTTATAGCAAACCGTATGACTAAAAATAACCATATAATTTTAAAATATATATAAAACAAAGAAACCTAAACAATAATGAGGAATATGGATATAAAATTAATTATAAATATGAAAACCAGTTAAGAATATATGCAAAATAAAAAAAAATTGAAAAATACAATTATAAAAAGACAGAGAAGTATTTACAAAAGAATAGAACAATAATAACCAAATCTCCCCCCAAGGTTTTTCTTTTATTTTTTGTAGATTAGTGCTTAGCTCAAGTGGAGTGGAAAGAACAATGATGAGGATTGGAAGGATGAGAGGAATTGGCCCTAGAGGACTACAAAAGGGGAAGTTACTTAGCGGGATGTAGGTAAAACTCAAACATGAAGGTATGACCTTGAACTATTACCAGAATATTATTATAACGTTACTATATACTATAATATAAACATTATTGCCATGAACAGCATAATTGTGGAAGGCTGGATGATGGAGTGGATTGCCAACCGGAGTCCTTAAGGTCTGAAACAATTATGTAAGTTCTTTTTCTCACAAACAAACTATCACGTGGGTTAAAGCTGGTGCAGCGAAATTGATTATTACATGGAAGGATCCTAATGTTGGAAGGAAAATCTTAAAACCCCGGAATGCGCACAAGTGTCTCTGCTTGTGGTTCCGCCCAACCCCTTTTGGTTCTTCTATAACAGCATTAGTGTGATATTCATTTGATAATCAAATTTGGATCTACTGTAAGTCTACCCACATACACTGGCAAGTCCTTGAAATGATGGTGGATTTCCCCCTTACTACTTACTACAAGCGAGTTAAAGTAAGATTATTGAAACATCTCAAACTACGCATAATCATATTCAATACAATAATCTGTGGGCTGGTCATTCATTACTATTTTAACCTTTATGATGCACACAAGTGATTTTTAAAAGAAATCTCTATGTCTCAATGGTTGCAGGCGTTGCACTTATGAACCCCCGTCCACGTATTTTCAAAGCAACCATTACATTCATTGAAGAATTGAATCTGAATACAGGCCGGACTCGATTATCCGGGGATTCGATTATCCGGGTTTTTAGACTCGATTATCCGGGTGAAAAATAAAATTATTTTTTTTTCAATGATTTATTTTAAACCTTAATGTTATAGTTTTCATTCTACATGATGATTCCAACTTGACATGTATTGATTTACCTCCCTAAAGCAACAAAATTCTTTTCTTATATCCCTTTTAACGGCGAATAAACCAAAAACAAATCCTGCGATGATGGAATCAATTTTTTTACTTAAAAATCATCATCATCAACATCATTATCATCATCATCGTGATCATCAGTACAAAAATGGCAAAAGAAGAATTTTATGACTTTAGGGGAGATTGATAAAAAAAACATTTGTAATACCTAAATATTGAAAAACATAACATACAAAAAATAATATTGCACCAAAAAAAAAATCATCAGTGGAAAAAATCGTAAGAAAGGAATTTTCTGACTTTTGGGAAGATAGATCAATAATAAATAAAACATTTCTGATACCTAGAAGTCAAAAAACTTGATATAACAAGAAAATTGTACCAAAAATGATGATTCGATTATCCGGGCTGAAAATAAAAATGATCACCCGGATAATCGAGTCTGGGCTGTATTTCGCTCTTCTCTTAAAAAATGATTCTTATGTAAATGATATGCCAGAAATGAAGTTTACATTAGTCTTTGATCTAATGATCTAATATAGTCCTACGTCATCCTTTCGTACAACCCTTAGGGCTATATACCTTGTAGTTTTTACTTCACGGTTCACGTCGTTGTCACATGTCATTAACGTACCAAGGTAAACAAATTCATCGACCACTTTAAATTATCACCATCTGTCACCACCGCAGTTCCAACACCCGAAAGGCTACCACGCTCTCTACTAGCCACCATATACTTTGTTTTGGTAGAATTTATTTATTTATTTATTTATTGTCGCCAATCAATATTGTAGGCCATTTTGAGAAACACTTAATATTATCTTACGATCTAGCTTATTAAATTAATGTTAGGAATTATTACTGCGGAGTAAACTACCAAAGTATTGCTTAAGTTTTATTTTGGACATTGTGAAGTCAATATTGTTGCAATGTATATTGTAAACTGCCATCATTTGATTAATAGGTCCAAATTTTGCATAGTTCGTTCTATAATTGTTAATTGCAAATATTTGTCGTTGTCTCAAATGTCTTGTTGGCACATAAAAGTTTAATTTTGATAAGATTTCAGTTGAATCGATTTTATGCAAGACGATATTATTAATAAAAGATGCCATTGCAAATTCTCGCCGTTCCTTTAATGTTTGAATATCAATAAGCATGCATCTATCTTTATAAGACGGTAACGGGAATTGAGTCCAACCTATCCTACGCAGTGCATATAATAAAAATTGTTTTTGTACTGACTCTATTCTTTGTTCATGTGTGATTGTAAATGGAGACCATACTATACTGCAATATTCTAATATTGATCTAACATATGTAACGTATAATGTTTTAATAGTGTATGGGTCCTGAAAGTTATAGCAAAAACGTTTAATAAAGCCCAACATGTTATTAGCTCTGTTTATAATTGTATTATAATGATCAATGAACGTTAGCTTTGAGTCAAGGATAACCCCTAAATCTCTAACTCTATCGCACTTTTTCACATTCTGGTCACCTAAGGAAATTGACACATCAGGTTGGTTACGTTTTCTACTAAAAGAGATTAGATTACATTTTTGGACATTTAGTTGCAGTAAACTTTTGTTACACCATGTGTGGAATAGCAATATCTCATTTATAAAAGTTTTCATATCTTCAGCATTTTTTATTTCTATAAAAAGTTTCATGTCATCGGCGTAAATCAATACTTTGAGCTTCTTAAGGATGAAGGATAAGTCGTTAACAAACAAAATAAAGAGTAGAGGTCCTAAATGAGAGCCTTGAGGGACACCTGACTTGGCATTAATAGGGTTTGATTGTTTTCCTCTGAACCTTAAAATTAGTTCTCGGTTGGTCAAATATGATACAAGCCACTTGAGGAGTTTGGGTTGGATTCCCGTTTTTTGCAATTTATAAAGAAGCAAAGGTATGTCAACGCGATCAAATGCTTTACTAAAATCAGTGTACAAGGCTTCAACGTGGTTACCGTTATCCATTGCATCTAGAGAATAACTAATGAATTCGAGTAGATTTGTAGTAGCCGAGCGGCATTTATAAAAACCATGCTGCGCAGGTGTTATTCTATTTTTAATTTGGTCAAACATTTTAACATTTACTATTGCCTCAAAAAGTTTCGGGATGCAAGATATAAGTGCTATACCACGATAGTTGCGGATGTCCGCTTTTTTACCAGTCTTGAAATTTTTTTTTTTTTTTTTCCTGTAGAGCCATATTACAACTGCGTCCATTGATAAGGAATATTGTTGTGTGACCCATGTTTGATCTGGTGCTAGTTAGATATCCTATCACAATTAAGGTGTGATGGACAATGGTTAACATAGCACACGGTCCCAGTTAGGCTCGACTCGTTGTATAAAGCCTAATACCCTGCCAGGATCGCTTTGCCAAATTTCGAAAGGCTTTAATAACCGCTTTCCAAATATTGACATCCTTTGATTGAATAGTGCTCCACAATTGCAGAGTATATGTTCAGCAGTTTCTATATCTAATCGGCAAAAACGACATTCAGTAGTATCATTTTTACCTATTTTATTTAAGTGATATCTGCTCGGGCAGTGACCAGTCAACAGACCAGTAATTATCCGAAGATCTTTTTTACTAAGATTTAATAAGATCCGGGCTTTTGCTGCACTTGGTCTTATAAATCTTTTTGCTTGTCTGGATGTGGCCGTGGCGTTCCAATTTGATTCTACCATGGACATTTCCCATTTTCTTATTTCGGTTCTCAGAGCACACTCCGGGACTCCGCAAAACGGTTCCGGACCAATGAAATTTGATGCAGAACCTTCTCTTGCTAGACTGTCGGCTTTTTCATTTCCCTCAATATCACAATGACCGGGCACCCAGTATAAAGTTACTTCGTTCTTACTGGCCAATTGCCTAAGAGAGAGAATGCATTCCCACACTAGCTTCGATTTACATGTAAAAGCTTTAAGCGCATTGAGAGCCGCTTGGCTATCTGAAAATATGCAGATCTTTGCAAATCTGTACATCCTGTTTAAACATATATTCGCACATTCAATAATGGCATGAATTTCTGCTTGAAATACTGTTGGGCTATGACCCATTGGTATAACTTTCCTGACACCAGGGCCAAAAACCCCAGCTCCAGTATTTTCACCCATCTTAGACCCATCGGTATAGAACACAATTGAACCTGGACGCAAACTTGGCCCACCACACTCCCAAACATAGCGGCTTGATTTAACCACTTTGAAGGGAACGTCATAGTTTGTCTTCGTTGTCATCCAATCTTCAATTGTGGGAATATCTGAGTTTAGCCTGAAATCCTTAACGATCCTTAAATGTCCTGTCAGATCGCCGTCTAAAATCTTGTTATACCGTTTGAATTGCAGGGCACTTTTCGCGGCCTGTTGCTTCACAAATTGATGCAGAGGTAACAGGTTAAGAAGGGCATCCAAAGCAACTGATGGTGTACTTTTCATTGCTCCAGTTATTGAAATACAAGCAAGTCTCTGTAGTTTACCTAGCTTTACTTGAGCGGTTACCTCATTAAGTTTGGGCCACCATACAAGTGAGGCGTATGTAATTTTCGGACGAACTATTGCCGAGTAAATCCAATGGACAGTTTTTGGTCGTAGTCCCCATGTTTTCCCCACGGCTTTACTACAAACCCATAGGGCATTTGTACCCTTAGTGATAACCTTGTCTAGATGGGAGTTCCAACTTAGTTTTTTATCCAAGGTGACACCAAGGTATTTAACTTCTTTTTCAAACTGAATTGGAACCCCATCTAGAATAGGTGGTGTTAAATTTAGCTTGATCCTTTTAGTAAAAGGCACTCTAACAGTTTTAGAAGGGTTTACATTTAAGCCTTCTTTTCTACACCATCTCAAAGTCATATTTAGCGCAGTTTGTAACCGATTAGATATCGTGTCATCAAACTTGCCACGGACAATGACGGCTACATCGTCTGCGTACCCAATCACCTCATATCCTTGCTCTGCTAGCCTTTCAAGGAGTTTGTCTACTACTAATGACCACAATAAGGGTGACAGTACTCCTCCTTGAGGACAGCCCTTCATTGATCTTATAGTTAGTTGTGCACTTCCAAGATCAGCAGAAATTTCTCGATCTTTTAACATCGCCATTATCCATTCGATAATGCAGTTATCCAAGCCCCTCGCTTCCATTGCTGAACGCATTGAGCTATAGGATGCATTATCGAATGCTCCTTCAATATCTAGAAACGCAACCAAAGCTATTTCTTTGGCTTGAAACGATTTTTCGATTTTGCTAACTAGCGATTGTAGCGCCGTTATTGTAGATTTGCCTGATTGGTAAGCAAATTGATATTTGCTCAAGGGAAACCTCGATAAGCTTGTTGACTTAGTAAAGTCGTCCACAATTTTTTCCATTGTCTTTAATAGAACAGACGATAGACTGATAGGTCTAAAGGCTTTAGGAGTTGTTTTATCTCTTTTTCCCGCCTTTGGAATGAAAACAACTCTAACCTTTCTCCAAGCTTTTGGTATGTAACACAAAGTAACACTGGCTCTGAATAATTCAGTCAACAGAGGAGTAAGAATTTCTTTTCCCTGTTGAAGCAATGCTGGGAAAATTTGATCTTTCCCAGCTGATTTGAAAGGCTGAAAAGAACCCAGTGCCCATTCAACCCTGGAAGGTGTGAAGATTTCACAAGCTTTACGATAGGCATCTGTTGACCATAAGTGTCCTACCTCATCCAAGTCATGTGCTTCAACAAATACAGGTGTTGATCCTGGGAAGTGAGTTCTCATCATTAGTTCCAATGTTTCACAGGAATCGGCAGTAAAACTGCCATCCTCTTTTTTAAGACTGCCTAAGCCATTTGAATGGTCTTTTGAAAGAACCTTGTGCAACCTTGCAGCTGTAGGAGCGTTATTGATCTCTTCACAGACCCGTCTCCAGTCCTTCCGTTTGGCACGCCTCAATTCTCTGTTATACTCTGTCAGGGCCTTTTTATATTGGTCCCAGTTCGAAGTAACTTTTGCTCGATTGAACAATTGCCTAGATTTTTTTCTCAATTCTGCCAGTTTGTCGTTCCACCAAGGAACATCTCTACTGGATGATCTATGCTGAACAGGACAACTGGCTTGGTATGATGAGATCATTTTGCCAATGACTTCATCAGAGGCGCTGTCTAGTTGCGACCAAGTTTTTATTGATGTAGCATCAATTGTATTATCGTTCTTTAGGTAGAACCGATACAGGTCCCAGTTGGTTTTTCTTGGGTTTCTATAGTTTTCTATAATTAATGATTCGGCTTTATAATCAAACCTAATATGCTTGTGGTCGGACAGTGATTCTTCATCAGAAACATGCCAATCCACAATCTTTTTTGACAAGAGGTTACTGCAGATCGAAAGATCAAGGACCTCATCACGAATGGAATTTATAAATGTTGGCGAACTCCCTCTATTACATACGTCAATATTGTTGGACGAAATGTAATTCAGAAGATTTTCTCCTCTTTTATTGATATCTGAGCTACCCCATAATGTGTGATGGGCATTTGCATCACACCCTATTATAAATTGAACGTTAATTGATTTACAATAGTTTACAAATTTTACAACCGACGGAGGAGGAATCTCATCAGTGTCTCCAGGAAAGTAGGCTGAAGCAATGCATACTTCTGTCTTTCCTTGGGTCGTTGGTACCTCCATCTTAATCGCAACAATATCTCTACTAATAAATTCAGTAATTGGGACAAACTTTGTCTTCCTATTTACCAAAATCGCTGTCCTAGGTCTGGACTCACTGTCATCATATAAAAGCTTACAAAAGTGTAGAGAGCAACCTAGTACCCTGCCATTATTCGCCCAGGGCTCTTGAATTAGACCCACGTCAATATTTTCTTTTGTAAATCTTCTGCTGAGCACTGCTGATGCACCCTTCGCATGGTGTAGATTTATCTGAATAAATTTTATAAGACTCATCTTTATAATTTGGTTTTTATTTATTTATTATCTATTAATTATGTTTGGAACATATTAATTTTTCTTCCACAAACGGTCTTGAACAGACCATTTCTTTTTTATTGTTTCCGCTGGATTTTTTGGTTCTGGACCTGCTTCAACATAGGCAGCGGATTGCCCTTGGCGTTTCGATCCGTTACTCTCAGCTACGCAGCTATCTTTGTCATTGCCAGTCTTTTGAGTGGCATTCTCCGACTCATTAATGCGTTTCCCAAGTCCACTTGTCCCAGGCGATTGTAGATGATTCTGGACTTCAATGGAATCCATAGCCACATCTTTAGAGACTTTGCCTGAAACTCCTGAATTTCCAGAATTCGATTGAACAGGGCGTTTCTTTTTTATTTGAATCTGCCCATATCTGTAATTCAGGATAAATTTTCCTTCTACCAATTTACGCAGTGAGGAATCATCAACAGTAAGGGCGAGTTCAATGTGGTCACCCTTCACGTGACGATGTAGAATTCTCCACGCATCGGTCAGAAGATTTTCATTCTGGCTCTCAATGAGAGACAGAATCATATCATTGCCATATTTGGCACTCCAGGGAAAGAAAGCGATCAGCACGTCAGGACGTGGGATGTGATCCTCGTCCACTACTACCAGATCGGCTCCTTCCCAAAGAGTTAAGGTTGGAAACTTTTCCTTAACCCAAACAGCTGTGTCATTGTCCTGACATGTGAGCACCAGGTACCCAGGCTTGAACCGACAGCAGACAAATTTGGGTTTGAACTGCTCCCGGCGCTGCTGTACAACTTTCAGCAAGAGGGCTTCCTGAACCACTTCTTGCTGATTCGTTGACAGTTCTACTGCTGGATAGTTCTTGGGCAAAATCCCTACCCTTACCCTATTAGCAATGTCACTGTATGTGGGTGCTGGGAGGGCTTCACGTCTTCGTCCATGAACTACTTTCGGTTGGTAGCAGAGCACAGGAGTTTGAGAACCACTGGCAGCTTCCCCTACACTCCGAACAGCTGTTGCTTTCGAGTTGTTCACAACATTAAAATTTACCTGGCGATGTGGGTCATCACACATCTTTTTGGAGACGGGCTTTTCTTCACTGCTCTTGGAACGGTCATGATCAGCATTTCTTTGCCTCTTCGGTGTTCTGCCTAGTGGCCGCTTTGCCCGCTCGCGGGCCGTGGCATAATCCATTCCGTCACTCATCAGTTTTCTTAGCCGTCTACGCGCCGAACCACACAAACCATGACGAGCCGGTTTTGTTGCATCTACGTCCATCGCTTCAACTGATGGTGCACTGTTATTTTCATTTTCACCACATTTTTCCATCTTCACTATCACTGGGGGCGGCTTCAGAGCCCTGATGGTCACATTGATGCCATCATCTTCCTCCTCTGAATCGCATACATCATACACTTTCGGTGAATTTAAGATCGACGGAGATGGTGTGCGCAACAACTCTAGCGAGTCACTAAGAAGCCCGTCATCCAAATCTTTTTCTTCGGGATTTTCCATATCTGCTATCACTAACCTTCTATACTAATTTTATTAATAATATAATTTAATCACTAATAATTACTCATATAGCGCGAACGCGAAAACTGTTCTCAACGAACAAAGTTGATTCACTATGCAGTATTTTTTTTTTTTTTTATTTTTTTTGTATATATATTGCCCACCCTAGTCAGTCTAGACTGCTGTCCTAGGCGCGCGTACTTGTGTGAGTGAGTGATACCATCTAGTAGTATCACTGGAAAGTGATCACTTCGCAACACATGTGGCTGTGCACTTTATTGCCACTGACACTCACTTCAGGCTATTTATAATGGAAGCCTTTATCCACACAATAGACACTGCAATGCCATGAATAATCGTCTCTTCTAATATGATATTTTAGGTACAACCTATATCAATTCGATTAAAACTTTGGTGTATTTCCGTGGTAATCACTACGAAACGCACTTTTTGCTACTTTTCACGGTCGAACGTGGTGAATTACATCGAGAAACTGCTTAATTCTTCGCGACCGATTAGAAGCGCTCTCTTGATGCTCAGATAGACACTCACTCTCACTCACACTTCCCGTTACCGTCTTATGAAAATAGGCACCAGAAAAGATTTTTTCCATACTAGTGGAAAAACTCCGGACTCCAATGACATATTGAAAAGCCGATATAATGGAGCAGTTAGTTCTGTAGCTAAAGTTTTCAAAAAAACTGGAGGAATTCCATCGGGTCCCGATCCTTTCGCTATATCTAGATGATTTAATGCATTTGAGATATCGTTCATATTGATTTGATTAACGCTGATGTCATTAAGAAATTCAGGAAAGTAATCAAAGTATTCAAGATCACGTTCTGCCTCTGGGTACGTTGTGTAAACTTCTTGAAAAAAGTTAGCGAATAAGTTGCATATACCTGCTGAATCAGTACACTCATTACTGTCAAGGCACATTTTTGATGGGAAATTATCTGATTTTAATTTAGTCCTCACATAATTGTAGAAATTTTTTGGGCAAGATTTAATTTCATATTCCGTCTTAACATTGTACTCCTTAAATGCGGTATTTATAACCAGATTAAGCTGATTGCATATATTTAAATAATTTTCCAAGTTATCTGCAGTTTCGTGATCTTTGAAAATTTTGTGTGCCTTTTGCTTACGATTTTTTAAGTTTTTAATTTCCCTGTTGAACCATACTGGATCTTTGGTGAAAACTTAGCGTCTGCGTTTTTTAACTGGTACTTCTTCCATAATTATTTTAAACAATAGGTTGTAGAATGTTTTGGTGGCACTTTCGACGTTTTCGACGTTCAGTAAAATATTTTGCCAATCAATAACGTTTAATTTATCTCTAATGCTACCATAATTAGCTACTTGATAGTCAAAAAATTCCTCATACTCACAATCAAACGGCCTCTCATTACCATGTAGAAATACAGAATGTTCGATTGCCGTGTGGAATGTTTCATTTCTCCATAGAGGCGCAAGTGATTCGCATACACAGAAATCTTCGCTAGTGTTTGTCAACAGAAAGTCTAGGTAACAATTTTGTTTGTTTTTGACGTGATTGATTTGATTAAGCCCTAAACTTGCGATTTTGTCAAATATGAAATGTAGCGTTTCGTTTTCTCCAACTACTGGTAGCAAAATGCTTTCGTTTTCCATGTCCGGAATAAAGTCAGCATTGCGTTGATTAAAATCACCAAACATATGCACTTTCACTACAGGCGGTAAACAAGTTATAATTTCTTCGGCAATGGAGAAAAACTTATCATAAATATCTTTACGGGCATTGTTTGGAGGAAAATATACAGAAACAAATATATGAGTCTCGCCAGCTACTAGCTCTTTTGCCCAAACGTGTTCAAAATCCTTAAATTTTCTTGTAGTGATTATTTCAGAGTTAAGTTTTGTAGAGACGGCTATTAGGACTCCACCACCTGATTTTTTTTCTGACATTTGATAATCTCGATCGTCTCTATAAACGTTGTAATTATTGTCAAAGACCTCTTCACTGATTACACTCTCATCCCAACTGGTTTCATTAGCTAGAATCACAGTATAAGAGGAACTTAAAATTTTGTTTTGGATTTCGTTAATCTTGGCCGCGCTTCTCATGCGGTTAAAATTTTGACAATATATTAACATTTCATAACTGGTATTTAAATTGGGAGAAGAACAAGATTTGTTTAGATTTGGGCCTACTATTATTGATTCAGATAAACTAGATGATACAAAACCTTCCTCTAGGGAGTGCGTCGAGTGCTCCGAAAACACGTGTGTCGACATGAACACGCGTCACATGATCCACCTGGAGGATGCCCTGGAGCCATCAGATCGGAAGTGTGGGCCGGAAGAGATCGTTGTAGATTACCATTTACCGGATACGGGTTTAAAATTTCACCTCTTTGAAACTGTATTGATGGATGATAATTAGAAGGTGGCCTAGAAAACTGATCTTTTGCTGCTGCAAGAAGTACTCTATCAGGTGGAAGCCAGGTATTTTGATTCTGAGTCCTAGTATAGTTGAAATTACGGTTGCTGTTGTTGTTACGATTATTACGATTTGTGTTACGGTTGTTATTGGGGTAATAACTGTTGGATCTGAAGTTCACGTTGTTATTATTACTATTTCCGCGGTGATTGTTGTTGTTATTGTTGATATTACTGCGGTTGCTGTTGTAATTGTTTTGCCTACGATTATTACGATTTGTGTTACGGTTATTATTGGAGTAATAACTGTTGGATCTGAAGTTCACGTTGTTATTATTACTATTTCCGCGGTGATTGTTGTTGTTATTGTTGATATTTCTGCGGTTGTTGTTGTAATTGTTTTGCCTACAGTTGTTATTTACGTTATTATTGTAAGCGACGTTACGATTCCTTCGATTTCGCCTCCTTCTACTTCTAGCTTGCTCAGCTCTTCTTTCCTGCTCTAGACGACGTGATTCCTTTTGATCGTACTCAAGCCACGAGGCTTTCCATACCTTCTTGTTGCCCAAAACTCGCCATCCAGAATTGTCAACCATATTTTCATTTTCATCGCCCGCGTTTAATTCGGCATACAAACTTGGGCCCTCAGCCGGCGGCGTAGGCAAATGTACATTTCTTTTATGAGCCACTGCAAAATTTGTAGATAGTATCTTCAACTCATCGAGAATTTCCAGTCCCATTGTTGGGTAGTGCTGCATGGTTGAGTTAGCCGCCATATCAATCGTCACAGTAGAAAGTCTTTTAATTTCGTCATTGAGTTCCGACATCCCTGACGACATCGATTGCATCGAAGATACTACATCTTTATTCGATGTCTGCATTGCCAAATCGACCAATGACGTCAGGTGGTTTTTTATTCCACTAACTAGGCCAATAGTAACAGCACTCCTATACGTCGTCAGCTCTTTTTTCACGTCACCGAGAAGCGCTTCAATACGATCCATTGCTTCGTGAATTATGTGCTCATTATTTTGCTGACTCGTGCGATGAACGACCTCGGTGTTTGTGTTTATATTTTCGCACAGCTGGGATTGTTGATTTACCAGCGCTTTGATGTCAAAATTTAAGGTGATTAACGCTTGGCAAGTGTTGCAGCAAGGCAGGATATATGACAGCGGATCTATAATTTTTTTTCTCTTCTTCGTAACGAGCCGCGCTGAACCGAAACACCTACGCATGCTGCATGAAAGCCACGATTGCAGCTAATGCAAACCCACAAAACTTCTTCAGTGGTTGAATCTGATTGGCAAATTTCACAGATCATTGTCACTTCACTTCACTTGACTTCACAATCAAATTAATTAGGTTCAAATTTATTACGCAGGTCTGTGTTATCCAAACTTAAACCTTAAGCACGGTGAACGTTCGCGACGGTTATTAAAACAAATAAACTAAAATACGACAAACCGGGAGTGAATTTAAAATGCAACCGTACTGCTTGGCGAATCGAATTGAATTTTTGATTTATGATGAGCCCTATCTTCGCAGCTTCCTCCTTAAGACGTGTACGCTTCTTCTACCGCTCGACGGTTAACACTCACTGATGATATCGATGTCGTCCGCGAACCCTAGGAGCATATGAGATTTCGTGATTATGGTACCGCTATATGCATACCTGCCCTCCGAATAGCACCTTCCAATGCAATGTTGAACGGCAAATTCGATAGTCCGCCACCTTGCTCCAAACCAACTAACATCACAAACGAGTCCGATGTCTCACCCGCTATTCAGATGCTTGATTTTGAGCCATCAAGGGTAGCACGTATAGCCTAATCAGTTTTGTTAGAAAGCCATATTCAAGTATAATCTGCCACAGCTCATTTCGTTTAACTGAATCGTAAGCTGCCTTCAAGTCTATTAACAAATGGTGAGTCTGCAAGTTGAATTCCCGGAATTTATCGAGGATCCGTCGCAAGGTGAGCATTTGATCCGCCGTGGAGTGACCTTCTCGAAAACTGCACTGGTAGTCGCCAACAAAGGTTTCCTGCAACGGCTTCAGACTGAGAAACAAGATGCGGGAGAAAATCTCTGTGGTCAACACACCATAAAAACACGAAAAACTAATGTTTTTGTGATCATAAAAACTTTTAGCATCAGGCCAGTATTTTGACGTAGGACTACGTCTTACGGTTTTTGACATAGGATGTCATTCCAAAAAATCGAAAAATGCGAGCGGCACGAAAAATGATAGGTTTTGAGTGCGAATAGCTCAGCGGTTTCCGATCGATTTTCAATATTTTTGCACCAATCGATCGAAAAATCTTCTACGCGTCCGCACCAATGAAGAAAACTATTGATTTTCAAGAGCGCACTATTGAAAAATTGGATATAATGGAGCATTGTCCACCTAGAAATCCTAGCTTCGTGATTGGTGGAAATGACGTCATCAAAGAGGTAATGCGTTTTCACGCTTTGGCTTATAATTCAGTCAATTCCCTATAGATTTCCAAGTTATTTACACCAATAGAAAATCGAATTGGAAAATATAGAAAACTATTGATTTTCAATGCGAGCCACTGAAAAATTGAAAATAACTCGATAGTTAGACAGCAGTTTGTTCATCTCTTCGTCGAGGTATTAATTCTCGCTTCATGATCGGTTGCAATAATTTCCAATTATTCGCGAATAAGTTTTATATTATATTTGTTAAAAATGTATTTTTTATATCTTAATTTTCGTAATTACTGGCTTCACAAGAAAAATTTCGAATATCCAGGTAAGTCTCATACAACTGGTGCGTACATACTTACATTATCCATCTAGCTCCCCCCATCTACTAACAACTATTCCTTTCCCAAAATACTTGTGAAGATGCAGAGGATTCCCTGGTCTTTAGTAGCAACAAGTATTGAACTAACATTTCTTCCCATTCCACCAGGACCCGCATTCGGACGTGGCCGGCGTCGGTATTGATCAGCAGGCAGGGACCTGATAAAGTTGCACAATGAGGAATAGCATGCTGTCCTAAGTATGCTTTTTCCAGCCACCATTTTGCAATTTTCATCGGTCCTGGTCAATAACGGAGTAGCAGCACACGGGCGGTATCCTATGCTTATGCTTAATTCAGGAACCAACGAGAAAGTTGATGGAAAATTCTACTATAACAAAGTTACAAGAGAATTAAATGGAATCCTACCTTTGTTGATTGCTTGTTTTGTTGTTGCCCAAGGCCCAAGGAAAACAAGGCTTAAATTTCCAACATATCACGTCGAAAAAAATGTTCTTTTAATGTCGTCACATAAGGCTTATACAAATTTGAAAAAAAGTTTATGTCGCCCCCCCCCCTTCAAAAATTTTCGAAATTTGAAGGGGTAAAATAATAAAGTTTCATATTATTATGTTGCAATCTTTAGTGATAGACAGATTTTTCACAGTTCAACAAGTTTACATCTCTAAATACATAATAAGTGCAAAGTTAAAATAATTATCCCGCTAGTCTCGATCAACTTTCTTTCACCAACTGAGTTTTCTGATTCCTGCTGTAGGTCACAGGCGACTATTTTGCTTAATCTTTAAGTTCCGGACGTCGAAAATTACATGCAGAAAGATGTCACTGAAGTGTTCGAAACTTGAAATTTTCTGGCATGTTATGATCATCATTGGGATCAATGATCGCCCCGACCATAACATCAAATCAAGTCATGTTGCTTTTTATTGAGCACTCTTCCAAACTTTTCTGGCACGTTCATCGTTTAGTTATCAATCTTGTTGAACAATTCAGGAGTGGTGCCAATTTAGCACTTATGTGTGTTTCACGTGCTCGAAAGTATCTTAGGAGATTATGAGAAAAAGATACGTAGTTTTCCAAGCAAGAAGCAGTGGAGAAACGTTAACATCCTAATACTGATTACCAAAAGGCAGGATGGATCGACCACCACGACTCAATTGTGATCCACCTGACAGCACCGCGTCACCCACACAAAACTCGAAAAAGTTATATATGGAACACCTGCAGAACAAGCTACTATCTACAATACTGCCGAACAAAATCCTGCTGTATCCATTGTACCTACGAAACCACAATGCTGCTACTCCGTTGGAGAGTACACAGCCATACAGTACTATGAACGCAAAAGATACAGCCCGGCTTCATTCTGCAAAACCGCAGACAATAACTTGTTCAACACTAGCTCTACAAATGTCCAGTACACAACTCTCCCAAACTCCACCTGGCTGAGACGGTACTGCCAAACGAATCAAAAATTAAATTATTAAATTAAAGATGTTAAAGAGTTTCAAGCTTTTTCGATTATCAAAGAGTTGTTATCGAAACAGCTTGCATTCTTAATATAAAGGTGAACACTTTATTGTTGGAGAAACAACATCAGCTGAGGAACGCCCTGATATTCATACTATTTCGTGGTTACCGGGTTCTGAACTAGTAAGTGACACGGATTTCGATTATTTTAAAATACAGGGTAACTAACCGAGGGACACGCATGTTTAAAGTAATATTTGAATGAAGGTCAAGTTATACGTTTGTGGCCTTCTTAGGTAATCTGTGGCACACCACTATTATTATGCTGGTTCATTTCTACCAGGATGCCTACTTTATGTGCTTTGGTCGAAAAATTTTGACAGTTGGTTCGGTTTGAACTAAAATTCGAGTACTGAACAAATGTTTTGTATTAAATTTTTAATAATTTAAAAAAATAAACACTATTTTCTTCACTTTTGTTTAATTATTGGTGGTTTGAGTTATTATTTTTTTCGTGCCCCCCCCCCCCCCCTTCAACAATATTTTGAGACCAGGACATAAACTTTTTTTCAAATTTGTATAAGCCTAACGTTCATGAAGATTTAAGGAATTTTCGCTCACTAATTTTAATTATATTTAATTCGATTGATTCTAATTGTTCGCTTCTTATCAAATAATTTTAACCGATCACGTCTCGTGCTTCAGTTGTTTGTTGCCGCTGGTTGAGTTGGCCGTCTCGGAAGGTACCAAAGCAGCCAAAAAATATACCAGTTCCAAGTAAATGTGTTCGATCAAGGGTCAAAATGCATAAAACCATGAGTTTAATAAAATGAAATAGTTTTAGTAACATCTTTTGCATCTCCATATAAGAATTTGTTCGTTCTTAAAAGAACGGTTTTCGGTGGTTGATGAACCTAGGAAACTTGGACCTTAGGGCTTTTTACTCGGTTTTCTTTAACAACACAAATCTATCCATCACCAACGCTACAGTAATAATACGTAGCGTAATTTTTCTTTGGCATTAAAAGACGGACGGCTCACTGGTAACTTTGCTCTTATGTTCCGACTGAAATTGAAATGCTTTGAGATTGCTTTATTCTTTTCGGTGAAATGATAACTATGTTTGTTTTATGCGTGACACGTTTCAGCCCACTGCATTCTTTCGGCCATCTTCGGATACCTGCGGAAGTGTACAATTTTATTTTACTTTTAATATTTCACAATTACGCAATGATTTTTTTACAAAAAATAACGAGCTTCTTGTCAATATAAAGTGAACAGTTATGATACAATTTACAATAACACACAAATCTAAATTAACACGAATCTTGCACTTACAAAACAGTCACGTCTAGTTACTTTAAGCGTTCAATGTCTATTCCATGGTATCCTCGGTTCTCTTTGTGTTGATCCCCCGTGGGTTGGGTTGTTTTTCGTTTGTATGCGACGGAGTTTTGGTATTAATCCGTCGCAGATTGACCGTTCTATCTTTACCGAGCACTTTAATGTGAAATACCTCTGCTGTGAGTCTGCTCTCCTGGTCGTCGATTTTTGCAACTATTCGGGTGTAGTCAAATTTGAAGAGGTGGCCATCATGGATAGTGTGTTGTGTTTGTCCAGTTCTAGCATCCTTCTTCTTATGTCGAATTTGTTTATTCAATCCGGATTATAACTGGATGAACATTATCTGCCAGATAGGAGCAAATGAACACAAAAAGTTCATCCAGTTATAATCCGGATTGAATAAACAAATTCGACATTAGTGTAGTTCTTGTGTTCCGCTATCCTCACCTCCAACTCCCTCCCTGTCTGCCCGATGTATACTTTGCCGTCGTCAGTACCACACGGTATGGAGTATATGACGTTTGTCTGCTTCTCTGGTGCGATAGGATCCTGTTCTGTTTAACTTTATTTTTAGGTTTGTAGGCAAGCTGGATGTCATGCTTGCGTAATATTTTGTCAAGTTTTTTTACTGAGCCCCGGTACGGAAGCGCTGGGTGCATATTTGATCTAAGGCTTTTCGACAGTGCTCAGACTGTTGTAATGTTTGTGGGTTCGTTGCTTAGTAAGCCGGTTGATGAACCATTGTGGATAATTATTCGATTCCTACATACTTTTAGCTGTGCGTATTGCCTGAGGACGGTTGTTCCCGTCGGATAGTTTAATCGTACGATCTATCATTGCGATCGCCGTGTTTGCTTTGGAAATTTCAACACAGCATACGACGGGTTAATACCAAAACTCCGTCGCATACAAACGAAAAACAACCCAACCCCCGGGGGATCAACACAACAGAGAATCGAGGATACCACGGAATAGACATTGAACGCTTAAAGTAACTAGACGTGCCTGTTTTGTAAGTGCAAGATTCGTGTTAATTTAGATTTGTGTGTTATAGTAAATTGTATCATAACTGTTCACTTTATATTGACAAAAAGCTCGTTATTTTTTCTAAAAAATCATTGCGTAATTGTGAAATATTAAAATTAAAATAAAATTGTACACTTCCGCAGGTATCCGAAGATGGCCGAAAGAATGCAGTAGGCTGAAACGCGTCACGCATAAAATAAACATAGTTATCATTTCACCGAAAAGAATCAAGCAATCTCAAATCATAATGTTGCGGTGGTTTAACGTTCTAACTGAAATGAGATGCTCCATTTTATTCAACGTAAATGATAGAATGAAGGACCATGAAAAATAGACGGTACCGAGTCTTGCCGCTTGCTCTGGTACATAACACGAGCCAGCGAACAGCATTAACAGCAGCAAACGCTGCACATAGGAGTATGTAGAACAAAAACGTGGCCAATATTATTTCAATGGGTTTTAAGTCAGTAAATGTATGAAATAGCTCAAAAAAGTTATTTATTATTTTTGGTTGATAAAACTTGTAAGTAACAACTCGTCTTCACTTAGCAGTGACATACGTGCTTTTTGATATACACCTTTGGTGTAATATTCGAACTTATCGCAAGGCAAATATAGGTATCAAGTGAAATACCCCTTTGCAAAAAAAAATTTCATCATTGTTGTATTTATTCAGCAAAATGTAAACCATAAGTTCTACTTTTACAATTTGGAAACCGCTATGAATTCGAATCAAAACTTCATTTGGATTTTTGCACAAGTGTGAAGCTCTGCGATCTACTAACAGCTGCAACTTTACCTTAGTATAGGTATTTGTTACTAAAATTTCTTCTTCTCCCAGATAACACAATATCGTAATCAAAAGTTCACATTAAATCGTTTTTAAATCAATTTTACATTGGAATTGTAGAATGATTAGAGTATATCAAAACAAAGTGAACAATAAGTTGTTTTGCAGTCGTGCGTGTCCTCATATACAACTCATGACTGTGAATTACAAAGTAGTATAGATGTTTGCAATATTAAGTTATATCTTAATCACATTAGTATTAAGTTTCGTGTTATAAAAACCACTGCATAAAGTGCGAGATAGAATTACAAATAATTGTCCAAATTTTCGCACGTATATTGCCTCCACTTTGGTACATATATTCTTATCTGGCGTGAAACATAACTTTTTCGTTCAGATATGATGTCGTATTTCTCAGCTGCAATCGAGATATACAAACCAAATGGTTTACTGAGCTGTTTGGTAGTAGTTTCGTTTAACGTTCTTCAAAAGTGAATAACAAGGATATATTTTCTAGTTTGCAGAATATACTAAATTTTACTGCTTAGCTTCGACGAACATAGCTAAATCCTATTCTGCAGGCTGCTTTTGAACAGTATTTGACTGTACAACTGTCAACTCGTTTTGTAATCGTGAAACTTCGAGGAATTTTTAGTGATGTCAGGAATGTTTGCCTCTTAGAACCGATCCTTGTAGTTGTAAGAATCTACCATCTGCGTTTGAACTGTATTTTAAAACCACCCAGGTAACCAATTAGTATCACCAATGCTATTCAAATGCAAGGCAATAAGCATTTAAGTCACCTTAAATGCTACTTAAATGCAATTTAAAATATACGGTTACTTTACTGCTAACCTTTTTATAGTGCTGACAATGCTTATTTGCCGCTGATCACTGACACAAATAATTTGAGTAGAATAATGTAGAGTAGATAGTGATTCGGATGACATTTGAGAGTTTGTTTGAATCTCTCTTCCATAAACAGAAGATTTTTATAAATTAAACAATGATAACATTGCTGAATCAATTGAAATCGATGCTTTCTGGAAAATATCTAATAAGTTTTCTCAGAATCTGTAAGAATACATCGGAATTTTTTGACTAATACGTGAAAAATACAACTATTTGATAAAGTTAAAAAACGCGCCGAAAAATCGCCACAACTTCAAATTCAAAAATAAATAGAATGCGTGAGATTTTCTTTCGGCACATTATTCTAGAGCTGCAGACATTTCCAATGATGATAAACATTTTGCTTAGAGAGGCTTAGAGCATAAACAAAAATACTTTTTTTTTGTAAAAAAATGCTTTAAAAAAAGAACGCAAAAATTTGCTACTACCACGGCTGGCTTACGGATGTCAACAAAATGTGCATAAAGAAACTTATGCTGAAATTTACTCTAAATTCCTTTGTCTTGATTATCGTGGCAGTTTCGGAAAAATGTCAAAAACATAGCAGGAACTAAACCTTGTTTGTCGGACCACTTGCAAAAGAAATTACTTTACGAATTACTGCAAGGTTTTAACAGTTGTACAATTGTATATACAATCGTGATGTTTTCAAAATGGCCGGCATATGATGCTATAGGTATCTAGCAATACAACAATGATAAATAGCGCGTGGTTCATTGATATTTTGATTTTTGTATTTTTTACGTGCGCTGAGCTGAGCTACTGCCAACATCTTACTGGCATGTATGGAAGCGACATAACAAACGGATCAAGGGCAAGCGAACGTCACGCTCGAGTCGTGCACGTCTGCAGTTCCCGGTCAGTCGTATTCATCGGCTGCTGTGGAAAGGAAACTATTGAAGCTGGAACTGGCTGCCGTGATAGAATAATTAACTGCGGAAGTGCTACTCACGACAACAAATAGACCAGAACTATCCCACGTCGCTTGCAGCTGGCCACCCGGACTGGTATGTCATCGTGACTCATGACTATACACTAACGACTTCGTCGATCACATAGCTGCTGTGGCTTTCCGGTTGGTTCGTTGCAGCAAGTCGTGTTTGTGCTGGTTTGTGGTTATCAGTACTCCAATTTACCGAAAAGAAAATTACGTTAAGTGTGTTAGTGCAAGTTTATTGCAAACTGGAGTTATGATAATCGAACAATCGGTTCTTTTAAGGACCACGCAGCAATTGAAGAGTTTATTATATTTTCTTATCCAGTGACGATGACAAAGGCAACGAGGGAAAAGTTAAATTTTTCGCCGTTGCGGATGACCAACAAATGACGGGAATAAGTTTTCTGGTCACGGACGACATTTTCTATCACTTCCAAAACGTCCGCAGCTTGCAAATCAGTATTCTTCTTTTGTAACCCGCAGAGAAGTTTTGTGTAAAAATTTCAAAATTAGTGAATTGTTATGCATTATTGCTTTATTATGTATTATTGCTGATATGACTAAAATTAGACGTATGCGTGAATTTCTCTGAAATAACACATTTTTGGCGAAAATAATCAATGTTAACAATATTTTATATTTCTTTAAATTATTTTAGAGCAATTCATTTTTCCAAATTTGCCTACTTTCCAAATACATCCACCAAAAATTTTCAGTGAAACAGATAAAGACGGAAAGCCGCTGTATTATTTAATTACAATTTATACAAACCCATTTAAAAATCAGCATATATGGATGCAGCAAGTGAGATAAAACTCCTGTTCCAATCGAAATCAAGCCAATTGCCATCAAAATAAAAACACCTGTAAACAATAAAAAACATTAAATAATTAGGGCGCCATATACTTCAATGATTTTCTCGCTGAGAAAAACTATTAGGTACGCTGATGTTGGGATTGGGATGGGAGATAACCCGTTCAAGAGAGTATAACAAAATAGTAACTGATTCTGTTATTTTGTACCGATTTTTTGCTAGCAACAGTTATTATTAATTAGCCACCGTAAGCGGTTAAAATAAAAATTTAACAAAACTACTTTGCAGTTATTTTTGTTTTTTTTAACGTAGGACTACGTCTTACGGCAAGTTTTAAGATAGGGTGTCATTTCAAAAAATCGAAAAATCCGAGCGTCACGAAAAATGAAGGATTTTGAGCGCTTAGTGGTTTCCCGATCGATTTTAAATAACGGGTGACGTCACTCGTCCTTTAGCTGTACAGCTAAAATTTTGGAATTTTTTTCTCAAGCTGTCAAAAAAAGCCAAAGATACATGAGGAAGATCTGATCTATCGAAATTAAAGATACATTATCCACTAATAATGTAATGTATATACTGGACAATATCACTTATTGTTCTTACAAAATAAAAATGAGCATTTACCTTATTCGCCAACCGGTTTCGGGTAGATGTTATCATCGGGGCTAGGTCCAACTGGTTTTGATAAGAGAGTAGTTACAACTTAAGCTTTGTTAGATGAAAGAGCGGCCATACTATCGGAGCATAGTCTTCATTCATTAAACATAGGGCTTTTGCTACACACATATGCAAGACATCTGTTGGATACACATTGCATATTTTCCTATTCGATGCAGCAAAAACGTGCTGGATAAAATTATCATTTTTTCTAAAATTATTTATCTTTTTAAAGCAACTAATAGTCAAAGTAACCCACAAATGTTCCCTGAAATATATGCTGACTTTTGGTAACTAGGAGTTCGGAGAATTCGCGTTAAATCGGTGTCCCAAAAATACTGTTTTTTGAAGCAATATACGGCATAGGCCAACTTGAAAGTAACGGAATATAAAATTGGTTTTAGCATAATATATTGCTTTCTTAGCCGAAAGCAACTGCTGGCTATTGATATTTGTTTAATTTTATCCCGCTAACTTAGGTCATAGCTACATTTTTGATCATTGGTACCGCGTCTTAGCTGATTTGTTGAAAATAATTTTTTTATTTAGTAAACAGATATATTACCTTGCCATATGTATGAAGCAATTTGTAATTTCTGTTTTAAATGAAGAAAATAAATCATTTAAAAAATTTTGCTCTTCCCAGCCCGTGTTTTATATGGAGCTGTCACTTTTGCATGCCCAACAGATCTCCAATACAAATGCACTCTGCAAACACCCTATTGCTCAGCTGTGGTGATATGCAGTGACTCCCTCGCGTTCAAATGTGATGACTTCCTCACTGGTTTTATTAGTTTAGCACTGTTCAAGTTTATTTTATACTGATGATTGGTAGCGTGGATCGCTACACTAGATTCATTCACTCGTTCGTTCTCAGTTGCATTCTTATGCTCTTTCACACGTTGTTTAAATTTGCGGCGGGTTTGTCCTATGTAAATTGCCGGGCAATCATTACAATCGATTTGACAGATTCCCGGCTTATCTTCGGCTGAAATCCTATCTTTTACATTGCAGAGCATATCACGCAGCGTGTTGTTGCTTTTAAAGACGTGATATCCGTGTCTCCTAGGGTATTTCTTTATCGGGTTTGTAGCTTTAGGATAGATTGGCATACTGATTCTTCTAATGTCGTCTTTCTGGGGTTGTAGAGTGGCAACATTCTCTCTATGTTTTTTACGCTCATGGATACTAACTATTTTGTCAACGAACTTTTTGTCATTTCCATTGATTCGGGCAGATTCATAGATTTTTTCCCTCTCCTCTAAGAATTCTTCTCTTTCCATAGGTATAGAGATAAGACGATGTACCATTGAATGGAACGCTGCTTGTTTTTGAGCACTGTAATGATTAGAGTCCAATGTAATGTAGCGACCAGTGGATGTTGGTTTACGGTAGATACCAAATTTAAGAGTATTGTCATTTTTCTTAGAAATCATCAAGTCTATGAAGGGTGTCTTTCTTTCACAATGGCACAAACATCGTCCACATAGCGTTTCCATACTCTGTGAAAATACTTTTCTTTTTGTAGTGCAACCACAGAGAACAGACTACCAGGTAATTGACAAAAAGTGTGTAAAAGGTTTTTATGTAATCTACGAGTAATCCTTCAATAGAGCACCCCTCGAGCAGTAAGTGGCAAACTAAACCTTGATGTCGCTGCCATCGCTGCTATGTAACTCCAGCACAAAGAAATGTTGATAAAGGTACATGGATATTTTTTGATGCGTTTGGCAAACTATTTCTGGAGGGCGCTACCGACAGATTTTACACACAAAAAATCGATTACTTCCTTCGAGCCTGTTAATCTGTTCTCTGTGGTGCAACTTCGAAGTCACTCATGAAGACTTCTGCCAGGAGTGGTGAAATTTTACTACCCATGCTTACATTACATTATTAGTTCAATAGTTCTTACGTTGCACGAAGATATGAAAGTGAAAGATACATTATCCATTGTTGAAAAAAAATTAGTGTACATTTGAAAACGGTCCGTAATCGCCTGTTCGGCGAAGCTTTCGTTTGACGTCGAAACAGGAGCGTTGTGCGGCCGTCATGTCAACTTTGTGAATGCATCTCTTGATTCTACCAATCAACTTTTAGCAAATCGTGATTCTCCAGTTATTTTTGTACACCAAGGAACGCAAAATCCTGAAGAAATCTTTCATTGGGCGCACTGAGACAGATTTTTCGGGTCGTAGTTTTTGGGTAAAAGTGGGATCGAATGGGTATTCAGGAACGATTGTGTTTTTTTGGCGTAATGCGATGATGCTCTATCCGGTTAAACCACGTATTGTCCATCTGCATGATGTTTTTGTAGAAACAAGATCAAAATTTTCTTCAAACATTCGTCTGCTGCATCTTTATTGATAGCCAAACCAGAGGGCAACAACAAGAAACGAGAAAGAGAATGATGTCCTTCTACGTCCATAATTTTGGCTGGTCTTCCACTACCTTGCTTGCGAATAGTTGTTGGGCATTTTGGATATGGTAAACAGTCGAAGCCGCAACATATTCGCTTTTTAAATGTTGTACCGTATACTTTTTGCCGAGATTTCTGTGGCAGTTCGTAGAAGTGTACAACGCGCTCTCGAAATGCTTCTTGTTCCGACGTCATTTTAAGCAAAACAAGGCAAGCATAAAAACATTGACAAAAAGAGGAGAGAGAGCTAACACATACGTACTCTCATTTCTCTCTGAGTTCGTTTGCTGTGGAGTATAGGGACCTCAAAAAATTCCAAAATTTTAGTTGTCACCCGTTATTTTTGCACCAATCGATCGGAAAATCTTCTACGCATCTACACAAATAAAGAAAACTATTGATTTTTAAGTGCGCACTATTGATAAATTGGGAATAATGAAGCCTTGTCAATATATAAATCCTAGCTTCGTAATTGGTTGTTGGAAATGACGTCATTGGTAATGCGTTTTCACGTTTCGATTTCTAGTCATTTACACCAGTAGATCGGAAAATCGAATAATTGAAAATCGGAATAATTTCCAATTATATTCGAATAAATTTTGATATAATTCAGGAACCAACGAGTTGATGGAAAATTCCATTTAATTCTACTATAACAAAGTTATAAGAGAATAAAATGGAATTCTACCCTTGCTCGTTGATTGCTAATTGGCTTGATAATTCCTTATTGTTGGTACATCACCCACCAACGGCAACACGAGCGGTACCGCAGCAATTTTGATTTCGATAATCGTCACATTGAAAACTTGTCTACCGTGAACAAGTGATAGCAATTAAAACCATGTTAACATCAAATTAAACACTATTGACCGCTATAAATGCGCAGGAAAACGCATAGCGGTAATGCGCAATGTTTTTTTAATGATTAGAAATTTGACAAAAAGTTTATGTCGCCCCCCCCCCTTCAAAAATTTTCGAAATTTGAAGGGGCAAAAAAATAAAGTGCAATATTATTATGTTGCATTCTTTAGTGATAAGCAGATTTTTTACAGTTCAACGAGTTTACATCTCTAAATTACCCAATATGTGCGCAAAGTTAAAGTAATTATCCGGTTAGTCTCGTTCAACTTTCCTTCACCAACTAAGCTTGCTGATTCCTGCTACAGGTCATAGGCGACTATTGTGCTTAACCTTTAAATCCCGACGCCGAAAATTGGGGTGCTTGAAATCAGACTTTTGGCTCCATTTACTTTAAATTTTATTCCATTTTAATTCAACTTGTTTTAAAAGAACCGAATTAGATTGAGGCATCAATAAACTAAACAATATATTAGTGAAATTTGGTACCGCTTTTGACGGAGGTATTCCGAATTGCAGTGGGGTTATTTTTTGCTGTCATAGGTAGTAGATAGGTTGAAATAGAAATACAACAAATTAGACACTCCGAAATATCAGATTTCAGTGCTTTCGGGGCTCCAATTCGTCGTTTCATTCCGTAGTGTCCAAGAACTTACCCTAATCAACCAACATCCCAACATCCAAAATGTTAGGGACGTTTAGCTCACAATTTTACCTAACAGCTACAATATTTGACCATGCATTGGATGCATGCAGAAAGGATGTCACTGAAATGTTCAAAACTTTTCTGACTACATATTGTCATATTGTGATTATCATTGGGCTCAATGGTGGCCCCGACCATAACATCAAATCAAGTCATGTAAAGTTATATTGCTTTTTTACTGACCTTAATCTTGTTCTGCTTTAAAATTGGAGCTTTAGTATAGATTACGGAAATGTGCGAACCTGGAATTAAATTGGAATAACATTTTCATTGCAAGGCAGTCGAAACGGTTTATCTCTTCAAACATTTCAATGATTCGCAAAATCCTGGAGCTTCTGAAAAAAGATCTACCCATTTATTCTGGTCTTATAACAGGATTTCTCCGATTCGCTATCATCCGAAAAAGACTCGGGACACCTGTTATGCCGAAGTCTGGGAATTTTTAATTAAAGATCAAGGTTCTTCGACAGAGGGCTGTTAGAATCCCTGATATTTGGAGAACAACTTCCACTGCAGTAGTGACCTTCATTCGAAGTACATCACCGGCCTGGACAAATGCTATTAGTCAAGCAATGACAATCGCTTCTGATAGTGTTGCGTTTGCATCTTTAATATACAAAGATAAACACGTTCTTGTTGAGAATCAGTAGGAATGGCTTGATATTCATATGACTAAGAGGTTGATCAAGAAACAAGCGGTTTCAAACGAGAATAGTGTCAGAGATATTTTTGTTAAAAAATGTCGGCAGCACATAACATGCGTATAAACGTCCTTAACCTTTCGTTACTGGCGCTAACTTCGATTTATAGGCATGCTAAAACCTAACAGAATTCACTCGAATTCTAATGCCACTTGGTGAAAAACTTATAAAACTCTTTCTACCGTTTGAAGAATCTTGGTCTGCGGATCAACTTTGCTGAAAACAGTAATTTTCTTTATTACTTACTTACTTACTTAGGTGGCTTGCCGTCCTAAGACAAAGCCTGTTGAACAAAGTTTCTCCATGTAACTCGGTTGAGAGCTACCGCTCTCCAATTCCTTAGACACCGAGTACTCTCCGCCAGATCTCGCTCCACCTGGTCTAACCATCTTGCTCGCTGAGCTCCTGGTCGTCTTGTTCTTACCGGATTTGAGGTGAACACCATCTTTGCAGGGTAGTTGTCCGGCATTCTTGCAACATGCACTGCCCATCGTATCCGTCCAGCTTTAGCCACCTTCTGAATACTGGGTTCGCCATAGAGCTGTGCGAGTTCATGGTTCATCCTCCGCCTCCATACTCCGTTCTCCTGTTCTCCTCCTTGAGAATTGTCCATGTTTCATGCCCGTAGAGAACAACCGGTCTAATAAGCGTCTTGTACAGGGTGCACTTTGTACGGGGACTTAGTCTGCTCCACCGCAATTGCTTGTGGAGCCCATAGTAAGCACGACTTCCGCTGATAATACGCCTCCGAATCTCACGGCTGGTATCATTGTCCGCCGTTACCAGTGAGCCAAGGTAGACAAATTCATCGACTACCTCTAACTCATCGCCGTCGATCAATATACTACTGCCCAAGTGTCGTTCGGCCTCGGTTCCGCTGGCCAGCATGTACTTTGTTTTAGACGTGTTTATCTTTAACCCAATCTTTTCTGCTTCGCGCTTTAGTCTGGTGTACTGTTCAGCAATCGCCACAGATGTTCTGCCGATAATATCCATGTCATCGGCAAAGCAGACGAATTGACTAGATTTGTTGAATATCGTGCCCCGCGTGTTGATATCCGCTCGGTTCATAACACCTTGTAGCGCTATGTTGAACAGCAGGCATGAAAGACCATCACCTTGACGAAGCCCTCTGTGTGATTCGAATGAACTTGACAATCCACCCGAAATCCGAACACAGCACTATGTACCATCCATCGTAGATTTAATCAGTTTGATGAGCTTCCTGGGGAAGCTGTTCTCGTCCATGATTTTCCATAGCTCTTTCCGGTCGATGGTATTATATGCTGCTTTGAAGTCAACGAATAAATGATGCGTGGGAACTCTGTATTCACGGCCCTTTTGGAGGATTTGCCGCAGTGTAAATATTTGATCCGTTGTAGACCAACCTTCGACGAAGCCGGCTTGATAAGTTCCCACAAATCTATTCGCAATTGGTGGTAGACGGCGGAAAATGATTTGGGACAGCACTTTATAGGCGGCATTGAGAACGGTGATCACTCGATAGTTCTCACAGTCCAACTTGTCGCCCTTATTATAGATCGGGCAGATAACCCCATCTCTCCACTCCTCCGGTAGCTGTTCCGTATCCCAAATTCTAGCAATTAGTCGGTGCAGACAAACGGTCAGCTTTTCTGGTCCCATTTTAATAAGCTCCGCTCCGATACCATCTGTTCCAGCTGACTTGTTGTTCTTTAGCTGCATGATGGCCTCCTTAACTTCGCCTATCGTTGGGGCTAGCACCTCTTCCCCATTTGTTGCACCGTCGAAATCGCTTTCCCCGCCGCCATGGTTCTCCGCCTGAGCGCCATTCAGGTGTTCGTCGAAGTGCTGCTTCCACCTATCGGTCACCTCACGATCGTCCATCAGAATACTGCCAGTCTTATCCCGACACATTTCGGCTCGCGGCACAAAGCCTTTCCGGGATCCGTTCAGTTTCTGCTAGAACTTTCACGTTTCCTGAGAACGATGCAGCCGCTCCAACTCTGCATATTCCTGATCTTCCAGGTAGCGCCTTTTCTCCCGAAAGATTTGGTTTCGCTGCATCTTCTTCTGTTTGTGTCTTTCCACGTTCTGACGTGTGGCACTGCGCTCCTTGGCCGCCCGCGCAGCGTTCTCCTCATCCATCACCCTTCCACATTCATCGTCAAACCAATCATTCCGCTGATTCCGGGCCACATGCCCGATGGAGCTCTCCGCTACACTGCTGATGGCTGTTTTGATAATGTTCCAACAGTCCTCGAGAGGGGCTTCGACCAGCTCGTCCTCTTCCGGCAGCGCAGCTTCGAGTGAATGCGCGTAGTTTGCGGCGACGCCTGGCTGCTTCAGCCGCGCGAGATCTAACCGAGGCTGGCGTCGTCGGTACCGAATGTTGTTCACAGCGGAGAGCCTTGGGCGAATCTTAACCATCACTAGGTAGTGGTCCGAGTCAACGTTAGCGCTTCGATAGGATCTGACGTCGATAATGTCTGAGAAGTGCCGACTGTCGATCAAAACGTGGTCGATCTGTGATTCTGTCTGATTTAGTGACCTCCAGGTGTACTTGTGTTGGATTCTGTGCTGGAAAGAGGTACTACGTACGGCCATATTCTTGGAGGCGGCAAAGTCGATAAGTCTTAGGCCCATTTCATTGGTCCGCTGGTGTGCACTAAACCTTACAATCACCGGTTTGTATTCCTCCTCCTGGCCGACCTGAGCATTGAAATCCCCGATGACGATCTTGATATCATGTTTCGGGCAGCGGTCGTATTCACTCTCCAACTGCGCGTAGAATTCATCCTTGTCGTCATCGGTACTGCTGAGGTGAGGGCTGTGCACGTTGATGATGCTTATATTGAAGAATCGGCCCTTGATTCTCAACCTGCACGTTCGAGGATTGATTGGCCACCACCCAATCACCCGTTCCCGCATCTCGCCCATCACTATGAAAGCTGTACCCAGCTCGTGTGTGTTGCCGCAGCTCTGGTAGATGGTATGTCCATCTCTGAGCGTACGTACCGTTGAGCTCTTCCAGCACACCTGCTGCTGCGCTACGACGTCGAACTTGCGGCTCTTCAATACGTCGGAGAGTACTCGAGTGCTCCCTTGGAAGTTGAGAGATCGGCAGTTCCACGTCCCGAGTTTCTAATCCATAGTCCTTTTTCGTCACGTGGGTCTATTCCGATTGTTCCAGTAACAATTTATTTGTTCTTCGTTCCGTGCTTTAGTATTTTTCGTGGTGACGGCTTGCAAAGCCTGCTACGCCAACTCCCTGTTTCGCTGGAGGGCCAACGAAGCTCGAAAGAGCCCTCCTTTCCTGTCAGCATACGACCTTGGCTTCAACCGGGGTTGGTTACCCGATCTCCACCAAAGTTGCTCGTATCCCGGCTGGTACCACGAGGAGGTAGGAATAGGAGTTGCTGAATAAGAGGCTATGAACCACAAGGCACCGACGGTACGCATTATTCAGCCGTTTAGCCATCTTTATTACTGGAATCCCGAGATATACCGAGACAAATCTAACGGTTCACAGGTGTTGTACAAAATACAACAGCGCGAGTAACGGAGGGTTAAGAACTTGACCTTTCTTTATCGACAGACTTCGTACCACACCTGCACAGCACATGCGTTTCAAGTAAAAAAGGTGTAGGGAACTACTAAATTGCTACTTTTACAAGATGATTAGATTCCGACACTAATTCGTGGTTACCAAGTTCTAGACTAGTAAGTGACATGGATTTGTATTAATCTAAAATACAAGGTAACTAACCGAGTGACACGCAAGTTCAAAGCAAAATTCAAATGATGGTCAAGTTAGACGCGTGTGGCTCTTTAAGGTGATGCTGTGGCACCCCCTTATTATCAAGCTGATTCATCTCTACCACAATGCTTACTTTATGTGCTTGAATCGAAAAATTTTGAATGGTTGGTTCGGTTTGAACTAAACTTTAAGTACTGTACAACATTTTTGTATTAAATTTGTATTAATATGGAAAAATAAACACTGGTTTCTTCTCCTTTGTTTAGTTATTGAAGGTTTGATGTTATTATTTTTTTCTTGACCACCCCCCCCCACCTCTGATCAATATTTCGAGACCGGGACATACACTTTTTTCCAAATTTGTATAAGCCTTATTGGTGGCTCAATAAACTTTATTGTGATCAGCGGAGAACAACAATCTTTTATATCTTTATATAAGCAGTATTAGTATAAGCAGTTTTAGTGACATCTTTTGCATCTTCATATAAGAATTTGTTCATTCCTTAAAGAACGGTTTTCAGCAATTGTTGAAACTTAAGAAACTTGGAGCCAATGTTGAAAATTTTTATCACGATGAAGGCTCATCACCTGCTTATCTGCGATTTAAATCTTATCAACTGGCAACTCTATCGTAGCCTGATTGCTCGCGCTGAATCGCCGACGCGAGAACTGGTGAGCAAAATATGAATTGATTACGCTCGCAAATACTCGCTCGGTATCTCTGTCTCACACTCATCGCTAATCATCGTTAATCGCTGTCATCCAACCGAGAATGTATTTTGTGATGAAACACAAACAAGCATATTTTTTGGCAAATTACAAAAAAAAATTGCTCGTTCAAATATAAAACGTTATTCGTATCACATATAATAATTATGAACTTGTCAAACGTCAACCTATACTTGCGATGCCATACACAGCCAGTAACTTCAAGCGGCACACGGACAAACAAAATGGTTCAAGATTTAGTTCCAATGAAATGCAAACCTGGTGCAATATTATTATTATTATTATTATTAATTGGTGCCTCGAAGGTTCGAAGCTATGAAAAATAATACATCTTCTTCTTGTGTGACTAACGATGAAGGCTAATAATAAAAATTTCGTCGGCTACTGTTCAAAACTTGATCTTGCCAACATGTCTGAAAAATCGCTTGTATCTTGTAAACATTTGCAAACGTTGCTGGTGCTTGTCATTGCCACGAACAAAAAAAGATTTATGCTGCACTCAACGTGAATGTTGAAAAATTATGAATAGCATGTTAAAATAATTTTATGAGATTAAAAGTCTTCTGGGCGTAGAAGAACGTTGATGTTTTGAAGTGCATTTATGTATTATGTCGCAAAAATGTATATTCCAAGTATCTCAGGTGCTAATAGTCGAACTGAAAAACCAACATAAGTGTTAGGTAGAAGTTTTTTTGACGGTGTAATTCAATATCCGATAGCGCTTTTGCCTGTTTTCCAAAATTGATAAATCATCGCTACTCATCGCGATGAGTCAAAATGCGAGCTATTCGTGTTTGATTGGCATCACCTGCGGTCAAATCATTGCATAAAAAGAGTGAGTGGTTATTCGCTTTTCTCTCACTCTCATTAAATAATTCTCAGCTAGAAAAGCAATGCCAGAGAATTTGATGTTATGGAATAACCTTTGAGTGTATTTCGAACCGAATCACTACTTCTATCGATGAATAGCAACATTGCTTGGAGCTTAGGGTTTTTCACTCGGTTTTCTTTAGCAACACAAATTTATCCATCACCAATACTACAGTAATACGTAGCGTAATTTTTCTTTGGCAACAAAAGGTGAACGGCTCACTGGTAACTTTGCTGTTTTGTTCACACTGAATTTGAAATGCTCCATTTTCTTCAACGTAGATGATGGAATGACGGACCATGAAAAATAGGCGGAACCGATTCTTGTCGCTTGCTCTGATACATAACACGTGGTAAGCCAGCAAACAGCATTGTTCAAACCACCCTATTGGCAGGCAACCATGTTTCGGGTGCCAACATGATAGCGTGAGCAGAAATGAGATAGCACTCCCTCGCTACGTTTCACTCGGCTGCCTCGACAGTGTTTTGGGCCCGCTGTCAAATTTTGAGCCCGGGACATTCAGTCGCTGTCACTTACTGCAGATCAATATACAGATGTCAATAGGGTGATTCAGACGCTAGCTGGTCCACTGCCAACATCATACTGGCATGTTTGTACGTGACAAAGGAGAAAGTATCAAGGGCAAGCGAAAGTCACGCTTGTGTCGTTGTCTGTTGTTGTCGTTGTTGTTGTGTGTCGTGTCTGCAGTTCCCGGTCAGTCGTATTCATCGGCTGCTGAGGAAAGGGAATTATTGAAGCTGAAGCTGGCTGCCGTGATGGAATAATTAACTGTGAAAGTGCTGCTCACGACAACTAAAAGACCAGAATTACCCCACGTCGCTTGCAGCTGGCCACCTGGACTGGTATTTCATCGTGACTCACGACTTCGTCGATCACATAGCTGCTGTGGCTTTCCGGTTGGTTCGTTGCAGCAAGCCGTGTCTGGTTTGTGGTTATCAGTACTCCAATTTACCGAAAAGAAAATTACGTTAAATGCGTTAGTGCAAGTTTATTGCAAGCTGGAGTTATGATAATCGAACAATCGGTTCTTTTAAGGACCATGCAACAATCGAAGAGTTTATTATATTTTCTTTCACAGGCGACATTTTCTGCCACTTCCTAAACGCCTGCAGCTTATAAATCAGTGTTTTTCTTTTGTAAGCCGCAAAAAATTTTGCGTAAAATTTTCAGCTCTTTGAAAACTCGCGCGTACCGTGTACCGATTACCAGAGGAAAAGCACTATGCAACGTAGAAACAGATCATGAAAATTGATTTTCTGTTTGGTTTAGTGTGACTGAAACATTTTAATAAAATAGATTCAATCAATTCATAGAAATAACTCCGAAATCTGTTGAGGATTGAATGTATACAATGTTCTTCTTTGATAAACGTTACGTACAACGCATGTATACATGAAGAATCGTATTATTACATACATGGTTACATCCTACTATCGCTACAAAGAGTCTTACGTAGTCGTACGTCACCTATGCGGCCGTTTCTTGTGCACAACCCCTATGATTTTTTTTATTTAAATATCTAAACAAGCACCATTCCATTGGCCACCAGTGGGCCGATCGTCAACAGTCACAAAAATATGTATAACAGGCTGTGAGAGATAAAGTGTGAGAGGATAAAGCTGTATCAGCCTTTTTCCAGAGACGAAAATGCACAGGTTACTATTGAATTTACCAAACAACCAGCCAACAAGAGAGTGAAATAAAACAACCGAGTTTATGTATTTGAGTATCACCATGGTTTTCTGTTATATAACTATTATTGCATTTGATTTTCGCGCCAAGTCTACCTGCGATATTTATTTATCATGCCTTTAGTGAGAGAGGATAAATGTTTTTCAGGGAAAAATGAAACGAAATATTATCAACTCTCTTTCTTTAGCGGAAAAATGTTTTTCTTCCGCTTTATACGAACAGATAACTACAACATCTAGTTGTCATGTGAGAAGAATGGGTGAGCGAAATACGTTTATCCTACATGTGAGTGAAAATTTTATTCCCTGATAACAGCATAATTAACCAAACCTAATTCTAATGTTAGCGTGGGATACCAATTACCCGCGGTATTCTCGGGGTGAATCGATGCCAACCACACTCTCACTCGTACTCCCGACCACACGTATTCACACTTTCACGCATTCACACTCTCTGGTATGCTCAAGGAAAGGGAGCCTAACTTAAATCTAAAGTTAGTTTGGGGAACTGTATACCCGCAGTTCATTCGGGGTTAGTGCCTAAACGTAAACTGGCTGAGTTTAAAATGCAGCAATAATTGTTTTTAGGTTCAATCTGGCAAGTAGAGGTCTAAAAGTTTCATCTCGTCTGCGGATGAGTGTATACAGTGCATCGATAGGAATTTTCGGGAAACCGTTCCAATTGGTAATAAAAATGATCTGAAAAATAACTTGAGTTTAATGTATTGTGGATTTTCGGCTTTTCAGTCAGTTTTATATTGAAAACGGCTTTTTATACTGCCTGACGTTTCGGCCTTCAAAGGTAATATGGTTACGTTTTCTTGTCTAATCGTTGTTTGCCAACGGAAGGAAGTTTAAATTTTAACAGCTCCAAATGCATTGGTTTAGTGACAAAATAATGTACACACCTAAACCTTTTGACCATAGTGCACAACCGAAGACCGAAACGTCATCATTATAAAAAAAACGTTTTCAATATAAAACTGGTTGAAAAGCCGAAAATCCGCAATACAATATATGTACCTCAGTCGATCTTAACAGCATAAACTTGAGTTTAATTTTGGTCTGTAAGATAAAATTATTTATAATTTTAAGAAACTCAAAATCTTTGCTGGCAACTATATTACTAACTGGCATATTAATATTTTTACCAGCCGCTCTGATTTCCGCAATTAAGTTGGATCGATGTGAACTATGGATGCTGCATGACCAAATAATATGATCTATGTCTTGATAGCCCTGCTAACAGAAACACAAGTTAGACTCTACAACGTTCATGCGAAACAGATGACTTGCTTAAACTGCCATGTTTCCTCTGGCATAGCACGGATATTGGGATAGTATTTACTGCTTTGAATACCTCGTACAAATTTATTATCGCAGTTTATTTCTAATGTGACACGGAATAAATCTTTTTTAGGTTTAATGCTGTGACAATTCCACTGAAGAAAAGAAACGTTTTCATGATTTGTTGACTTAGCCATTGATATTTAATAAACCGTCAAGGAGGGGCACATTTGTACACATTTTTTCGATAAGCGGTGATATTAATGGGATTAATCAACCCAGCAAAACGATCCAGGGAGACTCAATATTGCACATATTACAAATTACCCTCAATAAGGCTGACACATATTTGGAAAAAGTTTATGTCCTGGTCTCGAAATATTGTTCAAGGGAGGGGGGGCGGTATGGTGCAAGAAAAAAATAATATCATTACGTCCAATAACTAAACAAAGGAGAAGAAACCAGTGTTTATTTTTCCATATTATTACAAATTTAATACAAAAATGTTGTACAGTGCTCTTAAATTTTAGTTCAAACCGAACTAACCCTAAAAAACTACAAGGTATACAGCCCTAAGGATTGTACGAAAGGGTGACGTAGGACTAGATCCGATCATTAGATCATAGACTAATGTAAACTGCATTTCTGGCATATGTATGTTTTGTAAGAATCTGTAAGTGGCATTGTTGTGAATATTTAAATGAACGAAATATTCATATTCAATTCTTCATTGAATGCAATGGTGGTTTTGAAAATATGTGGACGGGGATTCATAAGTACAATACCAGCAACCGTTGAGATATAAAGATTTCTTTTAAAAATTATTTGTGTGCATTATAAAGGTAGAAATGGTAATGAATGACCAGCCGACACATTATTGTATTAAATATGATTATGCGTAGCTTTACATGTTTCAATAATCTTACTTTAACTCGCTTTTGGCCTTTAAAAGCGCCATAACAAATAACATTAAAGTCAAAGCATGTTCATAGCAAATGTGACGTGCCTTTCGAATGTTCTTCTCTTTTGACATAAATGGCAACAGGCACATAAGTTAGCCGCGTCGATTCACTGTCTTTTGCTCAAAGAAAGTTTTACTAGTTTACTTTCACAGCTTACCGCTTGTTACATAGCAAAAAATATTGCACATACGCAAAAAGTACTGTTTTATTTATATGAAAGTCCTTATCCTCCTACTACAGGGGTAAGGGGTCTCAAACCATCATAAAATAAATTCATACCTCCAAAAACCACCACATGCCAAATTTGGTTCCATTTGCTTAGTTAGTTCTCGAGTTATGAATAAATTTGTGCTTTGTTTGTATAGGAGCACCCCCCCCCCCCCTTGTTAAACGACGGATGGGTCTCAGTACACCATAGAAATTCCTGTCAAATTTCTGCCTACCAAAATCCCCACATGCCAAATTTGGTTCCATTTGCTTGATTGATTCTAGAGTTATGTAGAGATTTGTATTTCATTTGTATGGCAGCCCCACCTCCCCTTATAGAAGACGGATCCCTTCTTCTACTCACTCTACACGTCTACACGTCACGACTACACACACTAGTACACTCAGTACACTCAGTACACCATAGAAAAAAATCCTGCCTTATAAAACCCCCACAATCCAAATTTGGTTCCATTTGCTTGATTATTTCTCGAGTTTTAAGGAAATTTGTGTTTCATGTGTGTAGGAGCTCCCCTCTTACGCCCTCCATAAAATTGCTCTCTTACCCCCTCCATAAAATTTCTGGTCATTTTATCTATCGAACGGCATATAAATTGTTCAGTTCCGTTCAGTAGTTTAGTAGTTATTAGCGTTTGAAATCTTTCATTCAAACGTTGCACTTCTATTTTCGTTTTCACAAAGTGCTGCCCAGTCCCAGTATAGTAAACAAAGACGTAATCCTACGTCCAAATTTTTACACAAAGTAGCATTGTGGTATTGTTGAATCAGCTTGATAATAAGGAATGCCGCAGCATCACCTTAAAGAGCCGCACCCGTGTAACTTGAATTATGCTCATTTGAATTTTGTGTCACTCGGTTAGTTACCTTGTATTTTAGAATACTACAAATTCGTGTCACTTACTAGTTCAGAACTCGGTAACTACCAAATAGTATCGGAATCTAATCGTCTTGTAAAAATGGCAATTTAGTTCCCTACAACTTTTTCACTTTGGAACGCATGTGATGTGCTGCGAAGTCTGTCAATAAAGAAGGGTCAAGTTCTTAAGGACGCTTATACACATGGCTTTGCTTTTTTTTGCATGTGCTGTGCTGCCGACATTTTTTAAGAAAAAAATCTCCGACACTATTCACGGTTGAAATCGCTTGTTTCTTGATCAACCTCTTAGTTATATGAATATCAGGCCATTCCTGCTGGTTCTCAACAATAACGTGTTTATCTTTGTATATTAAAGATTCAACCGCAACACTATCAGAAACGATTGCCATTGCTTGACTAATAGCATTTGTCCAGGCTGGTGATTCACTTCGACTGAAGTTCACTACTGCGATGGAAGTTGTTCTTCGAATATCAGGGGATCTAACAGCCCTCTGTCGAAGAACCTTGATCTTCAATTAAAAATTGCAGGACATCCATCGGCATAACAGGTGTCCCGAGCCTATTTTTAGGCTTCGGATGATAACTTTTTTTTAATTAATTTAATTTAATCTTCGATATAACAAAACATCGCACAGACATGTTACTTAGTACTAATTACTGCTAATCCTTAATCTAAACACATTTTTTGACATACCAAAATCATACAAATGATAAACTTCATTGAAACGACAGCAACAAACTTCCAGTGGGTTGTTATTTCCGTAAGCCGTGCGGTGAGTCGATCGTCGAAAGAACTCAGCTTGGCGCATCACTCGTGACGGTGCGTTGAATCGTAATTTCTCAAGAATAGCTGGACAGTCAATGCGATCTGCTAACACATCGAATATTAACATACGTTGGAGGAGTACTCGTCTACTTTCCAGTGTCAATAGATTGATCAGCATGCACCGGTTTACATAAGGTGGCAGGTTTATTCGGTCTCTCCAATTAAGATTCCGCAGAGCGTATCGGATGAATTGCCTTTGTACACGTTCGAGTCTGTTGGCGTGAACAGTGTGATATGGTGCCCAAACCTGCACCCCATATTCGAGAACACTGCGTACGAGCGCGCAGTAAAGTGTTCTGAGGCTATAAACATCCACAAAAGATTTGGTGCTCCTTCTCATAAAACCTAGCCTTGCATAGGCTTTAGCTGTAACGGCAGAGATATGTTCCACAAATTTCAATTTGCTGTCGATGAGAATCCCCAGGTCTTTCACTACGCCCTTACGTTCTAAACTTGTTGTCTCCATAATGTAACCAAAAACAATCGGAGCACGTACCCGCGTAAATGAGATTATGCAACATTTGTTGACGTTAGCTTTCATCCCATTCAACCTGCACCACTCAATAAGCGCATCAATATCCATTTGAAGTGCACAGCAGCCTGTTAGTGTTGTGATTACACGGTAAAATTTGAGGTCGTCAGCGTACAATAGTTTCGGGGATTTCAATTTTCCACAAAGGTCGTTGATGAAAAGAACGGCAGAAGAACAGCAGAGGTCCCAAAACAGTACCTTGAGGAACACCAGAATGAATCCGGAATGGAGTAGAGCACGCCCCGCCAACTCTCACCGTTGAGCTACGCCCCGTCAGATATGACAGAATCCATTGTGTCAGCCACTCAGGTAGTCCCATTCTCCTAAACTTCTCAACCGCCAGAGTGTGTGGAACCTTGTCAAAAGCCCTAGCAAAATCAACATACACAGCGTCGATTTGTTGTCGTTTTTCGATTTTATCCACAACAGTCGATACACAGCTTATCAAGTTTGTAGTGGTCGAACGGTTTTTCATGAAGCCGTGTTGTTCTGCAGATATTATGGACTTAACAGATTGGTATAGCGAATCATGCACGATACTTTCAAGGACCTTTGGCAGACAGCTAAGAATGGAGATCCCACGGTAGTTCTCTACTTCGTTAAACGAACCAGATTTATAGATCGCTGTGATTGAAGCAGATTTCCAAACAGTTGGGAATTGCCTTTCGCTGATAGAACGGTTGAACAGTATACTTACAGGGTAAGCGAGAGCACCAGCACACTGTTTTACAAAGAAAGGAGGTAATTGATCAGGACCGGGTCCTTTTGATCCATCGATAGATTGCAAATTCAGTTGGACTTCGTGGGGCGAAAAATTCATCCGGAGCACGTTCACGTCATAACGCGGAATACTGCTCAGGTACGTTTCAGACAAAGGTGGTGAGTTATTACTTGACACACTTTGAAAGAAAGACGAAAACATATTCGCTGTTTCCTGCGGCGTTGTGGCATCTAATCCTTGGTAGCGCATGTTTTGAGGTATCCCTTTTACTGCTTGTCGGTCCTTAACGTAGGTCTAAAATGACTTTGGATCCGCTCTTACATTATCTTCTATACGATGAATGTAATCACGAAAACTTGAAGCGTTCAAAGAGTTGAATTGAGCCTCAATTTCACGCATTTCAATTTTCCGCGATTCACTCCTGCATTTGAAGTACCGTTTCCTGGCTTTTCGAAGACGGTTACGAAGATTCCGAAGCTGCCCGTTTCACCACGGTTGGTTGTTGTGAAATTTCTTTTTGCCTTTTCTGAGTGGTACATTTGCTCGAAATATTCGATAGAGCTCATCGTAGAAGCGTGTAACTGCATCGTCAACTGAACCAATCTCCAATAATTGGCTCCAATCTATTTGCTGAATAAGCCCATTCACCAAAGACATGTCACAAAGACGAAAATCAAACCGTTCATCTTCTTCTTCCTCATAAATATTCTCAGCATTCAGTTTTAAAACAATCGGCTTGTGATGTCGGTCTATCCTCAGCAACGGTATCGGCGGTTCAAAAATTTCTACGCAGGCTGTACTGCTGGTAAAAACCAAGTCGAGTAATCTGCCATTGTCGTTAACACAATAATTCTGCTGTTGTAAGCCCGTGATTAATAAAGATTGAACTAATGTTAACTCGGACTCAGCAGACGCATTCATCGGCAAAAAGCAATTCATTTTGTCGTCATAATCCCATCGCAAGTGTGGAAGATTGTAATCGCCTAACACAATTGTTTTATCACGATCTTTCGCCAGCAGAGACAATTGTTGAGTGCACGCTGCATGTCGTTCGTACAGCACGGGATCAGAATTTGGAGGTAGAAACACAGCGCAAATGAAAATGTTACCATCCTTCATCGCAATGCGGACAGCAGTTTGCTCTAGCATATCGGCTTCTGTAAAACTAACGGTTGTACTTTTTAAATTCATTTTAACACCGATTAGAACACCACCGCCTCGCTGACATTGGCTGGTAGCAGAGTTTCGGTCGCAACGATAAAGCATGTAATTATTGGTAAGTTCCGAGTCAAGAATATCTTTCTTCAGCCAAGTTTCAGTAAAAACTATAACATCATGATCACACGAAGCGAGAGCAAGAAACACATCGTTAGTTTTGGTTCGTAGGCCCCTTGTGTTTTGATAGAAAATTGTCAATGAACGAACGGTGCGAGGGTCGGATGTGTGGCTATTAGCTGATGCCGTTTTGCACGTACAATTTTGGTCTGTTGTCGAGTCATTTATTAAAACAATGTTACTGCGTGGAGTCATCGGCCGGGATAATGTGCGTGCGAAACAAATTTCAGTGCGGTCATACGGTGGCAGTCTTTGCTTATTGCGATTGGATTCCACCTGGCGTGGATGGGAATCGAAAGAACGTGCGTGTACTAGTAGTGTGCTGAAAATCAAACGGTCGGAAGACAATTCCTTTCTGCCAGGTCGATCTGGACAAAGCTAAATCTTTTAAATCCATCTCGATATCAGCTTTGAAAGAAACAAACGTGAGTTCCTCCAGTGTTTTTCCTTTTGGTACCAGCTTAATCACTTCCACTGTCTTGTCTGTGTTGAGGTTGTTAACGGTTCGGACAATGTCCTGTTATAAGACCAGTATAAAAGATTAGATCTTTCTTCGAAAACTCCAAGATTTTGCGAATCATTGAAATGTTTGGAGAGATAAACCGTTTCGACTGCCTACCAATGAAAATGTTATTCCAATTTCATTCCAGTTTCGCACATTTCGATAATCCATACTAAAATTCTATTTTTAAAGCAGAAGAAGATTAAGCTCAGTAAAAAAGCGCTATAACTTAACATGACTTAATTTGATGTTATGGTCGGGGCCACCATTGATCCCAATGATAATCACAACATGACAATAGTCAGAAAAGTTTTGAACAATTCAGTTAAATCGATTCTGCATGCATCCAAAGCATGGTAAAATATTGTATTTGTAAGGTAAAATTGTAAGTTTTACGTCCCTAACATCCAAAATTAGAGTAAGCTCTTGGACACTACGGAATAAAACGGCCATTTGGAGCCCCGAAAGCCCTGAAAGCTGATATTCCGGAGTGTCTAATTTGTTGTAGGGTAATTGATCTTGAATGGTCCTATTTAGCGCTTTTTAACACCACCACTCACACTCCTGCTTAATTTACTCGTCATTTATAAATAATATGTGGTGATGTTACTATTTGTTGGAAAGTACCACTTTTATACTACTTTTTACTACTTTGAAAATGTATAATTGATGAAACTTTTATTAAATATATCGTTTTTTGCCAAAGCCTTTTTTTAATCTTGAATGGACCCAACATGATCTTGAATGGACCTATTTCTGATTTTTGAATGGACCTAAATTAGGATTGTCATAGTTTCTTCCATGCAAATGAACAAAATAAAAACAAAGATATTTTTTTCAATAGTACAACTATACCTACTACTGCTATTTATTAATAGGACACAAGGTTGAACAGCTTTTATCTTTCTTATACTCTGTTAGAAAGGTATCAAAGTCGTTTGAAAAACATGAAATCGGTCACAGTCGCCGAGGGTCTTGTTTCAGCCCAACAATTGAACAATGTCTCAATGTTTTGGTATGTGTTGTGTAGGTATCTGTGTGTTTCATTTGTATCTTGGAAATTTATTATTACCTGTTGTTCAGATTCGGTTGAAACGATTTCCAGGTCATAAAAATTTATCTCGCCTGTTCGTTTCAAAAATTTAAACCATTCGTTAAAAAATACGTAATAACTTGTATTATACGTAGTTTATCAAGTAAAGCGTGATTTTTTTTATTGAAGTTTTTATTTATTGAATATTTCGAAAGCTAAGATTTTTACTGACGTAGGACTACGTTTTACTGTAAAGTTTCAAACGGTTTACGACAGCTCCGGTCGAATTTTTTGGACATAAAACCGTGGCAATCGTGAAAAATTCGTTGATTAGTGGTAATTATTCAATTTGTGACACATTTATATGCAATTTTTTCAGTTCAAAAATGTTCTAGATGATTTTGCCACGGTTTCGATTTTGGCAACATAGGTGACACGCATTTATTGTTAAATTCGAAATCAAACTGTAAATGGTGCTTGATAAAATTAAACTTGGTAATTTTACTAGGTTTATAAGGTTAGGTTAGAAGCTAGGGTTTAATTCTAAATGATAGTTGATGAAGAGCTATATCAGATAGAAAGTAGGAAGTTTCAAAAATGAATATATCTCAGGGTCACTCAATTTAGGTGGAGATTTTTAATCTATCTGTCAATCGACTAAAGGGTAATGTGAAGTCAATCTGCTTACGGAATATAATTTTACTTTATTCAGAGCCTCACAATCATTTTGACTATTTAGAAAATTATCAAATACAATATTATTTCTTTTGGCAAGTCTTATCACCAGATCCACCAGGCACCAGATCATTATCCAGGCCTTTACCTAATTTTGTAATTTTGTAGGTCGGTTGGGCATCGCAGAGTTTCACGAGGGTGACGAAGTTGGCATTCTTGACCATCAGAAGTGGCTGCTTCTTTTGCCTTTCTACTATATAAATATATAGTATAAAGGTATAGAAATCACTTGGAAAACCGGAAATGGAAAGAAGGTCCTGCGGGCCGAATGTCATATACCATTCGACTCAGTTTCGAAAACTGAGCATTTTCTGTGTGTGTGTATGTATGTGTGTGTGTGTATGTGTGTGTGTGTGTGTGTGTGTGTGTGTATGTGACGCTTTTAATCTCACTCACTTTTCTCGGAGATGGCTGGACCGATTTTAATGTTCTTAGTGTCAAATGAAAGGTCTAGGTGTCCCATTGGTCGCTATTGAATTTCATACTGATCGGACTTTTAGTTCAAAAGTTATGTATAAAAATATGAAAAATATGGGACTTCATTATCTCATAGGTCCCTTAACCGATTTGAACAAAATTGATTGCATATGAAAGAGGAGCCTTGCAAACCCTTAACTTCCAAATTTCATGACGATTGGGCTTGTAGTTTGAAAGTTACATAAAGAAATGTGAAAAAATAGTATTTAAAACATATTTTTGTAACATATAAGCATTAATTCAATGAAAAACATCACACATTTTATTATTATTTGAAAATTACTACTGAGATCTATCAAACGAAACCGAGTTATTTAAAATCGGACAGTTCATTCAAAAGTTATTTAAACTTTAACACTTAAGCACCGTATATTAAACCGTTAAAACGTGTGAATTCAAAACAAATGTTGATTGTACTCAATGTGTGTGATGTATGTGTGTATGTATGTATGTATGTATGTATGTATGTATGTATGTATGTATGTATGTATGTATGTATGTATATATGCTTGTATGTATGTATGTATGTATGTATATATGTATGTATATATGTATGTATGTATGTATGTATGTATGTATGTGTGTGTATGTGATCCCAAGCAACAATGTGAGTTTGATTGTACTCTTCTGGTGGTTTTCATGACCAATTTTGGTCTTGAATGTCATCATAAGAGTGTAATAAAACTCAAATTGTTACTTGGGATGACAATTTACAATTTTTAAATTTGCATTGAAATTCAAAAAAATATGTTTCTAACTTTTCTGAATCAATTGTCTGAAATTTTTGAAGCCTCTTAGTGGAATACAAAATTTGAAATTAAAGAAAAGAAAAAACTTTTACCGACTAAATCCCACTATTTAATATTTATTCGCAACAGATACGTATACGCTTTGAAATAAGATGCTGTTGAAGCCTGCACGTCGTAGGCGAACTACGTATCTGTTGCAAATAAATATTAAATAATGGGATTCAATCGAAAAGCTTTTTCTTTTCTTTGATTTCAGATTTCAATTGTCATTTTGTTCACTTGCTGTTACTCACAATTGTACACGAAAAGCAAACAGCGAAGAAAAGCAGTTAATTTAAGCATGAAGTGGTGTATAGGATTAAAAATGAGTTGATTTTTCCAAATAAATTTATACAAATTTCAAACAAATTTTGCGCATCAACAGATGCTCTTTTCAATCAATAGATAGAGCTTAGAAAGTTATATGAAAAATAGGAAGTAAACGTTGCACGGTAGTAATTTTGTAAGATTTGTTTTCGTTAATGACATTTTAAAGGACAGATGTCTTATGTCATGTATCATGTTTCAACAAATAAATCAAAAATGACAAACACTGAAAATCATATCGATCATATTTCCCATTCTCAAGCATGTTTAAGGCGCAGCTTTTGCAACCCTCTTGTTTTCCTAACCCTCCAACATTGTAAAAACGATGCGATCAAGCTAATGACTATCTTTTCATGAAAGTACATTCAAAAAAAGCATAAGTTTTGATTTTCATGCAAAAATAATTATCTGAAGGAGCGCCAGCTAAGAAAAAGTTCAATTTCTCTTTTTCATATCTAATGCTCTATTCAGTTATTTTTTCTAATTCAGATATATTGCAAAATTGAAGCCAAGCAAACTAATAGTAAAATTTTGAGATTAATCATTTTGTTGTCGATATTCTTTGTCTTCAAAGGCGAAGTATAATAATAATTTTTTTGAACTCTTGTTTTTCAAAGATGCTAACTTTTGAACACATGGTATTAATTAATTAGCAACAAATCTGTTCTGAACACATATTTCATATTGTCAATTCAAAACAAGTTTCCTATGTGGCTCTGAAGCCCGAAAGTTTAGGCCGACCGATTATAAAACTAAATAAGGTGTTACAAGTATCTACGCACACAAGGAAAGAAAATTTAATTATTCTACGCAATACGTTGTGAATTTTACTGGCAAATAAGGATTTTGAGGAATACGGAACGGATATTTAAAAATATAGTCAAGTTAATTATACATAGATGTTCCTGAGAAATTAAATGATGATTATTGTGACAGTAGAAAGGCTAGGTCACGCCGCTAGGTGGATTAATTCGGGTTTTTTGTTTTGTGACTACAGGAGGTGGTTGACTTTTATTGGCCTTAGGGTTTTCGGTGAGCGTGCTGAAGATGTTTTGAAGCTTTGGTACATGCTTGATTAACGTGTTTAAACTATTTCTTGTCTGAGTTTTGTCAAAACTTAAGTTAATTTATTGCTGTGTTTATATGGAAAATACAGGACGTTATTCGTTCATGAAAAAATTTGTTTGATTCCTATAATTTTTACGATTTTGCCCGTTAAGTCTGTAGAGAGTTATGCAGGGATAACCACTTTAAATAGAGTTGGAATATTAGCTTCGTAACTTATTCCGAAATTCCAATACAATAAGGCTATAGATAAATCTGCGGAATCGTATTATCAAATAACTTCATTCATTCTTCTGTGCCTACCTTTAACGATACAAGAACTGTTTCGTTTAGCATAATTTTTTTTACACAGGGCGACCAAATTGGGAAAATTTTACTCTACTTATGTAGATTACCAAAAGTGTTTCGTGCTAAAACAAATACGTAAAATCCAATTGAAAAACTTAAGTGTAACTGCTTTTCTGCTAAATGCCAATGACGCAAAAATAGCTCTATTTTAACAGAAGGCAATTAGTGTCCCTCTTATCTTTTAATCCATCTTATCTTTCAATCAATAAGAGTTAAAATTTTTGCACAATACTGAGAATAAATTAAGTTTACATAATTTTATGCATAAAATTACATATGTTATGCTAACTAGTTAAGAAGACCTTTTAGTTTTAAAACTAGAGCGTTGTACATTGTAACAAATACTGTGAAGCAACTACGAAAAAGGATGAGTAATAGTTTGTTTTATCAATAAGTTTTAACTAAGTTTTAATTCGGGTTTAACTAATAAGTTTAACTAAGTTTTAATTTGGGCTAGAAATTAAACCTACTTTCAATATACCCGTATACGGAGATACAAGTGACAACATGCAGTTTCAATGAATATACAGTAGAGTGTCCCAAAATAGCACTATGTCAGAAAACCCGGGGGCTCACCCCTCAAATGATAGCTTAGGGTGTCACAACAAAACTTTTATATGACGCCAACATTGGTTGCCGCGATTCAGGGGTCGCACATTTGAGTTTTATGAAAAAATGGCATTTTTCAGGAGTAAATTCAGAAATATATTTTTAGAAACGTTAAAGTAGGTGAAAAAAGGTACTTAACTATTTTTTTCACAATCATTGGGATCTGATACATTCATAAAAAAGTTATGGTGGCATGTCTGGAGTCATATTTAGTTACAAAAATTTATTAAATTTGGCAAAAATTTAAAATTTTCGAAATTTCATTTAAATAAACGTCAAAACAGGGTATCGAACAGTATCTCAGAGTAACGTACGTATACTGTATAGATGAGAAATTTTATGACGAACAACTTTGCCGAAGAAAGTATGGACATATCTTCAAATCTCGCTGAGGTATTCACGTTTTTCTGAAGGCGGGACCAAACATATTTTCGCAATTTTTAAATTTTAGTAGTTCCGCGTGAAAAAGGTAAATGATAAAACTTGAAGTATGTCTTCTAAACGTTACCTATGTGTTGGATAGGAAGAAATATGCACCTTCCATAGAATTTGGCACCATTTAGGCTCAAGAATCGCTTTAAAAAAGGGCGTATTTATTTTAATAGGTACTATGTTTGAAAAATCGTATCTCCCGAAACTAGGTTTGCTCCAAAATGATGCCTAAGCGTGAGTTGCAGAAAATTGATTTTTCAACCTGAAAAAATAAACACTGAAATTTTTTTTACCCTTTTTTTACTATCTTAGATGGTAGAATCAGCATGGTGTATTCAGACAAATATTAATTCTAGTAATATTTATTCTAGTTGCTAACATGGTAATATAACGCGGATAACATATGAAAACGGCACGTTTATAATAAAAATGTAAAATATATTAAACTTTTTTTTAAATATCTTAAATACGGCTGCATTTAGAAGCTAATTATTATTTTGAACACGTGTTGTCAAGCACATATGAAGTTGTTCTTCAAATTCAAATTACATATATGTATAACGAGAAATATAAGAATAATAAGAAATGTAATAATAATCTTAGGTTACAAAATATTCATAAAATGTTGCACCATTTCAGAAAAAGTCTCAAAATGTATCAAATCACCACTATTTTTCCAAAAAAAAATCGAGGTTACCATTTCCTGTATATTTTAATTTTACATTTTTTCCTGACTTTGGAGCATAGTGAATTTTTTTTCAGTGTTTATTTTTTCATGTTTAAAACTCAATTTTCACAAAACTCACGCTTAGGCTTCATTATGGAGCAAACCTAGTTTCAGGAGATACAATTTCTCAAACATAGTACCTATTAAAATAAATACGCCCTTTTTAGAAGTGATTCTTGAGCCTAAATGGTGCCAAATTTTTTTAAAGGTGCATGTTTCCTCTTATCAAAACCGTAAGTGATGTTTAGAGCAAACAGTTCAAGTTTTTTCATTTACCTCTTTCACCTGAAACTGCTAAAATATGAAAATTATAGAAATGTGTTTTGTTCCGCCTTCAGAAAACGGTGAATATCTCAGCGAGATTTAAAGATACATCCTTACTTTCTTCGGCAAAGTTGTTCGTCATAAAATTTCCCATCTATACTGTTTAGCTACGTTGTTCTAAGACACTGTTCAATACCCTGTTTTGACGTTTATTTAAATGAAATTTCGAAAATTTTAAATTTTTCCCGAATTCAATAAATTTTTGTAACTAAATATGACTCCAGACATGCCACCATAACTTTTTTATGAATGTATGAGATCCCAATGATTGTGAAAAAATAGTTAGGTACCTTGTTTCATCTATTATAACATTTCTAAAAATATTTTTTTGAATTTACTCCTGAAAAATGCCATTTTTTCATAAAACTCAAATGTGCGACCCCTAAATCGCGGCAACCAATGTTGATGTCATATAAAAGTTTTGTTGTCACATCCTAAGCTATCATTTGAGGGGTGAGCCCCCGGGTTTTCTGACATAGTGCTATTTTGGGACACTCTAATATACAGTGATGTCTCGAAGCGCAAAACTAGGTCCATTATAAAATCAATACCAGGTCCATTCAAGATCACAAAAGAGGTTTAACATTTTCAAGGAATTTGAAGATTTTACTGGTTTTACTGAACTTTTAAATACCTAAATTGAAATTACACATATTTTAGCATCATTTTAAGAGTATTGTTTTATTTCAAACCAGAAGGGTTCCGGGTAGTAACAGTTTGAAAATACTCTACGGTGACTGCCAAAACGCTGAAAAACAGCTACTTTTAAATACGCGGCAATAAAGTGGTTTTGGCTATAGGGGAGAGTAGTCAACAGTGAGACAACAGGAACAGTGAGACATCGGGAATAGCTTCGCCATAAAACGTACAAGATCCATGATATTTTCCTGCAAAGTAAAGTTTGTAAATCTATATCACATAATACAGTTTGAGAAAAATTTGTTAATTTTTTAGTATATTTTTCAACAAAAGTCGTTTTTGGGAGGGTCAAAGTAAATTTTATTGCGATCATTTTCAGGTGATTTTTAACGGCAAATCGCATAACTAATCCAAATTAAAGTTACTACATGGCATCTCATAGGAATGAGAGATAAAAATAAAAAATATAAGACCATCGAATTGTTTGCTAACACCACTATTTCACTATTTCTTATAAAACATTCGTATTGGGAACAGTGAGACAAACAGATGTGAGAAATGTGAGAAAATTGTAAATCAATCCATATAAATTGATTGCAAATGAGTTCTGAAGTGTAAGTTGAAGGTCAGATAACCAGGATTTGACCTTTATATGAATATAAATGTAGATGTGAAAAAAATCGGAATTTTCAATAATGCACAACGATAATGTATCCTTTATGCAAAAAATAAACAGTACGACTTCTAAACTATTCTTTGTTACCAAAAAATATGGTTTAAGTTTAATTCTAATATGTGTCTCAGTATTCAATACTCGTTGTCTCACTCTTCCCACCTACTGGGGAACAGTGAGCCAAAAAGACACCTTCACATTTGCGTTTGTAACTATTTTATCTTTTAACCAAAAGGGCTGAAACTTTTTTTCAGACAACTAGAAGGATATATCTTTCAAATGGATTGAAGGCCTCGTTGGTAACTATCACCAAAAAAAATTTAAAATTTTTGGAAAAAAAGTGTCTCACTGTAGACGTCTCTCCCCTAATTTTAATTTAATTTTAGTATATTTACGTTCAAAAATGATTCAAGATAAACATAAAATTAATATTCAATACAAAGACTTGTTAGGTATATCCTAAAATTCTTATTTAAAAATAGGTCCATTCAAGATCAGAATTCGACTAGGTCCATTCAAATTCATTTACCCTATTTTTGTTTTGATCTATCTACTACCTATGACAGCAAAAAATAACCCCACTGCAATTCGGAATATCTCCGACCAAACCGGTACCAATTTTCACTCATATATTGTTCAGTTTATTGATTCCTCATTCTAATTAGGTTCTTTTGAAACAAGTTGAATGGAATGGAAAATGGAATATAGCACCCCAATTTTCGGCGTCGGGATTTACAGGTTAAGCACAATTGTCACCTGTAACCTGTAGCAGGAATTAGAAAGCTTAGTTGGTGAAGGAAAGTTGATCGAGACTAACCCGATGATAATTACTTTAACTTTGCACATATTGGGTAATTTGGATATGAAAACTCGTTGAACTGTAAAAAATATGCTTGTCACTAAGAAATGCAACATAATAATATTGCACTTTATTTTTTTGACCCTTCAAATTTCGAAAATTTTTGAAGAGGGGGGCGACATAAACATTTTTTCAAATTTGTATAAGCCAGGCTTACAAATTTGAAAGAAAGTTAATATCCTGGTCCTAAAATATTGTTGAAGGGGCGACAAGAAAAAAATAATAACATGAAACCTATAATAACTAAACAAAAGAGAAGAAACTAGCATTTATTTGTCGATATTCTTAAAAATTTAATACAAAAATTTTGTACAGTATTTAAAATTTAGTTCAAACCGAACCAAACCAAACACATAAAGTGACATAAAGTAAGCATCCTGGTAGGAATGAACCAGTTTGATAATAGTGGAGTATCACAGGATCACCTTAGAGAGCCACAAACGTATAACTTGACCTTTATTTGAATTTTGCTTTGAACTTGCGTGTCACTCGGTTAGTTACCTTGTTTTTTTGAATAATCGAATTCCGTGTCACTTACTAGTTCAGAACTCGGTAACCACGAAATAGCATCGTAATCTAATCATAGTGTGAAAATGGCAGTTCAGGTCCCTACAACTTTTTTACTTGGAACGCAAATGCTGTGGTACCGACATGTTATAAGAAAACAAATCTCTGAAATTATTTACGTTTGAAACCGCTTGTTTGTTGGCCATGAATAGCAGGCCATGATGCGTCTTGTCCAATAATAACGTGTTTACCTTTGTATACTAAGAATGCAAACCGTTTCGAAAATGCCATGTTTCGAACAGTTCACTGACACCCTTTCTGTATGCATCCAATGCATGGTAAAAAACCGAATTAACCCACCTAGCGGCGTGACCTAGCCTTTCTACTGCCACAATAATCATTATTTAATTTCTCTGGAACATTTATAATTAACTCGACTATATTTTTAAATATCCGTTCCGTATTCCTCAAACTCCCTATTTGCCAGTAAAATTCAGTAGAATAATTATATTTTCTTTCCTTCGGTGCGTAAATACTTGTAAGCGTCATTTATGTTACTTGATGAACACCTTATTTAGTTTTATGATATTTACGTGATTTATAGAAAAATAATGTAAACACAAAAGATAATATTTAAAGACTTATATAGAATACAGACTTATATAGAATATATATAGAAAATTAGAATTTAACCCTCTAACGGGTCTACAGACGGCCTTAACTTTCGGGCCTCAGAGGCACATACGAAACTTGTTTTGAATTGATAATATGAAATATGTGATTTTAGCAGATTTTTTGATATACCATGCGTTCAAAAGTTAGCATCTTTGAAAAACAAGAGTTCAGAATACTTCGCTTTTGAAGAAAAAGGATATCTACAACAAAATGATTAATCTCAAAATTTTACGAAATCAAAATTTTTAAATTTTAGTTTGCTGGGCTTCAATTTTGCAATATATCTGAATTAGAAAAAATAACTGAATAGAGCATTAGATATGAAAAAGAGAAATTAAACTTTTTCTTAGCTGGCGCTCCTTCAGATAATTATTCTTGCATGAAAATCAAAACTAAAGCTTCTTTTGAATGTACTTTCATGAAAAGATAGTCATTAGCTTGATCGCACCGTTTTTACAATGTATCCCGTTAGAGGGTTAGGAAAACAAGATGAGGACGAAAAATAGTGAGATTGGGAAATATGATCGATATAATTTCCAGTGCTTGTCACTTTTGATTTATTTATTAAAACATGATACATGACATAAGACATCTGTCCTTTAAAATGTCACTAACGAAAATAAATCTTACAAAATAACTACCGTGCAACGTGTAACATTTCTAAGCTCTAGTATCTATTGATTGAAAAGAGCATCTATTGATGCGCAAAATTTGTTTGAAATTTGTATAAATTTATTTGGAAAAATCAACTCACTAGTATTTTTAATCCTATACATCACTATACCCACATGCTTAAATTAACTACTTTTCTTCGCATTTTGCTTTTCTTGTACAATTGTGAGTAACAGCAAGCGAAGAAAATGACAATTGAAATCTGAAATCAAAGAAAAGAAAAAACTTTTCGATTGAATTCCACTATTTAATACTTATTTGCAACAGACACGTACTGCCCATAAATGCATAACAGTCCCATCTGACTTTTCACCACTTTTGAGATAAACCTGGGAATCATCTTTAAATTAACTGTTCTTTCAATATTTCAAACAAAAAAGTTATGTTTGTTCTCAAGATGTTGAAAAAAATATCAAACTATGTCAGTCCCATATTACAAATAAACGCATAACAGTCACAGTAGTAAAAATATATCAATAAGTATCTGTTTTTTTGGAAATGCCTGGACCGATTCGACTGCAGCAACTACCAAACGGAAGATTTTATTGTCTAGAAGAACACAATTGAGGAGAATTTGGATCGGATGTACGATTCCGAAGTTATAGTGGGAACAAGTTCCGGAATACATGGGACTTGAACATAGAAGCACCTTGAATCACAACAAACCCATCATGTGACACCTATAAATACACGGATTTGCAAATCTAGACTATTGGTAGTCGTATAAAGTGTTCAAGACGTCATTGGCCGCATCTAAACATGTCCGTGAATGTTCCAGATACCTCTACGGGGATCAGTTTCTGAATTTAACTAAAATGCAACATGTGACTTCTCTAAGTCGGTGCTCGAAATTGCAAAACTAGTTTGAAATAGTTCATTTGTTGTCACATATAGTGTCCAGGATCACATTGGTCATACTCGGACACGTTATGGGACCTCACTCAAACTCACTGTAAAGTCAAGATAACAAATTACAATAAAAAGGAGAAAAGGCCAGGAAGAGATTTGAGTCAAAAAGGACATTTTGAACAATTGAATTGAACGAGCACGTGAATTATCAAAACAACAACGACACGTGGTCTTGAAAGTACTGCCGAGTCACCGACAACGCAAGGATCAAGGCATGCTGTGGCTGTGACTGTTATGCGTTTATTCTTTCTTATTCAAGCACAAATAAACGCATATCAGTAGCTTCGGCAGTTTTTCTAAGTTTTGGAACAAATTTTATATCACTTGTGAACAAATTGCTTGTAAAAGTATTCTGTTATGTACATTCAAGTGATTTTATGACGATCTGGACGATTTGTTTCCAAAATCGATTCAATATTAAAGAAAAATTGTCGTGGCTTCAACAGCGTTTTTCGTAGTTGCACGTTTTTGCAGATGTGACTGTCTTCCATTTATGGGCAGCGTAGTTCGCCTACGACGTGCAAGCTTCATCAGTGTCTTATTTCAAAGCGTATACGTATCTATCACGAATAAATATTGAATAGTGGAATCTAGTCGGTAAAAGTTTTTTCTTTTCTTTAATTTCAGAACTCGTATTCCACTAAGAGGCTTCAAAAACTTCAGACAATTGACAGACGAAAACAGACACTGAGGAAGCCTGCAAGTCGTAGGCGAAATACGTATCTGTCATTGAATAAAATACACATAGTAGAATTAAATTGGATAAGTTTTCTTATTTTTTATTTTTAGGTTTCGTATTCTACTAAGACGCTCCAAAAACTTCAGTTGTATTTTAGAATAATCCAAATCTGTCACTTACTAGTTCAGAACTCGGTAACCACGAAATAGTATCGGAATCTAATCTTCTCGTAAAAATGGCAATTTAAGTCCCTAAAATTTTTTTACTTGGAACGCATGTTCTATGCTACTGACATTTTTTAAGAAAAAAAATCTCTGACACCATTCACGTTTGAAACCGCTTGTTTCTTGGTCAACCTTTTACCCATATAAATATCATCCCATTCCTCAGCTGATGCCGGTTCTCAACAATAACGTGTTTATCTTTGATATATTAAGGATTCAAACGCACCACTATCAGAAGCGATTGTCATTGTTTGACTAATATCATTTGTCCAGTCCGCTGCTGCACTTCGGATGAAGTGTAGTACTGCCCTGGGACTTGTTTTCCAAATATCAGGACTTCTAACACCCCTCTGTCGAAGAACCTTGATCTTTAATTGAAAAATTCCGAACATCGGCATAACAGGTGCTCCGAGTCTTTTTTTTTGTGCCGCAGAATCGACATATATCACCTTGCAGTTTCCCCATAAGCTTCAGATAGCGGTTTGGACAATGTCCTGTTATAAGATCAGTATAAATATTTAGATCTTTCTTCGAAAGCTCTAGGATTTTACGAATTGTTTGGAGAGATAAACTGTTTCGACTGCCTAGCAATGAAAGTGTTATTCCAATTTAATTCCACTTTCGTACATTTCCATACTTAAGCTCAGTAAAAGAGCAATATAACTTAACATGACTTGATTTGATGTAATGGTCGGGCCACCGTTGATCCCAATGATAATCACAACATGACAATAGTCAAAAAAGTTTCGAACAATTCAGTGATATCCTTTCTGTATGCGTCCAATGCATGGTACAAAATTGTATCTTTAAGTTTGTCATCCCTTACATCTAGGGTTGCCAAGTCTGAAAATTACAAAAACCGGCCGGTCGATCCTGCCTTCAAAAAATGCGGGGGGGGGGGGGGGTTGTGGCAGCATATTAGAGGATTTGTCTGTAATGTGTAACGTGCGTTAGACAGTTTCCTGTGTAAATTATTGAAGATAGCTAGTTTTTGAGTGACAATTACTTGCTTCTGGCGCTAGTGGACAATTTAATGTATATTACCGCCAGAGGCAAGGTATTATCATTGCAAAACTAGCTATCTTCAATGATCCAATGTTTAGGATTGGTAATAAATTTATCAGAAAATTTAACAAACCAGGCAAAAAGTACAAATCCGGCTTTATACGTCAGAAAACCGGCCTTTTTGCTGGATTGACCGGCCACCGGCTTTGCAAGTGAAAAACCGGTCGGGCCGGCCAAAAACCGGTCACCTAGCATCCCTACTTACATCCAAAATTAGGGTAGGACATGGGCACTACGGAATAAAACGATCAATTTGGAGCCTCGAAAGCACCGAAAGCTGATGTTCCGGAGTGTGTAATTTGTTGTATTTCTATTTTAATCTTATCTACTACCAGGGATGGTTCTATCACTTTGACTCAATTTTGATTCATTTGACAGTACCGTCTCAGCCGAGCCAAATATGACAGTTATTTATGGGACATTTATAGTACTAGTTCTTATCTACAATTTTGTTGACTGAAGTTTTGCTGTATCTTTTGTAGTTACGGTGCTACAATGCTAGTAACTCATCAGTGACTAAATGAACGTTCATTTAGTATCTAATAAGATACTAGCATCGTAGTACCGAAACTACAAAAGAACAAAAGATACAGCAAAACTTTCTTCTGCAAAATTATAGATAATTACTTGCTCTTCAAATGTTCCATATATAACTTTGCCATATTTGAATCCGCTGAGTCGATACTGTCAAATGAATCAAAATTTAGTCAAAGTGATCGAACCATCCCTGTCTACTACCTATGACAGCAAAATATAATCCCACAGCAATTCGGAATCCTGGGGGGGGGGGGGATTTGGGTGACATAAACTTTTTTTTTCCAATTTGTATAAACCTTCAATGCTTATATGTTACATAAATATGTTTTAAATACTATTTCATGAAATTTAGAAGTTAAGAGTTTACAAGGCTCCTCTTTCATATGCAATCAATTTAGTTCAAATCGGTTAAGGGATCTATGAGATAATGAAGTTCCATATTTTTCGTATTTTTATACATAACTAAACTAACTATACATAACCCGATCAGTATGAAATTCAATAGCGACCTATGGGACACCTAGACCTAGACCTTGACACTAAGAACATTAAAATCGGTCCTGCTATCTCCGAGAAAAGTGGGTGAGATTGAAAGCGTTATATACACACACACACACATACACACACACACACACACACACACACACACACACACTTACACACACACACACACACACACTTACACACACACACACACACTTACACACACACACACACACTTACACACACACACACACACACACTTACACACACACACACACTTACACACACACACACACACTTACACACACACACACACTTACACACACACACACACACTTACACACACACACACACACACTTACACACACACACACACTTACACACACACACACACACACACACACACACACACACACACACACACACACACACACACACACACACACACACACACTTACACACACACACACTTACACACACACACACACACACTTACACACACACACACACACACACACTTACACACACACACACACACACACACTTACACACACACACACACACACACACACACACACACACACACACACACACACACACACACACACACACACACACACATACACACACACACACACACATACACACACACACACACACACACACACACACACACACACACACACACACACACACACACACACACACACACACACACACACACACACACACACACACACACACACACACACACACACACACACACACACACACACACACACACACACACACACACACACACACACACACACACACACACACACACACACACACACACACACACACACACACACACACACACACACACACACACACACACACACACACACACACACACACACACACACACACACACACACACACACACACACACACACACACACACACACACACACACACACACACACACACACACACACACACACACACACACACACACACACAGATTATGCTCAATTTTCGAAACTGAGTCGAATGGTATATGACATTCGGCCCGCAGGACCTTCTTTCCATTTTCGGTTTTCCAAGTGATTTCTATAGCTTTATACTAGTAGAAAGTAGAACGGCAAAACTGTATCTTTTAGTTTTACAGTGACACAAATCCGTATTCGTACGGCACCTTGCAGATTTCGTTTTTCTACATTCGAAAGTTTAACAAAAGTTTTAGGGACATGTTATTCAAGTAAAATCATAGTGTCAGATGTTAATTTTAAGGTATGATATCTGGTTTTGGAAAAATGTTTTTTTTATCTGAACAAAAAAATATTATAAATTAGCGTATGAAAAAATCCACCCAAATCCATATTCGTACGGGCTTCGAATCAGCACTTTTGATTTCACAGATGTGGCTTAATTTCAAAGATTAGCATTTAGTATGGTATCCCTTGGTCATTGCAACTGCCTTTAGTCGTTTTGGAATGCTGTCTACCAATTGTTTCGTGTAGTCGGTGGGAATTTGGTCCCATTCGTCCATTAAGTACTTTCTAATATCGTTTTTGTTCGAAATTTGATGGTTTCTAACTTTTTTGTAAAAATATTCCAAAAGGTTTTCAATGGAATTGTTGTCTGTAGATGTTGTATTAGAGTATCAATTAGTATTGAGCAGTTGTAAAGTAACCATGTGGGTTTCTTAAGTGCTTGGTACTTTGGGTCATTGTCTCGGTAAAACTTGAACCTCTGACTAAATCCCATTTTGTAGGTACTTTTCTTCAAATTTTGATTTAAAATGTCTAAATAGACATTTTGATTCATTATACCATCGATGAAGACTAAATTGCCAACACCTTTAGCTGTAATCAACCCGCTTACCACCACTCCACTCCAACCGAGTTTAACCATCGCTTTCAGATTTTTTACATTTAGCTCATCGTTTGGTTTTTCCCATACAAAACGACGACCATCTGAGCCAATTTTCAACCGATGGTTATGATTAATGATAACCATGATTTCTTTGTTTTTTATCGGCCTTTAAGACCCACATGAAATGAAATTTTTAAAATGCGTTAATCATGTCTAAAACCTTTGATAAAGTTGAAATTATTCCAAAAAAACTACAAGGTATACAGCCCTAAGGGTTGAACGAAAGGACTAATGTAAACTGCATTTCTGGAATATGTATGTTTATGAGAAATTGATAGTGCCATTCTTTAATTGAATTTTTTAAAAAGAGGAGCGAAATATTCAAGTTCAATTCTTCATTGAATGCAATGGTCGCTTTGAAAATACGTGGACGGGGGTTCATAAGTACAAGGCCTGCAACCAATGAGACATAGAGATTTCTTCTAAAAATCACTTGCATCATAAAGGTTGAAATGGTAATGAATGACCAGCCCTCAGATTATTGTATTGAATATGATTATGCGTAGTTTGACATGTTTCAATAATCTTACTATAAGGCCATTACAAATATTTTAAAAAGTTTTTGTCCTCCCGGTGTTGGGCCACTGAAGGGGTATATGGGTTTTAGGTATTTTTATTTAAAGTTTAAACGTGAAAACCAAATCTATTCTTGCTTTTAATATGTACGTAATTATTTTCTATGCAAAAATCTAAGAAAAAAATAAAAAAACGAACGCAAGTATGGCTCATACGCAAAAATTTCTGTTTTATTTGTATGAGAGTCCTTATTCTCAAACCATCATAAAATAAATTCATGCCTCCAATAAGCCCCACATGCCAAATTTGGTTCCATTTGCTTGATTAGTTCTCGAGTTATGAGGAAATTGGTATATTATTTGTATGGGAGCCCCCTCTTAAAGTGGGGAGGGGTCTTAGTTCACCATAGAAAAAATTCTTGCCTTCTGAAACCACCACAGGTCAAATTTGTTTCCATTTGCTTGATTAGTTCTAGAGTTATGAGTAAATCTGTATTTCATTTGTATGGGAACCTCCCCTCCCCTCTCTTAGAAGGGAAAGGGTCTCAGTACACCATAGAAAAAAATCCTGCCTTCTGAAACCTCCACATGCCAAATTTGATTCCATTTGCTTGATTAGTTCTCGAGTTATGAGGAAATTTACAAATTATTTGTATGGGAGCCCCCCTCTTAAAGAGGGGAGGGGTCTTAATTCACCATAGAAAAAATCCTGCCTTCTGAAACCTCCACATGCCAAATTTGGTTCCATTTGCTTGATTAGTTCTCGAGTTTTGAGGAAATTTGTCTTTCATTTGTATGGGAGCCCCCTCTCTTACGCCCTTCTTAAAATTGGTCGCTAAAATTGCTGGTCATTTTATCTATCCAACGACATATAAACTGTTCAGTTTCGTTCAGTAGTTTAGTTATCAGCATTTGAAATCTTTCATTCAAACGTTACCCTTCTATTTTCGTTTTCATAAAGTGCTACCTAGTCCCAGTAAACAAAGACGTAGTCCTACGTCAAAATGCGTTTTTTTTGTTTTGTTGTGAACAAATTCTCAAATATCTACAGTACTATTATTTTTACAGAAAAATAAAGTTCAACTAATCGATAGCAAATTTTCTCCTCTTTAATAGGAAAAAAGAGATTTGAAATTGGTGCATCGAAGCCGGAGAAATTTGTATTTATGTGCATGAACTTTTTTTCTTTAAGCAAAATTTAATGCATATCTCAAAAACTATCCTACTTTAAATTCTTCTGACCACATTTTCGAATTCAGCGGCCAATTTTACATAAAAAATCACCTTCAGCTTACTGAGTTCATAAATGCCGTTAACTAGTGTTACCAGACTATTCACTATTCAACGTAGAAACAGATCATGAAATTTACTGTTTGGTTTAGTGTGACTTCGATTCGTTTTATAAAATAGTTATAATGAATTCATGGATACCGTTCTGATTCAAACTTAGAACAGTCTCAAACTTCGAACACTTCAGAATAAAATGCTCGTTAGTATCGCTAATATAATAAAATATTATGCTTATTATACACCAACGTGTTCGTCAGAATGTCCTCTATCTGGTGAGGCATGACAGGGAACTGTAGGACTCCTTGTAAGAAATCAGCAAGCGCTGCAATAAAGTAAGAACTCAGATTTTCACTTGGCTCGCTTACTCTTAGCGTTTCGTGCAAAAGTAGTTGTTTTTTCGTTTGCATTATTTTACCAATTTTAGAATGATTACCTTCCAACTACGTGATTATTAGATAAGTGCAAGGTATTTTTGTACTAAAGCATAGTTAAAATAGAATATTTCATGCATTATTTCAATGATATTACATAAATTAAAGTGTTCGAAGTTTGAATCACGTTTTGAGGAGTGATTCAAACTTCGAACACCAATCCCGGTTTTTCCTTTGGGAAAATTAATTGTCTGCATTGATAAAGCTGTAGAAAGTAAGCTTCCTTTAGATGTTGTGCATGGAGTTCGAGAATATTAGCAATAGACTTCAAAAATATGGATTGAAACTAATTATTGTGCGAAAAATTTAAATCATACTGTTAGGTGGATTTAAAAAGACAGTGTTTAGAAAAAGGATGTAATTTCACTCATTTAAGTTGAGTGACACTAAAAACATTAATATGTATAGAATTAATACAAATGTTCGATGTCTGAGACTGAAATATTCGAGCTTTGAATGTCCACGCGTTAGCCTCTTATCCAGCAACTCCGATCCCGACTTCCACGCGATACCAGCCGGAATACGAGCAACCTTAGCGGAGGTCGGGTAACCAACCTCGGTGGAAACTAAGGTCGTATACTAACCGGGAAGGAGGTGTAGTGAGTCTCGGCACTATAAGATGGCAGCCCCATCGCGTGACTCGGTAGTGTTGCCCCAGTACGGCTACACACCTAAATTAAATTAAAACTAACAACATTCAAGCATGTTCGGAGCGGAATATTCGGCATCGACCTAGGCGACGGAACAAGGACGACGAATGGAGACTCAGTACTTGGAGCTGCAGATCGCTAAATTTCGCAGGTTGCGAGCGGGTGCTGATTGAACAGCTTGAACCCCGCAAACTCGGCATCGTTGCTCTGCAGGAAATCTGTCGCAAAGGAGAGAAGGTATGGAAGATCCGTGGCGGAAAGGCCCAGTTTTACTAGAGCGGTGGCGCTACCAACGAACTGGGAACGGGCTTTGTAGTGCTGGACGTGCTCCGTAGTGCTCATGAGGAGAAAAAAGCGCCAAAAGGAGGACAGAGATCGTGAAGAATTAGAGCAACTATTCCGAGCTAATGACACGCGCAAGTTTTATGAGAAGGTGAACCAAACTCGGAAGGGCTACACACCGAAAATTGACATGTCTAGGAACGAGGGAGGAAATCTAATTACAAACGAGCGCGAGGTGGTCGACAGGTGGAAGCAGTTATTCGATGGACACCTCAATGGCGAAGTCGCAGAAGGAGGCGGAACGGAAATTAACCTAGGAGCGCCCATGGAGAATAGTAATGTCCTAGCACCTGATCTCCAAGAAGTCAAACGAGAAATCGGGCTGCTGAAGACCAATAAAGCCGCTGGGAAGGACCGCCTGCCGGCCGAGCTTTATAAACATGGCAGAGAAACGCTATCAAAGGCTCTACACTGGGTTGTTTTGAGGATTTGGGAGGAGGAAAAGCTACCGGAGAAATGGATGGAAGGAGTGCCCAGCAAACCAGATATCGTATATTCATGTCGAGATTTAATCTTATATAAATAGATATCACATCGGACTCGTATAAATGTACACATGTTGTTAGCACATTGTGTAAGTTTCATCGTATGTAATGCACACGATGATTGATATACGAATTAATAGTAAAAATCGTAAATAGGTCGAAAGATAATCGGGTTCTGCTTAGCGAATATCGCATCTGACGATTTCTTAGATTTAGTTACCAACAATGGCTATCATGAAGATGTAATCGTATTTAATTACAGTTTTCATCGGATTATGTTTTGCAAAATGTCTCATATGACATCGTTTTAGATTTATATACAAGCAGTGATAATCATGAGTTTCTAGGTGCATTAAAATATGGTTTGCATCAAAACACGTTCAAATTTGTTGTTATTTCTTTACAACAAAAACAACAAAAACAAAAAATAGAGAGATTTCAAAGATACGTTCTTAATGCAGATTTGTCAACCAAAAAAATTAACGGTTTCTTCGCTTTTATTTTAAATTTAAATATCTATTTATCTCTTTTGTTAAAATTGAACTTATTTTTATTGTGGCGGAATATTTAAAAAACTATTATCTGGTTTGAAAAACTTTTACAATTACCTTTTTAACTATTTTAAAAATGTTAATAATTCAAAAAAGCACGCCTTAATATTAAGCAGCAAGCATATTATGATTAAGTCATACTGACAAGACAATAAAAGATCTTTTTGAAAAAGCACTCTTTGATGAGTTTGATTGTTTTTTGGCGTATTTAAACCACGTAACGTAACGTTTTAAAAATTAAAAATGTTAAAAATAGAAACTCATAATTTTTTAGATATTTCTCTGATAGGTAAGTGAACGAACGGAAATCTTAAAATTTACCAAGGAGAGTATTTCTCAGAACTGGGCAAGTCTAGATTATGATCCATTCCGCTAATCTAAATGCCTTAATATCAGTGCATCTTGTGGCTTTTCAGAAGAAATGCAAATGTTAAGTGGAATTGCAAAAAGACATTCAGCATTAAACTGGTACAGTATAATGTTTGATGCTTATTATTGTAAGCAATTTTAAACTGTCCTGTAGCACCTAAATGGTCAGCATTCTTTTTTAAATAACTTTTAATTTCTTTTTAAGAACTTCTGAAATAACAGACAACATTTTTGTACTTGAGCTTTAATAATATTATCTCCATGTAATCAAATATGAATATGCATATAACGTATTCTAATGTATAATTAGAACAATCTGTACCACGGAATGCTAACAAAGGTACTGCATATCATTCCATGAAGTCAGTATTATCATTAAAATTAACGATCAAATGCAAACTTATTTACGACGCTGTAATTCAGTCACAATTGACACAAACTCGTATGTCAGATGAGAATAAATCAAATCCGTACTTAATGTTCAATGCATCAGATAAGATCTCATTGCTTACATGTACAATGACTTCGGTTTAAGATGTGCAAAAATATCATTGAGATACTGATGTACCAGTAGCTTAAAGGTAATGAACAAATATTGCGGTACAGGTGGTTCTTGGTTCTAAACCAGGTGAGTACAGCTTGTTTTAAATGATGTAGACAAAAAAGTTATATATTGTGACAGGTCGAAAATATCTAGAAGCTTATGAAAAACCCGATTTAATCCACCTAGTGGTGAAAGGAACCTTTGTTATACGGTCTTACTTGCTATTTGAGATAGAAATCGACACGTTTTCGGAACATAATTCATCTATTGGTTAACGTTGCGTAATGCGTTGGTTTACATAAAATTTTTGAAAATTGAATACGTTTACAAAATTTGAACAAAATAGAAACACTTTTAAATTTGGATAGATCCTTTTTTCATGAAATTGCTGAGTAAGGATAAGTAAGTTGTTATTTATCTGAGAAGTGAAAATAAAAGTAAGTTGTAAGAGGAAATCTTATTCTTTAACATATACATTGCCTTGTAAAGGTCTAGTGTATAGGTTTTTGAACTATAAATAATTTCCTGTAATGCCATTCTATTTGATTCACATCAATAGAGTTTTCTTGAATAATTTTCGTCAATTTTTATTAACCTTCGGTTACTCACGCTGTTGTATTTTGTACAACACGTGTAGGTTTTCCAACGCCATATTGCTATAAGATTACAAATCGTTGTTTAACTAACGTATATTGTTCAATAAACTTATTCTGAGCAAAATATCATAATTATTCAATGCATTAATAATTTAAATTGTTGGGAAAATAGATCAGCATAAACCGACATCACAGAATCAAAGCAGAATCAGCATGCGAGGTGTACCGCAATTGACTCCAACTGGAATTTTCTCTCGTTTCTTCATACGGAAAAATGGTGTCTGTATGCAGCAAAACTAGCCAATGTAAAATGTTTAAAATGTATCCGTCTGCTGGTAGTCGAGTAATTCGGAGTCAAAATTAAGGTATTTTTTATAATCAAAGTTCTACAGTTCCTAAACAAGCAAACATAGAGGTATACTATATTCAGCAAAGTTGTTTATTTTTATCATTTGTACAACTTTGTAATACATGAAAAAGTCATACAACAATTACAAAAAGAGCAAAAATATAAAAACTGATTTTACATATTCATATACAATAAATAAGATTTTTCTATCTTCACTGCAGAGATAGAAGGTTACAGTCTTTAGTAAAATTTCTTGTAATAATATGCTCTATAACTTTGCAGAACACATCAATGTGTTATATTGACAGTGAAGAAAAATAAATTTATTTATTTCACTTTTAGGGGGATTAATCAAAATTTAGATTCCACCAGACGATAGAGCTTTTGATTTCAAGAAACTCTTCTAAAGGTTGGATAAACCTAAAACCAAGTTTTCCCAGTCAAAACTCTAGTACGCACGTTTTCTTTGGTTTGAGGCTATTGTGCGCGCGAGTAACTGTGTTACAAAAGTTGGCGCGAGTGTTCGAGGGTTAATATCTTTTGACCGGTACCACCAATTCTTATGAAATTTTGCATATATATTCGTAGTGTCAAAACCTCTCGTTTGATATTAAAATAATTGAAATTAGGTAAATTATCTTGGTTAAAATCATTATAAATTATTGTTAATTTTGGTGTGGTGTATTCAAATACTCATAACTTTCAAATTAAACATCTAATCAAAAAACCATTCAATAGTGATCTATCCGGCTATATTACCTGCCAAATGAAACTAGTAGCGTGTAAATCGGTTTGGCCATCTCTGAGAAACAGGCGATAATTATTACCTTGTCAAAACAGGTTTTTTAAGCATAACTTTTAAACTACTTGTTTGTTTTCAATTAAAAAATCCTGAATAATTTAGCTTTAATAAGGGCTTTCATTTGATGCTAAGATCGTTGTAATCGGTCGTGTAGTTCTGGAGAAACCCGTGTCACGTATTTTTCACATTTTTGTCTATAACTTTTAAACGAAACGTCGTGTCACGAAACAACTCAATAGTGATCTACTAGACAATAATACCTTTCAAACAAAAGTAATAGCGAACGATTCGGCTCAGCCATCTCTGAGAAACAGGCGATAGAAAAAATCATTACATACATACACACACACACACACACACACAGACATTGCTCAAATCGTCGAACCCTATCGATTGGTATATGTGACTTGGCCCTCCGGGCCTCGGATTTATTTCGTGTTTTTCGACCAATTTTTAAACCTTTGTTATAGTATAACAAAGGTAAAAAAGCTTTCTTGCTGAAGCTTTTACTTTTTTGTCTCATTAACTTTCAGGGCGAATATTTGGCTATAAATAGCCTGCTCTGTATGCAATTTTTGACACATGCTATTTACCACATGGGGAAAGGCGAAGGGTAGAGTAGAAATATTATCGTAGCTGTGTCGAAATGCAATCCAGTCAATCGACTCAGTCATATAAACTGTTTTGTTTTGTCGGCATTTCAATTATTCTGAAGAACTAAATCATGTATATCGCCTCCACTTTTGCATGTATATGCCGTTTCTGCGCATGATATATGATTTGATAGACCTTATATGCTGACGTTTATCTCATTTAGAATTAAGTTATACAGACCAAAATGTTTGCTGGGTGGTATGTCCCATCTACAAAAAGGGTGATCAGCTAGACTGCTGCAACTATCGTGGTATTACGCTGGTAAACGCCGCCTACAAGGTACTCTCCCAGATCCTGTTACGCCGGCTGTCACCGATAGCGCAAGGTTTCGTAGGGAATTATCAGGCGGGTTTCATGGGGGCTCGCGCAACTACAGACCATCTCTGGGACACTCTCAAGTCCCTTCAAGTCGCGGCGAGGGTTGAGACAAGGTGACGGTTTATCCTGCATGCTGTTCAACATCGCTCTTGAGGGGGTGATCCGACGAGGCACGATTTTTACCAAGCGTAGCCAACTTCTAGGCTTTGCAGATGACTTCGATATCATTACCAGGAACTTTGCGACGGCGGAGGCAATCTACGCCAGACTGAAAGCGGAGTCTAGGAGAATTGGGCTAAAAATAAATGCGTCGAAGACCAAATACATGAAAGGAAGAGGCTCAAAGAAAACAAACGCGCGCCTCCCACGGACGGTCACCGTTGACGGCGATGAACTAGAAGTGGTAGAGGAGTTCGTGTATTTGGGATCGCTGGTGACCGTGGACAACAACACTAGTAAGGAGATCCAGCGGCGCATCCAAGCGGGAAATTGGGCCTACTTTGTCACTTTGTAAAAATATAAAATATTGGTAAAAATATTTTTTAGCATCACAAATTACACAAAATATATACCAAAAATACGATACAATTATTTAGCACTATTATTTGCTTAACGCTATTTTACGCCACACATATGCCAATATGGTGTGAAGGACAAGTCAAGGTTTCTTCGCAAAAACCCGCGTAACGTAGTTCTATGCCAGCCACGCGGTCGTGTCTGGAATACAACCTTTATGATTTTTCTCAGAACTCAGGATGCAAAGGAAAATCAGGATAATTCAGGATTTTTGTTTCAATTTTTTAGGTATGCAATATGTACAAATTTTCATACTGAAAATTCTCTCACATTGCTACTTATGCATTGACTATCTACCACAGTCGCATTTACACGAAATTTGGAATGAAAATAGACGTTCTTAACCTTTCATTACTCGCGCCAACATCGATTCATAGGCAAGTTAAAACAGAACGAAATTCACTCGAATACTAACGCCACATGGCGAAAAACTTATGAAACCTTGTATACCGATTGAAATATCTTGGTCTGCAGATGAACTTGGCCCTTGGCGGAACTACAGCGGGGCTAGCGGGGGCTAGGGGGAGTAAGTCCTCCCTAGGTGAGATTTAGCCCCCCCTAGAAAATTGACCTCGCCGACCAAATAAAATGGTTGAAAAAAATGCCGTGACTTTAGCCCCCCTAAAAATAAGCGCTAGTTTCGCCAATGAACCTGGCTGAAAACAGTGATTTTCTTTATTGCCAGAGTTCCGAGATATACAGGCCGGACTCGATTATCCGGGGATTCGATTAACCTGGGATTCGATTATCCGGGTTTTCAAACTCGATTATCCGGGCGAAAACAAAACTCTTTTGACGTAGGACTACGTCTTTGTTTACTATAGTGGGACTGGGTAGCACTTTGTGAAAACGGAGATAGAAGTGTAACGTTTGAATGAAAGATTTCAAATGCTTATAACTACTAAACTACTAAACGAAACTGAACAATTTATATCTCGTTTGATAGATAAAATGAACAGCAAGTTTCTGGGGGGTAAGAGAGCAATTTTAAGGAGGGCGTAAGAGGAGGGGGGCTCCTATCCAAAAGGAACACAAATTTCCTCAAAACTCGAGAACTAATTAAGTAAATTAAACCAAAATGGGCATGTGTTTCAGAAGGTAGGATTTTTTTCTATGGTGTACTGAGATCCCTTCCTCTTCTAAGAGGGGGGGGGGCTCCCATACAAATGAAATACAAATTTCCTCACAACTCTAGAACTAATCAAGCAAATGGAACCAAATTTGGCATATGGGGGTTTTTGGAGGCATGAATTTATTTTGTAATAGTCAGACCCCACACCCCTGTGGATAAGGACTCTCATACAAATAAAACAAAAATGTTTGCGTATCTGTCATATTTTCTGTTATGTAACAAGCGGTAAGCTGCGAAAGTAAACTAGTAAAACCTTCTCGGAGCAAGAGACAGTGAATCGTCGCCGCTAACTGCCTGTTGCCATTCATGTCAAAACAGAAGGACATTCGAATGGCACGTCATATTTGCGATGAACGTGCTTGGGCTTTAATGTTATTTGTAACCAATGACTTTTTTAAAGGCCACAAGCGAGTTAAAGTAAATTGACCAAACTCGTGACTTTAGTCATGACCTTGAAATGCGGTCAGGCATATATTAATATTTTTTTGAAACGATGATTCTACAATTGATGAAGGGACGGTAAGGGAAAGTAATGAAGAAGGATTTTTTCGGGAATGAAGGGGAAGGGTGGAAAGGAAGGAGGGGGGGGTAATAGGTAGCTATGGTTAACAAGTTGTCGCTGTGACTCCTGTCTTTTGTCCAATGCTGGAAGGTGCATGGGTCGAACCAAGCTGTAATCAGAGATTATAACCGGATTTGAACCCACAACACCTGCCAGGGCGTGTCGCTCACTGGTACCCGTGTACCTTTGAACCACAGAGGCGCTGGACAAAAGAAGTCCAGTTAGATTAAAACTTCTCGGTCGGTGGTTTCTACAGTAGGTGGAGGAAGAGGCACAATTTGTGTGTCTAAAAATAGATCAACCCATGTCGCGCTATGGTTAATAAGGGGGGTTGTGCAGACTTCTTTTGTCCAGCGCCTCTGTGGTTCAAAGGTACACGGGTACCAGTGAGCGACACGCCCTGGCAGGTGTTGTGGGTTCAAATCCGGTTATAATCTCTGATTACAGCTTGGTTCGACCCATGCACCTTCCAGCATTGGACAAAAGACAGGAGTCACAGCGACAACTTGTTAACCATAGCTACCTATTACCCCCCCCTCCTTCCTTTCCACCCTTCCCCTTCATTCCCGAAAAAATCCTTCTTCATTACTTTCCCTTACCGTCCCTTCATCAATTGTAGAATCATCGTTTCAAAAAAATATTAATATATGCCTGACCGCATTTCAAGGTCATGACTAAAGTCACGAGTTTGGTCAATTTTCATAGGAACGGAGCCTCTCTCCGAAGAACCGCGCTGAGAAACGCGGACTAACACGCTTTCGGACGAACAGCGTCACACGCAGTATCTTGCAAGTCGTAAGGGCCTGCATAGTGTCGTCGTCCTGAAAGTAAAATGACGTTAGATTAAAACTTCTCAGTCGGTGGTTTCTACAGTAGGTGGAGGAAGAGGCACAATTTGTGTGTCTAAAAATAGATCAACCCATGTCGCGCTATGGTTAATAAGGGGGGTTGTGCAGACTTCTTTTGTCCAGCGCCTCTGTGGTTCAAAGGTACACGGGTACCAGTGAGCGACACGCCCTGGCAGGTGTTGTGGGTTCAAATCCGGTTATAATCTCTGATTACAGCTTGGTTCGACCCATGCACCTTCCAGCATTGGACAAAAGACAGGAGTCACAGCGACAACTTGTTAACCATAGCTACCTATTACCCCCCCCTCCTTCCTTTCCACCCTTCCCCTTCATTCCCGAAAAAATCCTTCTTCATTACTTTCCCTTACCGTCCCTTCATCAATTGTAGAATCATCGTTTCAAAAAAATATTAATATATGCCTGACCGCATTTCAAGGTCATGACTAAAGTCACGAGTTTGGTCAATTTTCATAGGAACGGAGCCTCTCTCCGAAGAACCGCGCTGAGAAACGCGGACTAACACGCTTTCGGACGAACAGCGTCACACGCAGTATCTTGCAAGTCGTAAGGGCCTGCATAGTGTCGTCGTCCTGAAAGTAAAATGACGTTAGATTAAAACTTCTCGGTCGGTGGTTTCTACAGTAGGTGGAGGAAGAGGCACAATTTGTGTGTCTAAAAATAGATCAACCCATGTCGCGCTATGGTTAATAAGGGGGGTTGTGCAGACTTCTTTTGTCCAGCGCCTCTGTGGTTCAAAGGTACACGGGTACCAGTGAGCGACACGCCCTGGCAGGTGTTGTGGGTTCAAATCCGGTTATAATCTCTGATTACAGCTTGGTTCGACCCATGCACCTTCCAGCATTGGACAAAAGACAGGAGTCACAGCGACAACTTGTTAACCATAGCTACCTATTACCCCCCCTCCTTCCTTTCCACCCTTCCCCTTCATTCCCGAAAAAATCCTTCTTCATTACTTTCCCTTACCGTCCCTTCATCAATTGTAGAATCATCGTTTCAAAAAAAGAGTTAAAGTAAGATTATTGAAACATGTCAAGCTACGCATAATCATATTTAATACAATAATCTGTGGGCTGGTCATTCATTACTATTTCAACCTTAATGATGCACACAATTATTTTTTAATAGAAATCTCTATGTCTCAATGGTTGAAGCCGTTGAACTTATGAACCTCCACCCCCCTCCACGTATTTTTAAAGCCACCATTGCATTCAATGAAGAATTGAATCTAAATATTTCGCTTTTCTCTTTTCAACATTCACTTAACCAATGGCCCTCACAGATCCTTATAAACATACATATGCCAGAAACGCAGTTTACATTAGTTTTTCATAATCTGATGTACGTCACGATATCGTACAACCCTTAGGGATGTATACCTAGTAGTTTTTTCAATGATTAATTTAAACCTTAAAGTTATAGTTTTCATGCTACATGTTGATTCCAACTTGACAAGTATTGATTCACCTCCCTAAAGCTACAAAATTCCTTTCTTATATCCCTTTTATCGGCGAACAAAACAAAAATAAATCCTGAGATGATGAAATCAATTTTTTTACTTAAAAATCATCATCATCATCATCATCATTATCATCATCATCATCATCATCATCGTAATCATTAGTAAAAAAATGCAAAAAAGGAATTTTTTGATTTTGGGGGAGATTGATCAATAATAAAAAAATACATTTATAATACCTAAATGTTGAAAAACATAACATACAAAAATTAATATTGTACCAAAAAATCATCATTGGAAAAAATCGTCAGAAAGGTATTTTCTGACTTTTGAGAAGATAGATCAATAATAAATAAAACATTTCTGATACCTAAAAGTTAAAAAACTTGACATACCAAAAAAAAATTTGTACCAAAAACGATGATTCGATTATCCGGGCTGAAAATAAAAATGATCACCCGGATAATCGAGTACGGGCTGTACCGAGTTAAAGTTGACGTTCCACAGGTGTTGTACAAAATACAACATCGCGAGTAATCGTGGGTTAAGACGGCATTGACGTTTCTAGTTTCATCTTCGCAGAGTTCAATTTCGGCAGCTAAACGAAAGTGACCACAAAGTAAACAGTTATAGAAAAATAGAGATAGACTTCTCTAGAGCATAACGCGGGAGAGTAGAGAAATGAGGGTTAAGTTTTTAGTTTCTAGTCTTTTAGTTCAAATATAGAAAAATCAGGAAAAATCAAGATTTTTTTTCCAAAATCAGGTAAAAGAGCGACTTGTCAGGATATCAGGAAATACACCGAAAAATCTAGATAATCCTGAAAAATCAGAAACATTCGTGTCTTGTACACAACCCCTCTGATTTTTTCCTTTGCAGTGCTTTGCTGCTTTGCTCTGCCTACGAATGAGCATCAGTTTTGTTTCATTTTTTTTAGCGTGGCATTACTGAATGCAAAAATTAGCTCTGTTTGAGTTATCAGCAAAACTTCATTCCAATCAAAAATAATCGAGACAAGCTAATTTTCTATTTGAACTGGAAATGCCCGTATCAAAATATGACAAATCAGATAGAATAACAAAGGTTCCTTTCAGCACTAGGTGGATTAAATCTGATTTTTTTCAAAGCCACCAATCAAGAATTCAATCAGTTTATTTTGCTTTTTTCTTACAAATATACACTGAAACAATGACACTCACAGACATTCTTTAACATACATATGCCAGAAATGCAGTATTCATTAGTCTTTGATCTAAATATCTGACATAAAGTAGTGCTTCATCGAGTATAACATGTTATCAATATAACGAGTATTATACGACCTAGTCCTACGTCACCCTTTCGCCCTCTTGGGGCTGTATGCCTTGTAGTTTTTGTCAAGCAAATACTTATATTGGGAGCATTTGATCATTTTCCCCCAAATCACCCTAAATATGAGCTTAGACATTTCTTTTGTATAGTAAATATAATCCATTTGAAACAAAAAATAATTTTGGTCTAAAATCGCAATTTTACGACTATAGTGGAACGATACTTATTATATTTAAAGCGAAATTAATCTTGTTGGCAAGGTGGTTGATACAATTAAAACTTGTTTCGCTGATAGGTAGATGCGGTTTTTATAAACATATTCATGAACATGATTTATTAGTTTCATGCTTACATTTTGGATAACGAGTTTTTGCTCCTTGCTTTCGTTGATGAAAGAATGCATCGACGATGGAAAACTGTCTTCGAAGATTTCTCCTATTGGTTGCAAAGCTTTCGAATGCACTGCTATCGCAATTATTCGTTCGCACCGAATTGTAACTATTTCCAAGCAAGCTCATAAAATTCTTCATGGTTCCTATCCGTTCAATGATTATTAAACACCGCTATCTGATAAATTATAGCCAATGCAAAATGTTTTCAAAATTTGTTTGTAATGGTTAATATCGCACTACACTAACTGAATAGTTAAAGCTATTAACAACTAGTCATCATCTGAGAAACCAGAATGAATATTCGATTCTAACTCGTAGTTCCCTGTGGAAGTCCAAAATGTCAACGCGGTATGCAGCACTCAGGCGAATACTCGTACGTGAAGTTAACTTTACATGCATCAGATAAGTGAAATACGTTACTATTTTCTTCTTTTACATCTTTACATTGATTTCTTTGTGCTTGTAGCGAACGGTTTAGTATACGATAAAATAAAAAAGGTAAATTATACGTTTGACATCTTGACGTGGTTTAAATCATCTGAAAGCAGCAGCTTAGAGAATCAGTAGATTTATACGATTTAAATTATGACGAGCGTCCTGGCAAAGTGCAATGTTTCGGCAGAGGTAGAGATCGAAATAATGAGAATTGAAGAAAATAGATTTGATCAATTGATTACTAAACGAGTGTATTGCTTGGAAAATAATTAGATGTATACCTAGTTGCAAAACAAATTTTTGACATGTGAAGATTATCAACCAACAAATATTATTAAATCAATTTTCCAAGAGAATAAATTGGATTTATGTTCTAGAAGGATTGTTCCGCATAAATACAACCTAGACTGATTATTCAAATTTATTGTCAATAAAAGTGATCATTCATGGTAATTTGTTAACGTTTCGCTCCACATTGACTTGCTTGGAATTGAAACTTTTTTAAAATGCAAGTTAATATTGACAATAAGTTGGATTTAAAGTGATTTTTTAAGCAAATCGGGTAGATGCTTCAGTAATGGAGGGATTATGCTAGGGAATAGTATTTAAAGACAATTAGAATGCTCGATTGACCAGTTTCCAATTGAACTATATGATAATATGATGGTTCCCTGTATATGTCCCTGATGAGAGCGGTAGCGGTGAACTGCTGTTCGCTGATTGGTGGATGAACACCGGAATAGAACGGTTATGTTTGTTTGTTCATGGCTTTTGTGAGAAGCTCGATGAAAATAAAAGGCTGTTTTAAAAATCTAGTTCGTTCACGATCCGAACAAATATATTTACTAGTTTTTGAAAATTGTGTTACAATCGGTATATGACATAATTACAATGATGAGAAGTTACACATTCAATCTAATATCGATGCGCATTTTATTTAGTTATAAAATATACTACACGGCAGCATTTAACCGTTAAAGCGACCGTTTTTTCGGATTTGGTCGAACAATCGTCAACGATATTTTACCATAGCAGGTTTTAAATAATGTACTGCAATCTTCATATGACATATCGACTAAGGATTCGTTGTTTAAACGAGTTACAATGTCACCTCTTTTCAACTTTCCGTCATTTTCGGCGACTCCTGCTGGGAGCTGGAAAATAAATCAAAATTTTAGATTTTAGATATAGTGCATTTTAGAAATTTTAGATATACTCCAAAGTAAAATCGATTGTATGAATCTGAAACATTACATACCGTGAGCGCGCGTAATTCTGCGTAATGGTTTCTAATTCTGCGCACCGCATATTTTCATTAAGAATTGTAACATTTTTAAAAATAATAACTACAGGGTAGATGTACCAATAATAATACCAGTAATGGTGGAAACTCGAAACATATCATTATTTTGGATCCCGACGTGAGATCTTCCTCACTATCAATACTGAGTATTGTAATAAGTATTGATATGTGATAAGTATTGATACTGACTGGGTGTACCACTATTACTGGTACATCAACTCTATGTATTAATAGTTGTGTTAATTAAGTTAAAAATGTATAGGAATTTAGACTTTTTGACAGAAATGTGAAGTGCGCAGAATTAGGAACCATGTGCAGAATTAGGAACCATGCGTAGAATTAGGCGCCCAATAGCATCCCGCAGAAATGAAAACTATTGTGAAATTACCATAAGATTCATGATTTCAGTATATTTCAAAACCAGAATTTTTCGACGGCGGTATCATTTATATTATGGTAGAAACATTAGCATTATATTCATATTCTACACTTCAAAAATATGTATGGAAAATCACTCGTTTTCATATGGTGAATATTCATAACGACCTATTGTTTTGACGTAGGACTACGTCTTTGATTTTTATATTGGGGTACACTTTATAAAAACGAAAAGGGAACATGTTGCGAAAAGTGGTTATGGTTTGCTCGCTTATAACTCAGTCGTACCTCAATAGATTCTAGAGCTATTGGTATCAATTGATTGGATATTTTTCTAAGAATCCATTACAATATAGTAGACCACATGTATCCCCAACAAACTTTTAAATAAATGAAAAAAATGTTAGGCATTGTCGTACTAAAAATTCACGTCCTGGGATTGGTCGGGTCAGAATAAGCAGTGTTGATTTGCCGTACGATTGTATACAGTGTGACACATATATATTCGAACAAAAATCATTTTATGCTTGTAACAGCGTATACAATTAATACAATCAAACTAATACCATGTGTGTGTCATATCCGCATGGAAAATAGCTGTTGAGCTCAATATCAACAGGGAATCTCTTGGTCGAATTTTGAAAATGGATCTGAATGTAAAAACATTCAAAAAACGTAAAATCCATGGATTAACGGAAGCAACAAAACAAAAACGGTAGGAAAGATGCAAACTGCTGCTCTGTCGGCACGGTAATTCCGAAGTGATCTTTTCAGATGAGAAGTGTTTTGGTCTTCAAACCCTGCATCATCATCATCGGCGGTCATGGTATAAGGAGGCATTTCAAACAGAGGGAAACTCCCTCCTGTATTTATTGAAAATGGTGTGAAAGTTAATGCAAAATACTATCTAGAAATGGTCTTAGAACAAAATTTGATGTCTTACGTTCGGGGAATGTATGATGAAGAATATTACTGCTTTCACCAGGATGGAGCTCCTGTCCACACTGCAAATGTTGTGCAGACGTGGTGCAAAGCCATCCTGACGGATTGCATATCGAAAAAGGAATAACCTCAAAGTTCTCCTGATTTGAACCTCTGGATTTTTGTGTATGGGGGCAGCAGAAACTTAAGGATTATAAATATCATAATTTGGATGAATTTAAGTTACCCAAGTAACCATAAGCATTAATTCAAAACCTTATATCTTCTATATAATAAAACCAAGTTGGTTTGTTTGTTTGTAAGGGATAAACTCAAGAACGGCTTGACGGAATTGCATGGTTCTTTTGTTGTGTTTTGATCTGCGTCAGGTTTATACGTAAAAAAGTAATAAAAATTCACGCGAAAAGCTGGAAAATAGTAAAAAACCGATATTTTACTTTTCCCACCATCCATTGTATAGACAATGTTTTAGATTGCTATGATTATTATCGGTGTAAATCAGCCGATCCGCATTCAATATGAAGCAGCGTCGCGACATTGCTGGGCAAACAAACACGTTGATGAAGGTAACTTTGATTGAATGGTGAATTGTGCCGAATTTTCATAGAACATCTGTTCGTTATAACAGTGCTAAACCATTAGTTTGAAATGGTAATCTTTCCAAAATCCTAATGATTATTGCCGAATATTCATTGGAAACATGTGGAAAATGTTAATTTTTCAGTTCTTAGGACTCAACAGTTAAGCCGGCTGTCAATTTGTTTGTTGTAAAAGATACCTCGATAGCTTTAGATAACACCTAATTCCGTTCGCTGTAGTTGATTATCAAAATGATTATATTCAAACGAAATCTTATTCTTGCTAATAAACGATTTTATGAACTTGCAAGATTGGAAAATAATAAACGTTGTATGTGTTATGCGATCTGTTTATCAAATAGCCTTACTGCCTAGAGCTAATTCTTTCACCTCATTTATCAAATTAATGAAACTAACCAAAACTGGAAACTTTCTACGTTAGGTGCGTATCTAATGCATGTTTACAAATGTTTTACACACTAAATTGACTGAATAAAATATACGTAAAGCTATCTGACTGTCAAGTGAACAATATATTTTAAGTACTAAAAAATGTAAATAAAATTTTGTATTGGAAAGGAATATTGGCCGGAATAAATTGGCAGTAAAAAAGCTTTACAATGATGGTAATCCATTAGAATAAATCGTATTTAAATATTATTAATAACTTTTTGTCTTTTTCACTTCTAAATGGGCTTCTTACAAGTGCATAAAGACTCACGGTTTAAAGCAAAGCAAAGGTTTAATATCAAACAGAATTAAAAATCTAATGAATATTGACATCGGATACATATCCCAAATTACACATAAAAATTATTGTAGTACTGTACTGGGCGAATGCACAAAGGCAAATACAAAGCGTTTGAGGGCGGAAATGAAAATATAGTTGGTGGCGAAATGATTCGGTTCTCAAAAAGTTTTGAATATATATTGCATATCGTTAGTCGGTTAACCGCAGAAGACGAAATTAGACGCCATCGAGTTTACTTTTCCAAAAAATAAATTGACCACCAGCACAACTGTTGAGTTTTTCACATGTTTTTAACGGGTATTTGGGAATGAATGTTGTGACTTCGTAAAGATTGCTATTCCCAACAAACATTTTATTTGAATAGTAGATTATTCAACCGTTATATAGCCAATGTTATATTAATAAGCAATTACGTATACAGCATTTGTTAAACGTTTGTTGGGTTTCTAACTAATTGCTAAACGATTGTAGAAAACAGACGTTCTGTGAAAATCCGGCAGTTAATTAACCATTCCATCAAACTTCTCAAAACAAGTACAAAACGTAACCTATACTTTGAATACATCCGCCATTAACAATTTACGTCTTATAATACAATTGGTGGCAGTACGAAGTTTGCCGGGTCAGCTAGTTAAAAATAATTCTGCATCCCTAGCGCCAAAATTTTGCATACCAGCAATCTTAATGCTTATAAAACGTATATTAACATTGTTGATGCATAGAAGCATTAATGTAAATCACCATTAAAGAAAGCAATATATGCGCATATAACGTAACAATATAATGCATTTAGTCAATTGCATTAAGGGGGGACCCTATTCTGGAAATTTTGGATAATAGAATTTTATTTTTTTGCATTTTCGAGAGGCTTCTACCTTCCGAAATGTCACGCCAAAAGGATTTTTTGATATCTAATCTTGTCATTAAGTTACGGCGAAAACTGTGGGGTCACCTCAAGGAAAGTGCATCGCTGTACGAAACTTTGAACGCGTTTTTCTCGAAACCTTGTTTATTCAGCTGGCGGTACGTGTATCTCAGAATCCAGTGGTCCGATTTGGCTGAATTTTTTTTTCAGAATGTACACATGAATTATCTAAATTGTTACGTAGTCGTTTTTTGATATCTCAATTTTTCAATTTTTTATGAGCTCGCAATTGGCGATTTTTGATGATATTTATCTATGCACTATTTGTCAGCATTTTCAAGTAAAATAAAAAATTACTTATAGTTTTTAAAGTATTAAAGTTTGACTGTTTACTCATTGGACAATAAAGCAACGACTGTCCTAAGCTTGTACAAGAACTGAAATAGCATGAAAAAACCGCATTACTTCTCATTTTGCATGTGTATTTGACAGTTTTTATGTTTATGGCACTGTTAACAAATGGTTTTCATTTGTACGCAAAAGTTTTCCGATGAAAATTTATGTAATGGTATTAATTTTTTGTTTTAATACAACAATTTCGAGAAAAAGAGTCCTATTGTAAATGAAAGCTACTCCAGATTTGTTTAAACTATTTGTACTTGTACCTTATCTGAGAAATTTTATTATCCTGTATTTGATTTGGTGTTAAAATTTTTTTTATATAACGTTGAAAATATTTTGTTTTCTAGATTTTCGCCAACAATGACGAGCTAGTTTTTCATATTTTTTGAGAGCTAAAAATTTTTAAATTTTATTTCTTTTGTAAATAAAGGTTCGAAGATGAATCGAAGATGAATGGTGCATTTTTTCAACCGTAAGGAAACGGATATTCGCAGTTTTTCAGATTATTATCTTGCTAACAAATTTGTTTCGAGTAACCAGGAGAGAAACAAACATAGATTCCCTTGTAAAAAACAGTTCTTGCCATTAGGCCGCAGGAAATAGAAGAATAGGAAAGAGTATGCTTCGGGGGAACCGTAAAGAGAGAAAAATTTGCGGAAAAGCAACAGAAATGAAGGAGAAGAGCATTGAAGTTTAGAAGGGAAAAATAACATCCCTTAAGAAATATATTGATAATTAGTAACATGTTAACTAATTGCTGATTATTTTTAATGAGTATATCTTAAAATGTAGTCATTCTCAATAGTAAGCTATCAAATTAACTTTGAGGTCGGTGCAATATATTGCATGTCCAACCATTGGACAATAAGTGTCCAACTATAGGACAATACGGTTTCAGAACTGTTCAACGATTGGGCATTCAAACGTTGTCAAAAAATCGCGTATTTTTCCACGAAAAGCTTATTTATTTCATGAAAATGGCCATGTAATGTGAACATATTTTGTATCTGATTCAGATTTTTGTGTTTCTGTCTATTTGTAATTATTTGTTTAGCAAATATCGTTAAAACTCAAAACTCAGAGGCTTAGCTGTGCGATCATTGGCAAATTACCATATGGGTCATTCCACGTCAAGTGACCGAGAAAAAGTACAAACTTGTAATCGACCTTCTTGGATTTTCACCAAACTCGGCCAGATTGTTCGTTTTGGTTCAAGAAGCAAAAATCCCAAGTTTAGTGCCGATTGGATTTTCCCTCGATTTTTGGGAACCTCTCCTTTTATTAGAAAAAGCATCATTTTCGTCAAATTCGCTTATTTTCTTTTGCTTATATCTTCGTAAATTTTCAATTTAGAAAAACACTCTGTTCTGCATTTTCATGGGAAATCATCTGAGGAATCTGAAAAAAATATTAGTTTTTTGCGGCAGCGCTGCCAAATACTTTTATTTTTGATCTGAAAACTAAATTTGTATTTTTCTCTCAATGAGTACATTTTGATCTCAAAAATTTCAACACCATCGTGTTCCTCAGACTTTTTTACATAAGAATCACTCAAAACCATGAGGTGTTCCATCCCGTTCTCGAGAAACAAATAATTCCTAATTTTTCAAGTAAAATTCCTAGCAATAAGCAAATAACAAAACAAAGCAAAATTATTCTGGTTTAATCTAAAGTAACAATGCGCTGTTGTGAGAGCACATATACAGTATATAATACAACTAAAGTTTGTTTTTGAGCGTCTTAGTAGAATACGAAAATTGAGTGAACGAAAAGTCAAACAATTCCTAGATTCTCATGCTTTCAACCATGTGAGATGGCTAGCAGCAGAGGTGACACAATGTCAACTGTGCAACAATAGGTACTATTCACTTGCGCAAAGCAAAATGCAAAAAAAAATCAATGCCTAATTGCCACACACACACACGCGCACACACACAAACGCGCGCGCGCGCACGGATATTGCTCAATTCGTCGAACCTTAATCGATTAGTATATGTGACTCGGCCCTCTGCGCCTTGGATCAACTTCGTGTTATTCGACCAACTTTTCAATTTTTTTTATAGTAGGGTAAGGGATCTAGTTTTTCGACCCTGTGCTAGTTTTCGCACTACTGCTGAAAAATTCACCTAATCAGTTTCTATAACGTAATTTTGTACAATTTTCGGAGGGAACGGTAGGAAAAAGACTTTCTTTTACCGTTCCCTCCGAAAATTGTAAAAAATACCGTTATAGCAACTGACGTAGATGGGTCCGCTACTACTCTCTACTTAACACATCGTAGAATCATCGTTTCAAAAAAAAATATTAATATATGCCTGACAGCATTTCAAGGTCATGACTAAAATCACCAGTGTGGTCAATGGGAATTGTTTGTTTCAAAACGCTATATCTCGAGAACGGGACGGAACACCTCGTGGTTTTGAGTGATTCTTATGTAAAAAAGTCTAAGGAATACGAAGGTGTTGAAATTTTTGAGATCAAATTGTACTCATTAAGAGAAAAATACAAATTTAGTTTTCAGATCAAAAATAAAAGTATTTGGAAACACTGCCGCAAAAAACTAATATTTTGTCGGATTCCTCAGATGATTTCCCATGAAAATGTAGAACAGAGTTTTTTTCTAAATTGAATATTTACGAAGATATAAGCAAAAGAAAATAAGCGAATTTGACGAAAATGGTGCTTTTTCTAATAAAAGGGAAGGTTCCCAAAAATCGAGGGAAAGTCCAATCGGCACCAAACTTGGGATTTTTGCTTCTTGACCCAAAAAGAACAATCTGGTCGAGTTTGGTGAAAATCCGAGAAGGTCGATCACAGGTGACTCGGGCACTTGACGTGGAATGACCCATATGTAAAGAAAAGTAAGCTTTTAATCATAGTTCTGTATGCATATACAATGTTGTCGAAGGACTAAGGTTTAGTGCTTACTGGTTACTTGGGTAGTTATCAACAAGATATGGGATGACATTCCGATGGAAGTAGTGCGTGCCGCATGTAACGACTTCAAAAAGCGTTCAAAGCGTGTTATCCAGGCAAAAGGCGATACAATAGAGTAATGAATGTTTGTTGCGTTCTGTATCTATGGGTAAACAACTTCAAAAACTAAGATTCAAAATAAAGCCTTTATTTACAAAAATATATGAGTCATATATCGGTAGGATCGAAAAGTACTTTCTTTTTCATGGTTGTCATTTAAGGGGGCATAGTACTTTTTCAACTTAAAAAAATTGAAATTTTTTTTATTGATTATTTCGAAAGATTAACATTTTGACCATATGTGTTTCAAGTCATTTCAATGAATTCCAAAAATTGACAAACTTACAGCTATTTGTACCGCGCATGTCTGGAGCGATTACACGGCGAATAAAAAGTTCAACGTCGTTTTTCTCGAAACCAGGTTTTAAAAGTCGGTACCATAAATATCTCAAGAACGGCTCAAGCAATTCTCATGATTCTTTTTTTGTTTTAAAGCCAACAAAATTATCTAGTGTTTGACCCATCCTTTTTTTGATATTACTATTTTTGTATTTTTTTAGAAATGTTTGAAGTCAATTTTTTCCACTAAAAACCTTACTTTTATATTTGAATGTTCGCCATTTTGTTATGCGTTCGAATTTTAAAAAAAGGATGGGTCAAACACGAGATAATTTAATATACTTTCATGTCGTTTTGGAATTTTTCAATTTGGATAAGACCCCCAGCGCCAATCCATGGTACCGCAAATCATGTTTTTTTCGAACGATCATGTTCAAGGAGCCGTAGGGGAGAGGGGAAGAGGTTCACATATGCAAACAAAATTGTAAATATTAGTATAAAGTGCAATGTTTGGAATGCAAAAAACCCGAATCGATTCGCTTTTCGCGTTATCGAGAATAAAATATTTGAAATTAGGCAAAAAATATGGTGTAAAAAGTACTATGCCCCCTTAAAACAGTTTCTACAGTTTGCCTGCGTGCGCTATGCCTACACGCGCCACTGTGACGAAATCCCATTCAATCCCATACTGAGTACAGAGAAGCACAAAGCTAAACAAGAACTGGCCGCAGTCTACAATCGGGGGTTTGTTCAACCACTGTCGTTGGAAATAACTTATGCCGGATTGACATGACTGCATCATTTTCATTTTTTTATGCCTTCTTCATCACCTAACAGTAGCGGTAATAGTCTTCTTGCAAATTGGAGAGTCATCCAAGCCGTCGCGAATTGTCGCGAAACGACTGTTATGAATCGACTGTTGCACGAAAATTATAATCGGAAAGATTTTATATCTACTAAGGAACTTATCACATTTATTAAACCAAGAAGCCAAAGACTGATCTTATGAGTGAATATTAGGCTTGTTCGGTCACTTGGAAATGTGATTGGTTAATTAAGGGGGGAATCCGGGGTAAGTGGGAATGGAGCTTATAACTCGTTCAAACCTCATTTTCTCCAACTGAACCTTTCTACAAATTAAAGATACAACTCGAACGCATACATTAAAAACATAGATTAATAATTGACATAGACATAATTGGCATTCCTGACACCAAAATCGAACTTTAAATTTTAGCTTAATTTTCAATTCGCGTTGTGAGTTTGACGCATCTTTCCATGAATGATATTTTGGTCGCTGGCTTCCGTAAAAGTACGTGTTTTCTGACCGTAGCACAATAGTCGGAAAATTTCGAATTTTGGCCAAAATTATTTTTTAGTTTCAAATTGATTCTAGATTATATTTGTTACAAAAGAAATGATTTGTACTTATAAGAACTCATATTAAATATTTACTTGACAAAAAAAAATTTTTTTCTCGCGGGGATTCTCCCATTCTCTCATTGAAACTCTTTTCAGGTACTAAATAAATTTAGTAACAAAGATAATCAAATTTGTTGAAAGAGTACCTAAAATTTTAAGGACTTACTAAAAATATGACAATTTTAAAATTATTTTTTTTCGGAAAACGCAAGTTATAGCAAACTTTTTATTTATGTTTTGATACAACATACTTTGAGCTTTCAGACGCACTGTAAGAAACTGCGGCGACAAGAGGCGACAAGATTGAAGTTTATGAGAATTTCATTTTTATTAAAAGTAGCCTATGGCGCACCTCATTGAGTTTAAATTTGTTTTCATTTCATTTTTTAATACGCTAAGATATCAGCTTTAAAATGATATATAACAATAATATTTACATCCGCGATAACTATTCAATTTTTAGACTTTTTTTAAAATGACTTATTTTCAAACTTTTGAAATGGGCAACTTTGACGGCTTATTTCTATATGATATTTTTTTCTATCAAAATTTAATTCGCGAATCATAAAAATATAGACAATTTACTACAAAACCGCGTTTAAACATGTACTAAAATGTGAAATTTTACATTTGGCAATTTTGGCCGCTACTTTATATGGAGCCCTTCTTATGTGCGTAGGTAAACATAATTAGTGTATTAACAGGTTTCACACGAAAACTGGTTGTATTACTTGACAAACGGCTTTAAATACAGGGTGTTAGGTTCCCTATCTGGGATATTTTTACCACAGATAGAGGAACCCTAGACAAGAAAAAAACTCTATGAAACATGGGGTCGCAAATTGCTGGTTACAGAAATATGAGCATTTTACTGTTTTTTTACGTTTTTGCACATTATCTAATTTATGTTGAAAATGAACGTACTAATTTGTGTTTATTTTATGTTAAATGGAAAGTTGAGAAGATTTTCTGTTAGATCGTGTATAAATATTACAGAAAAACATGAAACAAAAACACTTTTCAAGAAAAAACTTCTCATGGTATCTCATTTATCACAGGTTTTTTACAATTATCTAGTAAAGTAGCTCGTGAACCTAGTCTTTCATAAATTTATAAAGAACGGCCATTGATTCATCTACATTTATCTCTTTTACACTATTCTTCTATCTCCATTAATTTGAGAGATATTTCAGATTTAATCTGAATGCTGTTGAATGCAGTTTAATTTTTAATTAATTTTAATGTTGAACACACCGTGAAACTTCGACGTCCCTTGCCGTACTTGCTCGATCGTACATTGCACATAGCGGCGCATTATGTCTCTATGGAGACAAACACACAGAGTCAACAAACGCAACTCATCAACATTATTTTCTCGAACCAACCATAGGTGTTCACGTGGTGATATCAGTAAAGTCTGCGTCATCAGTTCTGTTGGCACTGGGTTCTAATCCCAAAGTTTTGTTATTAATCACTTTTTTTTTAATTACAATCAATAAAGCTTGTGATTAATGGATGTTTGCTTCATGCGATCCCAAGTGGTTACGTGGAGGTATGAATAAAGTGTGCGATGCGAATGCGGTAAACTTTGGGTTGTATTCCACAATAAACCAACTTTTTTTTCATAATGCAAATCAGAAAATAACAAGATGGGAATTATAAAAGAAAACTGAGTATTAAATTGATAGACTAAATATCTTTTTTTCAAATTGCAATCAGTTATGACAGAATTATTCAAGGTTCAAATACTGCGCATACACTTAAAACATTCGATAAAATTTTACCGAAATCTAAGCTGCTGAACGTTCAATGAAAATTTCGATAATGCATATTGACCTTTACGGATTCACGTTCAAACGTTCAGCTGTTTAGACTTTGATAAAATTTTACCGAATCCGGTGTTTTTTTAAGTGTGCAGTCGTGGAAGAATCATGTGTCCAAAAAGGTAGTTTTTTATCAAATTTTTGATTGTCATATCAATCCGCGCAGTGAGCCTTATGAATATTATGACGACAATTGAGGATAACATTTGATCGTGAAATATGATATGTATTTTTATTATTTTTGGGCAGTATTTACCAAATTTTATATTTTTTTAACAAAAGCAAACATGTAGAAGTCGACTTAATGTGCTGAATATTTGTTATAACACAAACAATTTCGAATATGTTTTTGAGTTTATCGCATAGATCTTGGGGGCGTAGTACTTTTTACACCATATTTTTTACCTTATTTCAAACATTTATTTCTCAATAATGCGAAAAGCCAATCGAATCAGGTTTTTTGCATCTAAAACATTACATTTAATACTAATATTTACAATTTTGTTTTCATATGAGAACCTCTTCCCCTTTCCTCTACGGCTCCATGAAGATAGTCGTTCAAAAAAAAAACATGAATTGCGGTAGCATGGATTGGCGCTGGGGGGCATATCCGAATTGAAAAATTCCAAAACGATATGAAAGTATATTAAATTATCTCGTGTTTGACCCATCCTTTTTTTTTAATTCGAACGCATAATAAAATGGCGGACATTCAAATATAAAATTAAGGTTTTTAGTAAAATTGACTTTAAACATTTCTAAAAAATACAAAAAATGCAATATCGAAAAAAGATTGGGTCAAACACTAGACAATTTTGTTGGATTTCAAACGAAAAAAGAATCATGAGAATTGCTTGAGCCGATATTTATAGTACCGACTTTTAAAACCTCTTGAGATATTTATGGTACCGACTTTCAAAACCTGGTTTCGAGAAACGCGGCGTTGAAGTTTTTATTCGCAGTGTAATCGCTCCAGACATGCACGGTACAAATAGCTGTAACTTTGTCAATTTTTGGAATTCATCCAAATGACTTCAAACACATATGGCCAAAATGTTAATCTTTCGAAATAATAAAAAAAAAAATATTCGGTTTTTATAAATTGAAAAAGTACTATGCCTTCTTAATGCGTTTTTGTTCGATACCTACTTTTTGATTCGAGCATCTATTCTAACTTCAAAACGCTGTCGTACCCCAGCAGAATTATTTATTCCTTAGACTTAGGTAATTAAATTTTGGCAATAACTCGCAATCTGAGTAGGCCAGGAATCAAAACTGATGACAGTTGCGTCTATACACTGCACTATTTTTACAAAATGTATTCTTCAATAGAACTGGCAGACATGCACTTTGTGTATGGGTTTTGTAACGGATCTGCGGAGGCAGCGAGACGCGAGTATCGTCGGCGTTTTCCAGATCGACGCTTACCCTCTGCAGGTAAGGTGATATTATGTTTTTTTTAAATAAGGTTTACCACAAAACAGTCCTTATAGATTCGTTCTCTAGAACGCATCGTCGAATGAGGGAAGGAACACTCTTTTCTTCTTCATTGTTTGCTGAACAACCACGACGCCGTATTTCGCCAGCGGTGGAGGAGGATATCCTGGCTGTAGTGGAAAACAATCCTAGTATTAGTACTAGAAGAATTGCCATGCAGCTAGGACAATCTCACTGGACGGTATGGAGGGTACTGCACTCCGCTGGAATGCATCCGTACCACATAATGCCGGTCCAGGGGCTGCTCGATACCGACAAACCGCGAAGGGTGGCCTTCTGCGAGCTGATGGTCGAAAAGGATGCCAGAACTGAACATTTTTTAGAAAACATTCTATGGACTGACGAAAGTACTTTCACGCGTGAAGGGTACTTCAATGTCCATAACGAGCACAGCTGGTCAGAAGGGAATCCGCGTTTGGTGAAGCCAACGCGTTTTCAGAGTCGATTTTCCGTAAATGTATGGGCCGGTATTGTTGGTAATCGGCTTATCGGCCCATACATTTTCGAAGGTACGCTTACTTCTGCTGTTTATCTCGATTTTTTAAAGAACGAGCTCCCAATCTTGCTGGAAGATGTCCCATTACGAACACGACAGCGACTGACATTCCAGCAAGATGGAGCTCCGGCACATTCCACTTTAACCGTAAGAGAACAACTGAACTTAGTGTTCCGTGAACCTTGGATAGGTAGAAATGGGCCTATTTTGTGGCCTCCACGTAGCCCGGATTTAACTCCGATGGATTTTTTTTTGTGGGGGTTTATGAAAGCCGAGGTCTACAAAGTACCAATCAACACAAGAGATCAGCTCATCACGAAGATCTTTGCTGCAGCAGAAGTGGTCCGAAATAAATTAGAAGAAATTAGTATTTCTGATGAAGTACGACGAAGAGTCAATAAATGTATCGAAGTCGGTGGTGGACATTTTGAACAATTTTTAAAATAAAAATAATAGAACATATCTTTTTGTACAATTTTATTTAAAATAGCAAGCATGCAAAAAAATACTCTGTTTATAAAACTCACTAACTATTTTCCCAGAGAGTATAACATGTCGGTTATATCTGACATTAAAATACACCACCGGTACGGCAAAACAAAGAGATGAAATTAGATCTCCTTAGGGTTGGGATACCGGGAGTACCGGAACCGGGAATACCGGTACTACCGACTAATTTTCTAGTACCAAAATACCGGTACTGGCATAAGAGAATACCGGTACTTTCGGTACTGATCAATTATGAATTTTTTGAGACATTCGTCTATAAAATCGAAAATTAGCAACAATTTAAAATAATTTCCGGGATACGAGCAACCTAAGTGGAGATCGGGTAACCAACCCCGGTGCAAACTAGGTCGTAAACGGACAGGGCACACATGCTTCTGCTGAGTGTTGGCAAAAGGAACAGCCTTGTCAGCCGTGAGCCTCTGTCTACAGGTTAGGGATGGCTCACGACGGTGATCCCTCTGCACGGCGAATCGCCGTTTTCGTATGAGGTATGAGGTATGCGGCTGTATCCCAGGTTAGGGACGGCATACAACAGCGACTGATCCGGAGCGGGCAGCTGACTTATGATACACTGTGTCTCACCAGCTATACCCAAGACGACAGCCCTGTCCGCAAGACTATGCATTGCAGCTCCAGTAAGGCGGTATGCTTGCAATTTCAGGACTCTACTTAAACCGGCGTGCGGTTATCCAGGCAAAAGAGCTGCAGAAGATGAAGGTCGATGTTGCAGCCATCCAAGAAGTGCAATGGCCGAAGATGGGAAAACGCAGATTCCGCGCAGTAGATCCTATTGCGAGTACGACATTCAAGTATCACATCACACAGCGGCGGCAACAAAGCAGAGCATGGTGTCGGATTCGTACCCGTTGGATGAGCGCTGTTGACGTGGATGCTAGAGCAGCGAGTGTCAGGGGCGACTGGAGAGCGACAAGACCGAGAAATGTGGAGACGGCTCCTGAGCTCGGCATGGATTCGATAAGCGGATTGTCGCCGAAAACGTAAAGTAAAGTAAGTAACTTTATTAACCGTTATGTGTGCTACAAAATACACCTTAAGCAGGGCGACAAGGGTACTCGGATTCCCAAAATTGATATTGTTATTACATTAACAATTTTAAACCGATTTTGATGAAATAGGTGTCATTTGATTCGTTTATTTATCTAGTTTTAAATTCTCTGACCATTTGGCCATTAAAAACATATGGTACCCGAAAATCCGGAGTTTCGACAGAGTGTCCGCAGTGAGGTAGAGAACTGATTGTGTTGCAGGAACATCAGTCATGCGGATGTCAAAAGTCTAGAAATTCATACAATGAACTATTTCACAATAAGGTTTTTTTTTGTATGCCAGAAGGGCACTGGGTTTAAAAATGCCACTGCGACAGTCACGAAGATTGTCTTTTGTGGCTGGCCCCGATTGCTGTACACAGTTTACGGATTGCTCATGCCCATTGATGGAGTTGAGCTGGGTTGTAAGACTGTGCCCCAATTAGGTATTACATGGTTAATAAAACCAACTACCTTCTTGGGATGAAGTTTCCATACTGAGTATGGAGTTAATAGGTAGCTTCCGAAGAAGCTGAACCTGGAAGACGCAAGAGCTCCACAGGAGCAGAGCAAGTGCGCTGAACTTTCTAGTTCTAAATTGCAAAAGCGGCACATGTCGGTTAAGACCTTGCCAATTCTTTTTAAATAGTAAAGAGTGAGACAATGTCCGGTGAGGAGTCCCGTGTTTGTGCGCAGTTCCCTACGCGTTAAGGTAAGTAGTTTGTTAACTACTGCAGGGTCTGGGTAGATAAACTGTTTAGCTTGTCTACAGCCGTGCGCTTTATACCAACTGGATGCTATTTCTAGCTTTTCCCAGGTCAGTCATTCAATTTTGACTGCGGATATGGAGGTGCCCAGAAACGGTTCGGAGCCAATGAACTGATGAGCTGATCCTTGTCTCGCTAGGCTGTCGGCAAGCTTATTGCCTTCGATTCCGCAATGTCCAGGCACCCAGAATAATGAAACTTTGTTCTGGCGGGAGAGCTCCCTCAAGATTGTGCTGCACTCCCAAACTAATTTGGATGCACATTTGGTGGACTTGAGAGCTAGTTGTGCATCCTGGCTGTCCGTGAAGATTCCGATTTTAGCATACCTATACTTTCGTTTTAGACATATCTTGGTGCAGATGTATATTGCATATACTTCTGCTTGAAAAACGGTGGGCCACTTTCCTAATGAGATAGTTTCCCTGATATCGGGTCAGTAGACTCCAGAGCCTGTGCAAGTCCGATCCATCTGTAAAGAAGCAGATGGTACCGGATGGAAGAACAGGCCGTCCATTGCTCCATACAGCGCGATCAGTAACAATTACACTGTACGGAACATCCATGTTAGGCCGTGCAGTCAGAGCAGTCAGTCAGATATTGTCGTTACTAGGGGTGATAGTTTGAACTCCCTTAGTACGCGAAGGTGACCATTTGACAATGAGTCGTCGTCGGCGTACGCAATGACCTCATGGCCATGCTGTGACAGCTTGTGCAAGAGTGGGGAGTGGGGAGAGAACTCCTCCTTGAGGACATCCTTTGATCGCTGAGATTGTGATCGACTTATCTCCCAATAAGGCTGTGATTTCCCTGCTTGACAGCATTGCTTCAGTCCAGCTCATTGTCGGCTGATTAGTTCCTTTGTTAAGGAGAGCCGTTGTAATTGAGGCGAATGACGTGTTAGCGAAGGCACCTTCAATGTCCTTTTGGACATTCAATCTGTTCAACCTTTTGGAGTCGCGCCGCCACAGGCAGAGTCTGGATGCTTTCGCAAAACTTGACTCTGGACAGGGACGTAGCCAGAAAAGTGTCCCGGGGGGGGGTGGGCAGTTTATTCAACAAATAAGGATTTAAAAATCCAATTGAAATAAAATCAGAAAAATGTTAAAATTTTACCTTTCCGTTGGCATTGAGGTATGTTGTACGTTCGAATCTCGGCTGTGAGAGGCTGTAAGAATACATACATTCAAGTCTCTTCGAGACGCGGCGAGGGTCGAGACAAGCTGGCAAGTTATCATGCATGCTTTTCAAAATCGCTCTTGAAGGGGTGATTCGACGAGCAGATATCGAATCAAGAAGTTTTATTTTCAGAAATGTAGCAAACTTTTTGGCTACGCAAACTACGCGGTTAAATATTAAAACCAGAAACTTTGCCACGGCGTAGGCTATTTGCACTGGATTGAAAGCGGAAGCTAGGAGGATTGCGTCGAAGGCCAAAACATGTATGGTAGAGGCTCAAACGAGACCAACGTGCGCTTTTCGCGAACGGTAATTGTTGACACGGACGAACCAGAAGTGGTTGATGAGTTCATGTATGTGGGATCGCTGGTGGCCGCGGACAGCAACACAAATGAGGAGATCCAGCGACGTATTCAAACAAGACATCGAGCGTACTTCGCCCTTCTCAAAACGGTACGATCAAGAGACATAAACCACCGTACGAAGCCGACAATATACAAACAACTCCTTACTAGACCGATAGTTTTAAGGATTTGACAATGCGCACTGAGGACATACGTGTCCTTGTGGACGATATTTGGTGGAGTACAAACTGAAAGTGAAGAGTGGCGGAGGGTACATGAATCAAAGGCCACAAACACTACTGGAGGAAATTACTAACGGATTTGAAACGTCTTAAGGAAAACAGTTTTATTTAACAACCCCACCGGCACCCAGAACAGAGGGACTCAACGTTCGAGATGGCTCGACCAGATCTAAACCGACATTCTTTTATTTTTAAATAAAAAAACTGCACTTCAAAATTGCCTGGAAAATTGGCGACGAGTAACCCAAAATCGAGTTGAATGAAGGTTAAAACAGCACAAACCACCCCAGTTCTAAGCTGCTGACAACGATGACGAGGATAGTACAACCAGCCCCACAAATTTTGTTGTGCTCTGAACCAGAGCCCAGCAACGAAACAAATAAATGAAGCTGACTTTTTTTTACCTTCGCATCATACATGAAGCGACTGTTTTCATTTGTTGAACAGCAAGCGTCAGCTGAAGTTGATGATTGTTTCAAATGACGACAACTGAAAGTCGGGCACGATTTGTCGATGTTGACTAGGTTAAATATTTTATACGTTGTGTTGTAGAAATTGTTACTCAAATTTAATTCATTTGCGTTAAAAGCTACTGATCTTCTACTGAATATTTGATAGAAAAGTTAAAAGAAACTTTAAAACCGATCGTCATGGTGAAGTGAAGTCCGTTTTACTGAAGCTGATTAAACCCAGTTTTAAAGCAAAGCGGTGTTGCTCCAGTTGAAACTGAAGCTTCATTGTCGAAGGACAATTTGCAATTGACGGTGACAATGTCAGGCCCTGCGCTATACTGAGAAATTTTAAACTTGAAAGTGTTGAACAAATTTTCTTCTCCCATAACCCCCCCCCCCCCCCGTCGCTACGCCCATACTCTGAACTTTCTTTTGGCTTTGCGAAGCTCTGTGTCATATTTGGTGAGAGATGCCCTATAGGCCTCCCAATTAGACGTGATCTTAGCCCTGTTGAATAAACGCCTAGCCTCCCGACGAAGGTTGCTGAGCGATTCATTCCACCAGAGCACGTCACAGCAGACTGTCCGCGTGATTAACGGACAGTTTGCAGTATAAGCATCAATAATCATACTCTGCAGGTCATTGACTGCACCGCCCAGCTCAGCTGGTGTGCGTAAATTAATGTGACAGGAATTCCGAGAGTTCCCCAGATGTTCTCTGAATGAACTCTAGTTGGTTTTCTTCGGATTTCTGTATTGTTCACTCCTGAGAGAGTTTGCCTCAATATCAAAAAAAGATTACTGTGAAGAGCGCCCTGGTACTCCACAGGCTCCGTTAGCGGCTGAGTATTTATAGAAGCCCCCCTCCCCACCATTCATCCCTCGGCATGGGTCGCATGACACCTTGGATTAGGGGTTTTATCCATTTTCGTTTTACATTATAGCCATGGATAACAGCTATTAAAAACCTTTCTCCTTAGGGGCTTTGGAACCTCTGTTCTGGTTCCGAGTATTTTTGGTTTATTCGAACCTATTCCTACTGAGATCCGTCATTTGCAGGCGGAGAATTTACACTCAGCCTTCGTATGAGTGCCCTCTTCTCTGTCCGCATACGACCCTATTTTCCACCGGTTGTCCGATTTCTACTAAGGAACGTATCCCGGATGGTACTACGAGAAAGTAGAGATAGGAGTTGCTGAATAAGAGGCTGTAGAACTTCACGGAAGTTCTGGAGCGCATTATTCGGCCATTTACCATCCAAAAGTCTGGTCTCTCTTGAAATGTTGAATAAATCTTTCGCCTTTTTATAATGAGATTAATCAGGTTCCGAAGTAGGCTCTTGCGGGGTCATGGGTGACCAGTCTAAGATTTAAGGTAAAACCTAGCAATATGCGTATCAAAGTTCTTGCAATTGATTCGGTACGTGATTTTTTTTACATTTCGAAGTATTTTGATTGGTTATTTCGAAATTGGTCACTACATGATCACAGATGATAGCTTAGGATTCAAAATAATGCTTAGCGTTATCGGAACAGTTTCAAATGTATACCTATCCGTTCCGAAATGATCAATCAGAACTAAACTGGCCATATCAGTTCGAAGTGTCTAAAACGATACGCTAAATCTGTGACCTGACAATACCCAATTCTGGAATGGCCGATCTGGTTTAAAGTGATTAATTTACATTTGATTTGTTATTTGACAACCAAGTGCTTTATCTTATCAAAACCCCATTCTGGAGACATCGGCCATAATATGGAGTCCCTATACCGAAATTTGGAGCAACCGGATTGAAGCAGTACAGGTCACATTTCTACGTTTCGCTCTGAGGTTTTTATCGTGGCAAAACCCCAACCATTTGCCGCCTTATGCTGATCGTTGTCGACTGCTCGGAATCGACACACTGGCAAAGAGGCGAAATATTTTTCAAGAAATTTTCGTGGGAAAGCTATTAACTGGAGAAATAGATGCTCCCAATATCCCTACTAGCACGGTTGTTACAATGTAGTTGTAGTAACCGAATTATGACTAATTTCAGTCGTAATCCGGTTGCTTCAACTAAATGGACCTAGAGTGTGCTACTTGGGTTACTATCCGAAATCGATTTGAATGTGCCCTCCAGAAACCTAAGATCCCGTGATTTCCTGCGCCTTTCATTCCACCGCACAGATTATGGCCAAAACGAACCCCTTAGGGTAAAGTGACCAGATTTTTTTTTGGATGAATGCGGGACATATTGAATGTCTTATTTACTAAATCGATTCGGTAGTAAAGATGAGGTCATTTAGAAATTGGGCACTTCATTTTGGCGATAGCGGCGCTCCCAGTGGTTATGGATGCTAGCTTTTGGTAGCGTTGTGTTATTTGTAAACGGTTCTGCTCGGTATATTTTTTTCGCAGTGTAAAGGTAACGTGGTTTGGAGATATTCATCGCGCAGGAGAAATGAAAGTAATTGTGTACGGTCACCTGCAGAATCCATCAGCGTTGCTCGGGAGCTGGCGAGACTGACGGATTATCCTAAAAGACCTGGGGTGTGAGTAATTGAAGGGTGCAAGGAAACTCTCAGGACTGTCCGCAAGGTACAGGCCAAACGTTGGAGTTGAACTCTTGATCATCAACTGCGGTTGAGGGTCATTCGGAAAGTCAAGGCTGATCTCAGCATTACGGCATAGCGCTTTGAGGACAAAACTAAATACTGACCGCTGTACTGTACGGCGAATCCGACTCGGAATGGCTACAAGCGTCAACGAGCAAATGGAGAGCCCAACAGGAGCCTAAAACAATAAACAAAGGCTAGAATGCGGTCTCGTGAGCTGTGCGGTCGGGTGGCGACGAAACGCGATGCATATGTCTGACTCGATGATGCATAAGCTTCAGAGAAAACCGATTTCAGCCAAATCCAAGGGTGCTCTGAGTCGCGGTAGGGTTTGTATCAGATTCGAGATTGGTTTTGGGGATGGGTTCATGATAAAAGTTCATGACTTGGCAAGAGATCTGTTTCATTGGCATGCGTGTGAAAACCAATCTTTTGTGACGGATAGGAATTCGGAGATACACAGGGGTAGATGCCTCACCAGGCGGATTTTGCTCTTCATTAAGTCCCATGATAGCCTGCCGCAGTCAGCATGCATGCTACAATGGACAATGGACTTCAGTTCATCTCAAAAGAGCTGAGTGCATCAAATTGTCCTCGAGTTTGTCCAGTATAGAAATACGGGGGGATAATGAAGCGAAAACTGAAGATGAAGAAAACAGTCGCCAGCGACATTGGTCAAATGAGGAGATCGAGGTACCGGCTGGCCGTGGCCGTGACTGGGGAGGGTGTGCACCAACTGACAAGCGGTGTAAGCAGTAGGGTTTTTCATGCAATGTAACATAATTTCCTATGTTTCATCCTTAGAAACTATTTCGATTAAAAAATTAATCAATGCGGGACACTTTCCGGGACGCTTAGTAATCCGGGACAAGTCATCCGAATCCGGGACAGTCCCGCATAATCCGGGACGTCTGGTCAGCCTACCTTAGGGCGATGTGCATCGTGGTTAATAACGTGTTTGAATTGTTTGACTTCGATTTATCGAGTAATAGTTTTAAAAATAGACTAAGGCAAATAATGTAATATGCTAAGTTAGAAATGTGTCAATATTAAGCTAAGTTGTACTATGTTGATATTGTATTTGTATGTAGTATGTACGTCAGATTTGTAATAGTGTCAAAAGATAGTGGGATTTTTACGCGCACTTGAGAGTCGACCTCAGTTTCATTGAGACCCACAGAGGTCAGATAAACAAATACAAATAAATAAATAAAAAACTAGACAAATTTACAAATCAAATGCCATTAGTTTCATCCAAATCAAAATAGCCAAAGTTATGAACATAGCAAATCATGGGTACCCGGGTACCCTTGTCGCCCTCTTACGTAATAAAAAAGTTTAAATGCCTCTCATTGCTAATCCCCTTGATAGATATGCAGGAAATTACCTCATTTACTTAAGATCAATGAGTTTTACGATGTCAGAAAATTTCAGTGACGTATCTTTCAAACTGAATGAGTTATAACTATTTTCAAACTAAAAAGGTACCTGGGTACCCTGTCACACACATAATGGTTAAGAATACACATTTTTACAAGGGCCCTATTCTCATAGTCACCTCACTTACATTTTTTAGATGAGAACACAATTAGCGGTTCTAAAAGTCACCTGAGACTCCGGTTAGCTAAGTGACAGTACAAATGTAATGGTGACTGCAAGATGCGGAGGGGTGACTTAGAATAGGGCCTCAAATAAATAAGTATTAGTAAATTTTTCTTTTCTTTAAAGGATTTTCATTTTAAAAACTTTGGGTACCGGTACAAGTACCAATATTACCGGTACTGATGCTTCCTGTACCGATATACCAGTTTTCAAAAATGCTTTCGGTACTCCTCCTCAGGAACTGTATCTCCTACGCTGTCCTTGCGGATCCCAGTGGAGTGCTTTTCTGCAGATCTCGTTCGCTTCCTTCCTCATGGTGTGTCCTGATGGTCACCGTGAAAGGGTTATGCCCGCAACACGATACAGTGATGTGGCCTGCGACCTCGTACAGTCAAGCAAATTACACCCTCACCCCGATCAGGAAAAAGGAGCTCATTTTGGCTGCCAGGGGTCTAAAAATGAAGAAAGCTCCCTGTCCTGACGAGGCACTGAAGGCGGCGATCCAAGCATATCCTGATATGTTATTTATTTATTTATTAACTTTTTTTTAATGGGGCTTTCAACCAGTGGTTGGTTCGCTCCAATCCTGATATGTTTAGAGAGACGCAAAAGATTCACAAACTCTTATAACTCATAATGAGCAGAACTTACAAAGTTTTTTATGATTCTAAACAAAACACACTAGTTAGTGATTCTTGTTACCGTTCGTAACATTTATACTGCATGTTGTAAAATTATTTGAGTAAAATTGTCTAATAAAATATTTGTAGTCTCCGGACCACTGAAAACAAATACGGCCAATTCAAATGTACACTAGACAAATAGGGATAGAGTTAAGCACATACTACACTAAAAACGAAAAAAGTTCAGTTCAATGGGTGGTTGGAAAAGGAAGTATAAGGAAACAGCGAAAGAGATGTCGAATAAAGTGGAAGGATTGTACAAACTCATAAGAGGAAGTTAATTGGTGACGAACCACAGACTAAAACACATTGAAGTGGACCAAAAAACATGGTTTTAGACAGAGTGAAGGGAAAAGTAGTTAAAACTTAGATCTAGATAGATTATTTAAAAATAAAAAGTGTAAGTTACAAAAAAGGGAAGAGTCGAATCAGGTAAACTAAAATGCCACAAAATACTGTTACTAGCAGTGCGAAAATGTTCAGGGGAAAGTCTTAACCAAATACCGTGCAACTCGTTTTTCCCCTTGGACCCGTTTAAATTGGTTTATTTGCCCGGTAATCAATTACGGCGATTTCGAAGGACCAGTCGGATTGGAGAATGGCTAGAGCCTATTTAGAGGCCATAGTCCCCCAAAGTTACAGCGATCGAATCGAATCGAAGTGAAATCTCAACCAACCCTTCACCACGTGTCTCCACAGTCTCAGTCAGTCCACAGTCTCCAGGGCCCGGATCAGAAGGTCGCCGCGTATACTTACGAGAAGCTACCGTTGCTGTTCGGTTGCTACTACCGGCCGCAGCTACTGAAAGAGGCAACCGTCGTTGGATACCATAGGCCGAGCTGGCCTCAGCCTACGGAGATTTGAATATTCCCTTGAATTACATCGTCGGCCACCCGTCAGTGTAGTCATTCCGTCATCGTCGCCATCCCGTCATCATCGTCACCCCGGCAGAAAGTCGAAAAACCACCGTACTGAACCACCCATTTATTACTCCAATACTCACACACAGTTCTATGTATCCGTTAGGGAAAATTAAAAGGGATAAATTATACACAGTAGCTTTTCTTTCGAACACTTATCACAGTCCTGGTTCACGAAATAAGCCAGAGCCGACCTTGAGCTTTTTCAGTCTCTCGCTCGTGCTCGAGCGTGAAAAGAGGTCGTGAGCACCCGCCCCAGACGGTCCCCAGTGATTCGACCAGCGACCAGGGGTATAGTAGGTGGAACCCCTCTCGTTTCGCCAGTAACATTCTAAACAAAACACACTAGTTAGTTCATCAGTACCCATGAATGAAGCTATCTAGTTATTTGCTTATTTTCTTATTTATTTATTAATCTATTACTAACTTACCATAAATACATTTTTTTAAGTGCGACAAAGTACGAATTTTTATGCATGAGAACATCTTAAATAGTGTCGAATTCTGTTCACAGTTTTATACTAAACAATGGCATCGGGGTTCCCAGAAAAGAACGTGAAGAATAATTCCCATCTTGTTATTTTCTGATTTGCATTATGAAAAAAAAGTTGGTTTATTGTGGAATACAACCCAAAGTTTACCGCATTCGCATCGCACACTTTATTCATACCTCCACGTAACCACTTGGGATCGCATGAAGCAAACATCCATTAATCACAAGCTTTATTGATTGTGATTAAAAAAAAGTGATTAATAACAAAACTTTGGGATTAGAACCCAGTGCCAACAGAACTGATGACGCAGACTTTACTGATATCACCACGTGAACACCTATGGTTGGTTCGAGAAAATAATGTTGATGAGTTGCGTTTGTTGACTCTGTGTGTTTGTCTCCATAGAGACATAATGCGCCGCTATGTGCAATGTACGATCGAGCAAGTACGGCAAGGGACGTCGAAGTTTCACGGTGTGTTCAACATTAAAATTAATTAAAAATTAAACTGCATTCAACAGCATTCAGATTAAATCTGAAATATCTCTCAAATTAATGGAGATAGAAGAATAGTGTAAAAGAGATAAATGTAGATGAATCAATGGCCGTTCTTTATAAATTTATGAAAGACTAGGTTCACGAGCTACTTTACTAGATAATTGTAAAAAACCTGTGATAAATGAGATACCATGAGAAGTTTTTTCTTGAAAAGTGTTTTTGTTTCATGTTTTTCTGTAATATTTATACACGATCTAACAGAAAATCTTCTCAACTTTCCATTTAACATAAAATAAACACAAATTAGTACGTTCATTTTCAACATAAATTAGATAATGTGCAAAAACGTAAAAAAACAGTAAAATGCTCATATTTCTGTAACCAGCAATTTGCGACCCCATGTTTCATAGAGTTTTTTTCTTGTCTAGGGTTCCTCTATCTGTGGTAAAAATATCCCAGATAGGGAACCTAACACCCTGTATATAGGTCGAAAGGTGCGGCACTTCAGAGCACCCGGGGCAAGTGGGACCTATTATAAATAAAGTGTTTTAGAACAAATCCGATCAGGAAGCCATAACAATATTATGTCTATTTTATGACACATTCTGATATTGATAAAGCATTATGTTATAAATCGAAATCGGCAGCAAAAACAAAATAAAATAAGTTTATAACAGATTCAGATAGTTTTAACTAATTGAGTTATGAATGAGCAATATAGATTTCGACACTAAAAAGGTAACATATCACTTTTATAACAAAATATGTTACTTGCAAAAGTTCCTATGCTTATGCTTAAAATATGTTACTTGCAAAAATTCTTGGTGATATTTCTTTATTTGCTAGCTAACTATTAGAAGACTTCGTGCGCTTATTACGAAATGCATAGAAGGGAGGGGGGAGGTCAGGTTTGCGTTACTTTTTGTTACATAGGGGGGAGGGGAGTCATGAGAATAGCAACATTAAATGAAAACGAAATTATGTTTTCTGATTTTTATTCAATGTAAAGAAATGTTAGGGGAGGGAGGTTTAGTTAACGTTTCGTAATTCAATGGGGGGTTATGCCAAGCGTGACCTATTGTTACATAGGGGAGGGAGGGGGTCAAAAAACCATAATATTTACGTCACGTAATTTGTGTACCACGCCAAATGTTGACAATATACCTTTTACACAATATGTTACAATTTAGATAAAATCGTTACAGGGTTTCTTATAAAGCAGGTATTAATTTAAGGAAGTTTAGTTATAATTATTGTTATTTTAACCACTTATGGAGGCAAATTTATAACTGCTGTTGTTGTAATTTATCTAGTTAATAACAACCGTTGTTAGTTGATAACATGATCTTTTGTAATTTTGTTATGTCCTCCTGGTCGGGAAACTTCCTACCTTTTTTGAGATATACTACCGAACATTTACATTTCAATTACATAATCCAATAAGTAGTAGACACATTTAAAAGTGTACATGGCATGGCATTTTTTGTATAGACACTCTCGGCTTTGCCAGCTGCACAAATGTTGAACAAGAAGAATGTGCAGTACAATTCCGAAGCCTCACACAGCCAAATACGACCATTTTATGAATTGATTTCTAATAGCACTTTAATTTGTTATTTAAAATAGCACTTTAATTTTGGTTTCAAATAGTACTTTAATTAGTGAAATGATGAAAGCTTGTAATAAATAATTAAATTATAAATTATTTGAAACATCTTTTCATGTGCTTTGGAGAGTAGTGATTGTCAAGGCAACGCCTTAACAATTAATTTATTATAGGGTAAGGAACGAGTTAAGTAGTGTCACCTGTTTTAATCAGTTGAAAATAAATGAGCCAAAAATGCACTTTTTTATTCATATTTTCAAAATCTTTTGATAAGGACATCATCATGAATCACTTAACCATAGTTTTAATTTTCACAATCATAATTTACTGTGTTTTGAAAACGTACATTTTTCAGCTGCTAAAAACTATCGCCGCCTCGCTACAAAGCAATTCATCAAATTTTTACCTTTGTTATAAGGTAAGGCATCTAGTTTTTCGACCCTGTGCTAGTTTTCGCACTACTGCTGAAAATTTCCCCAAATAAGTTTTGTGCTATACGCACTCTCCGTGTACTATAAACAGTACACAGTAAACCGCTATTTCTTTACGAGTGGTTTACGCTCGCTGCTGTGTGATGCATGTAGCCGCGTTATGCTGCATGTGCGTTTATGATGCGGAGTGAACGTCGCCACTCGCTGCGAGTAACTCATCGCTGCCGGTGCGCATTTGCTCCAGCTCCGAACAGGCACGCGCCGCTGGTATCATACAGGCGAGGCGCGGTTCAAAACAAGACCGTAGTACGGTTCAATACAATAGCTGCCAATGTTTATAGACATTAAACATTTTGGGCATAATCGATAGGCAAACGATTAATGCCGAGTAAGCAATAATCTATACCTATAAAAAAGGATTTCTGTCTGTCTGTCTTATAGAATCGAAAACTACTGAATCGATCGGCTTGAAAATTGGCATGTAGAGGTTTTTGGGGCTAGGGAAGGTTCTTTCGATGGCAAAAGACCCCTCCCCCCACTAAGAGGGGGGGCTACAATACAAATCTATGCCTATAAGAATGGATTTCTGTCTGCTCTATGTTCGTTATAGAATCGAAAACTACTGAACCGATCGGAGTGAAAATTTGCTTGTAGAGGTTTTCGGGGCTATGGAAGGTTCTCTCGATGGCAAAAGACCCCTCCCCCCACTAAGAGGGGGGCTCCAATACAAATCTATGCCTATAAGAATGGATTTCTGTCTGCTCTACGTTCGTTATAGAATCGAAAACTACTGAACCGATCGGAGTGGAAATTTGCATATAGGAGTTTTTGGTGCCAGGGAAGGTTCTTATGATGGTTAAAGATCCCTCCCCCCACTAAGAGGGGGGGGCTCCCATACAAATCTATTCCCATTAAAAAGTGATTTCTGTCTGTCTGCCCGAACGTTTCTTATAGAATCGTAAACTACTGAACCGATCGGCGTGAAAATTTGCATATAGGGGTTTTTGGGGCCAGGGAAGGTTCTTATGATGGTTAGAGACCCCTCCCCTCACTAAGAGGGGCGGCTCCCAGACAAATGAAACATAAATTTATGTATAACGCGAGAACTAATCAAGCAAATGGAACAAAATTTTACAGGTGGGTGTTTTTGGAGACAAGAATTTTTTCTATGGTGATTTAAGACCCCTCCCTACTTTAGGAGGGGGGGGGCTCCTATACAAATAAAATACAAATTTCCTCATTACTCGAGAACTAATTATTCAAATGGAACCATATTTGGCATGTAGATGCTTTTGGAGGCATGAATTTTTTCTATGGTTGAGACTCCTTCCCTCCTTAGGAGGGGAATTATGACCCCTCTCCCTTTTAATAGGAGGGGGCTTCCATATACATTAAATACAAATTTCCTCATAACTCGAGAACTAATTAAGCAAATGGAACTAAATTTTACATGTGGGTGTTTTTGGAGACAAGATTTTTCTCTATGGTGAGTTGAAACCTCTCTCTACTTTAGGAGGAGGTGCTCCTATACTAATGAAATACAAATTTCCTCATAACTCGAGAACTAATTAATCAAATGGAACCATATTTGGCATGTGGGTGTTTTGAAGGCATGAATTTTTTCTAAGATGAATTAGGACCCCTTACCTTTTTAGGAGGGGGGGCTCCCATACAAATGAAATACAAATTTCCTCCTAACTCGAGAACTAATCAAGCAAATGGAACAAAATTTGACACGTGAGTGTTTTTGGAGAAAAGAATGTTTTCTGTGGTGAATTGAAACCTCTCCCTGCATTAAGAGGGGGCTCCTATATAAATGAAAAGTTCGCTAGTTTTGTCAACTTGAAAATATATCCGTGAGCAGAAAAGTTTTAGTTGTACTGACAGATCATTTTGAACGATTTGGTTTATAGCGACCAGAATAAAATATGCCATAGAATATTTATTAAATTTTAAGCAATTTCGTTGGTTTGCACTATTGTGCGCATATAATTTCATCGTGCATTTTGATAGGTCGATACAATCAGCGCGCCGCTGAAATTTTGCAATTTTTGAAAACTGGTTGTTTTAACAAATTGAAAATATTCAGTTAGTCAATCTCAATTTCTAGCAAAATCATTTTAGTTGCTTCCTCTGGCAGGAAAACCGATTGATAATAACCTTCTTTGCGCAAAATACTTTGCTTTGATGAATTGTTGTTTGCGAGCTAAACTAAAATACTAGTATATGGCAATATGGCTTTGCATAAAAAAATGATTTTGGTGTTGAACTTTGGTATTCTTCATAATAACAGCAAAAAAACTGTTTGGTTAGGGTGTTACCGTTTTAATAGCTCAGATTTATTGCGGCTTGACAAGTAACCGCGATAAGATCAATTTTAATTGGTGCGCCATTTTGTGTTGCTACGCCACACTTATAGTAAGTTTATAGGAGACATGGTGCAGCCAACAAGTTTTAACGTGGTAATATAAGCAACCACAATAAATTCGCTTTATTAACAGTTTTATTATGGTTTTCTAGCTAGCTATAAGTGTGTTTGGACTCGTAATCTTCTTGGTATAACGCAATACCACAATAAACCCAGTAGTAATGATTAATACCGCAATAAAACCTTTATAAAGTTCAAGTAAAACCAAGTGGCTTTAGAATTGTTACTTGGGATGTTGTTCCATTGAGTTGATCGCCGCAATTCAAATTGTTTGCTTCTTGTGATCGGCGGTTTTCGGCGAATATAAATTCAAATTCAAGTGCCAGTCTGTCCGTACGTTTCGAGCTACTTACTGGCTTTCACTCATCATCTGCGGACACTTGGGATGTTACAATGAACAAAATTAGGCGTACACCGGAGACAACAACAGGTGGTTGCACCCTAAATTATTATGGCTACATAGCAAACGCAAACTTAGCACAAACGCGTTACAATGATACAGATGATACCACTGTATTACAATATAGGAGACCTCAGTCTCGCAGTTAGTCTCCCAGTGATCAGTCGAATAAACGACAACAGGCGATCTCGTTCCTGATCTTCACGTGCTATAGCACAGAACATCATAGTGAAGGTAATAATATTATTTCATCACACAAAGCATTGATTCACGGAATTCGTTCTCCAGATAATCAAGTGATACGGCTATCGTTGGAAAACTGCGATAAAGCCGGACACGAAACGTTGGTGACGATATCTGGCTGAACAAGCACCAAGACAAAAGGCTAGCAAGGCAAGCACGTGTAGCACGCACATAACCTGGCATAACTCACTAGACTTTCCACGGGAAGAGCCACGTGCTGTCGAGGTGACGACATACATCCTTAGCAGCCAATACCACCCTCGGCTGAGGGTGTTTTAAGGAGACCTGAAGTCGCGGTACCACGTGTGATGCAGTTATCAAATTCCTAACCTCGTTAAGCGTCCCAGCAGGACGGATCGTATTCGCAGGAGTAGGCACGGAGTGCCGAAGTGAGTTCCGTATAGACCTCGTCCCAGCAGGACGGATCGAATCCGAGTGAGTAGGCATTGAGTGCTGAAGTGGCATCTGTTTAGTAATCGTCCCAAAAGGACGGATCGAATCCGTACGAGTAGGCACTGAGTACCGAAGTGACTTCGTTCCTGTAAATTTCGTCCCAGCAGGACGGATCGAATCCGAGTGAGTAGGCATAGGGATTGCTGAAGTAACAACCGTCGGGTGAACCGATACAAGTGAGCGAGTGGTGTGAAGCGCACTTAGCGCTTTTTTATGAAAGCGCATTCAAACGTAAACGGAAGAACAAATTCCTAATCAAGGTGATAGGGCAACTTAGGTAGACATAGACTAAGCTGGTAAAAATGTGAGAATAGATGTAAAAGTACAAGCGCTGTTTAATATACTTCCATTGGCTGTCCGTGAAACTGAAAGACTGTTACATTTGCTTAGCCGGGCAAGAACAATGAGTGCAATAGGTTGCGTCCACCCAATGAGTTACCGTGAACATGTCGGGGAAGAAGAGTTGTAGAAAATGGAGAAAGTGTTACAACCAGTCGACATTTTCTGTGTGAGTGTGTGTGTGTGTGTGTGTGTGTGTGTGTGTGTGTGTGTGTGTGTGTGTGTGTGTGTGTGTGTGTGTGTGTGTGTGTGTGTGTGTGTGTGTGTGTGTGTGTGTGTGTGTGTGTGTGTGTGTGTGTGTGTGTGTGTGTGTGTGTGTGTGTGTGTGTGTGTGTTTACCGTGAGGAAAAGCTCAATGTCTGGCACCTTGATGATGCATTGCATCACGTGGCACGGTGTGGGACTCTAACCTACTAAAAACCTAACTGCTCCTGGCCCCAAATCCTCCCGGGACCACCGCTAGGCATTACTTCGGTAGCGGGCCGTACCTATGCACTACTCCGCTACCTGTTGAGACGTGCACCGATGCTGAGATGGCGACCAACTTAACGCCCATTTCTTCACGGCCACCCTCGCAGGATTTCCTTGCGTAAATGTAGCTAGCATCGCGACCGCATTCACTGGAACTTTACCCATCGAAACGTGAGCCAAATCGGGAGTGCCCTCCAACAGCACGCACATGGCCTCCGTAGCGGGATTTCTCCACCTATCGAGACGTGACCTGATAAGGAAGTGCCCTCCAACATAACGCACAACTCGCACAGTCATCATCGCAAGATTTCTTCCACTTCTATACTGAATATTGTTCATCTAGGTACAGGGACTATTTTGGAAAAGATCCCATCCCCCACACATATGAGTTCATCTAAGGTTTTACCGCGCCCAGAATCGCGTTCCTTTTGATCTGTGTGTCATATGCGGCCTAGAGACGTCCATTCAATGGGCCACATTGTCCTCTATACGCTCATCACCCCTCTATCGAAGCTAGGCGTTACCGACTTGCTGATCTGCCCTCCATTTTCGCTGCAGCTCAACCAGAATTCTTGAAATCGATCTATTAACGACGTTCCAAGTGCCCTCATCTAGACACATTTTCTCAACAATGTTGTCTACGTTTAGAACGAACATATCCTCGCACACTGCTTTAAACCTGGGGCATACAAAGACCACATGCTCGGGTGTTTCTTCAACATCGCTGCACTCTGGACAGAAGGGTGACCTTGCATGCCCGAATCGATGTAAAGACTGTCTGAAGCAACCGTGTCCCGATAGAAATTGCGTCAGATAGAAGTTCACTTCTCCGTGCTTCCTGTTCACCCAGGCTGAGAGTACCGGTATTAGCCTATGCGTCCATCTTCCGTTAGTCGCCGAGTTCCACTCTAGCTGCCATTTTGCCATTGACTCCGCTCTCATAGCTTTTCGAATGCCTGTGGTATCCTTCCGCTTATAACATTCGCTGTCTTCTGCCAAAATGATATATATGAGAATCATTCTAGCTAAGACGCAGACCGCTTCCGAAGAACTAGTTCCGTGCGCGCTCACGACCCGCATTGCCATGAGCCGAGACGTAATGTTCAATCTCTTCTTATTCCGCTGGGTTTTAAGCGCTGCTATCCAAGCAGGTCCACCGTATCTCAGCATCGAAGAGGATACATTGGCTAACATGCGCCTTTTGCTGCTGTTTGGACCAGAGTTGTTTGGCATAATTCTGGCCAGTGCGTTAATCGCTTTTCCCGCCTTTTCGCGGGAGTTTTCCCGTGGTCGAATTAATCGCGTCAACTCGGAGGCGCCATCGCTGGATGAAACTGTAGCAGCCATCAAGAGTATGAAATCCAATAGAGCGCCAGGGAGAGATCGTATTTCAGCCGAAATGCTCAAAGCTGACCCATCTTTGTCAGCCCAGATGATGCATCAGCTTTTCAGCAATATTTGGGAAACTGCAACTTTTCCGGTGGACTGGATGCAGGGCATATTGGTCAAAGTCCCTAAGAAAGGAGACCTAACGGAATGCGGTAACTGGCGTGGCATCACCTTGCTCTGTATTACTCTCAAAGTACTCTGTAAGGTAATCCTCAATCGGATCCAGGAGAAGATCGACGCTACTCTCCGGCGGCAGCAAGCAGGATTCCGTGCTGGCAGATCATGTGTAGACCATATCACAACGCTCCGCATTATATTGGAGCAGATCAACGAATTCCAGGACTCTCTTCTCGTTGACTTCAAAAAGGCGTTCGACCGACTCAATCACGAAAACAGCTGGGGCGCACTTAGGCGTAGAGGAGTTCCAGATAAGCTAGTCCATCTCATCGAGGCTCAGTACGAGGCGTTCTCGTGCAAGGTTTTGCACGACGGCGTCTTGTCCGACCCGGTAAGAGTTACTGCTGGCGTGAGACAGGGCTGCATTTTACCACCGCTTCTGTTTCTCATCGTTATGGATGAGATATTAGTTGGAGCAATTGACAGTAGACCAAATCGAGGATTGCCTTGGAATCCTCTAACGATGGAGCAGCTAAATGACCTCGACCTAGCCGACGACATTGTCTTGCTCGCACAACGCCGAAACGATATGCAGAGCAAGTTAGATGACCTCTCCGAGAGCTCCCAAGCAGCAGGTCTCACAGTCAATGTAGCGAAAACCAAGTCTATGGTAGTGAACACTGACAATTCCACCAACTTTACAGTAGCGGGACAACAAGTTGAGCAGGTAGACGCCTTTCAATATCTTGGTAGCCAAACAACGTCCGATGGTGGTACCAAGACTGATATAGCCACACGGATCAGGAAGGCCAGGGGTGCCTTTGCAGGTCTGCGAAACATTTGGCGCTCAAACCAGATCACTCTACGTACGAAAACCCGAATCTTTAAATCAAACGTTAAATCCGTACTGCTGTATGCCTGCGAAACGTGGTGCGTCTCAGCGGAGACAACGCAAAAACTACAGGTATTCATTAACCGGTGCCTGCGATATATCACTCGTGCCTGGTGGCCTGATAATTGGATATCCAATGAGAAACTCCATCGTCGGTGTCATCAACGGCCGATAGCCACAGAAATTCGTGAACGTAGGTGGAAGTGGATCGGACACACCTTGAGGAAAGGAGCGAACGAGGTTTGCAGAGAAGCACTCGACTGGAATTCAGAAGGACAGCATAGAAGAGGCAGACCCAGAGGCTCATGGCGACGGAGCTTAGCCAACGACATCCGGGCTGTAGACAAGAACCTGTCCTGGCGATAGGTAAAAGCCATGGCGGGTAACTGTCAGCAGTGGAGATCTCTGATTTCATCCCTTTATTCTGCCGGACCGGCGAACATGGACACATAAGTAAGTAAGTAAGTCGACGTGGTAGTTGAAATTTAGCCGGTCGTCAATCCATACGCCTAGGTGTTTCAATCATTCGCTATCGTGTGCTCTCCCACAACAATCTCCGCTGATTGAGCTGCCTTGCAGTTGCTGACCACCAGCACTTTCGTCTTATGTTGGGCTATTTGTAATTTCACCCCTTGTATCCAGCTTCCGATTATGTCTATCGACTCGGTTGCCAGCATTTCTATCTGTTCCAGCGACTCTCCTGTTACTACTACTACGATATCGTCTGCGAAGCCAACGATCTCCGCGCCTCTAGGCAAAACCAGTTTTAGTACGCCGTCGTACATACAGTTCCAGAGAGATGGACCCCCACTTCCTGAGTTGTCTTCTCAGGTGTCTAATAGCAGATTTCCCTACACTGATAATAAAACTTGGTTTATAGTAGGAAAACGAGCGTTTGCTTTACGAATTCTTTCGTTGTTTTCTACCACGAAGTAGATTCGTGAAATCAACCCTGAATGTTTTGTACATAGTAACAAAGCTATATTCGTACGAATTATTGAATTTTACAAAATGGTTTGTAGATTTTACGAATGCACGAAAAGGCTGTCGATAAAAATAATACTAGATTTCACTATTTTCCGATAGGTGTCGGTATGCTACATTACCGACACCTGTCGAAAAATAGCGAAATCTTTATTATCTCTGAAAAAATGCTGAGTTTATCGGGAATCGAACTGAGCTCGTTTGTCATACTTCTTTACGAACAGCCGACGATGCCGCAAACCACTGAACCACAGCTACTGCATACCAAGAAGGTCATAATTGCACAAGTCTATTTTCTCTTCATACCATCTTCGCATCCCGTTTTCGGCGATAATGATGCCAGACAACAATCGTGCATCAAACGATTCTTGATGCAAGACAGCTACGAATGTGCTCTCGTAAAAAATATGAACCATTCGTAATAACAACATTTGCGGTAGACAATAAGCCTACGAACGTTTTTAAATGGTATGAAATTATTTCTACCAGCTACGAATATAGTTTTACGAATGTTTTTTCAAAAACAATAAGAAATTATATTCTCAGTGTACTCGTTAAAAATAACAGGGCGATGGACCCAGGATAGAGCCTTGCGGGACTCCTGCTGTAGTCCTGATCATCCTCTGGGACAAACAAGGGTCTCGTCAAACAGCACCCGATCCTTGAAGTAGCTTTTCAAGATCCTGCACAAATTGTCAGGGACGCTCATTCTATGGAGCGTTTGTGCAATGGCCTCCCAGCTGGCACTGTTAAACGCGTTCTTAACGTCAATCGTTACCACTGCACAGTATCGGTTACCTCTTCGCTTCTGTTTGGGCGCCTTCTCAGCTCTTTCGATCACTATGCAAATGGCGTCTACCGTAGATCTCCCTTTACGAAACCCGAACTGTCCCTCTGAGAGTCCGTGATCACTCTCCAAGCATACCGTCAATCTGTTCAAAATGATCCTCTACATTAGTTTTCCAAGTGTATCCAGCAGGCATATGGGTCTATACGATGCTGGATCTCCCGCAGGTTTCCCTGGTTTAGGCAGCAACACCAGTTTCTGTATCTTCCACCTCTCTGGGAAGTGGCTTTCGTCTAAACATTTTTGCATTACTGTCCTGGACATGTCTGGGTACATATGCACTGCCGCTTTCAGGGCTACGCTGGGAATTCCATCCGGCCCCGGTGCTTTCTTCGCTCTCAGTTTTTTTACAGCTTCTACAGGGGTTAGACAAAATGATCGGGACAGGCAAAATTTTGATGAAATTCAAACGGTCATAACTTCCACAAAATTGGACATTTTTAGATGAAACTAATTGCATTCGGCGGGGAAATTTTTCTAGTGTTTCTAGAATATTTTAAGATTCGCAATAGTCAGCGGACACCGGAGATATTCCGGGTTAACTAAGGGTATGTCAAAAACTGATTTTTTTCATCGCTTGTATCTTTTTCTGTCATGGAAATTTATTCATATTCATATTTTATTCCAAAACTAGATTTTATTTCCAGTCGATAAGTAAAATAAGAACGGAAATCCGACGAGTAACAACCAAGTTACGGCCATTTTCGTAAAATCAGTATTAGTAACATCTATTGCTCTGGCCAGTTTATGACATGACGCAAACCATGTCAATATGAACATCAAACGTTAAGGTTTAATGAGCCATTGACACTGGAAGCATTCCCAGGTCCGCAGCGTGCCATGGCAACCCTGTAGCAGGTTCTAGGTACCCCGACGGAAGTGGTCGTTTCAGGGAATATTCAAAATCATGTTAATATGGGTGTCACAGTCAAACTTCAGGATTTTCAACCCTCGTAAATTTTTGATGTTTGACATCCATATTGGAATGGTTTTGGTCATGTTTTAAAATGGTCATAAAGGTAAGACATTACTGGCAACATTTCCAGAACTGATTTCACTAAAATGGCCATATCTCGGTTGTTTCTCGTCGAATTTCCGTTCTTTTTCGACCAATCGACTGGAAATGAAATCTAGTTTTGGGATAAAATATGAAAATCAATGAATTTCCACGACAGAAAAAGATACAGGCGATTAAAAAAATCAGTTTTTGACATACCCCCAGACAACCCGGAATATCTCCGGTGTCACGCTGACTATTGCAAATTTTGAAATATTTTAAGAAAACTAGGAAAATTTCCCCGTCGAATGCAATTGGTTTCATCTAAAAATGTTCAATTTTGTAAAAGTTATGGCCGTTTGAATTACATCAAAATTTTGCCTGTCCCGATCATTTTGTCTAACCCCTGTATTAGTTCGTCGTTAGAAACCTGTCTGCGCTAAACGTCGCCGCCTTCCCGTTCGTCATACGGCGTAGGTGGCCAGAGGGTTGGATCATGCTTCGGGAATAGCTCCTCAACAATGGCTTTTGACTTGTCGGGACACCTTTCAGTTGGTATCCTTGGACCACTTAGCTTCGCCATCACTACCCTATATGCGTTACCCAATGGGTTTACAACCGCGACTCTGCATAGCTCCTTCAGACAGTTCGATTTACTCTTGTTTGTCGCCTTTTTTAGTGCAGCCCAGGCCACTCTAACCCCCTCTCTTCGCTCTTCCCTCACTGCGACATTTCTTTCTCTTTGAAAGCTTCTTCTTGCCATGAGGCAGTTTGCGCGAAGTACGCAGAGCTCCTCGTTCCACCAATAAGCTGTAGTTCGGTAGTTCCTCGGTTCTTGTTTCCTTGGCATAGTTGCATCGCATGCTTTCACTAGCATATCCGTCAGTTCATCTGCGTTTAGGTCCAGGGAATCGCTGTCCGCGCGTAGCACTTCAATGAAAAGGTCCTTGTCGAAGGCCCTCGTTTTCCACCTATTTTTATCGACTCTATTTTTTGGAGCGGCGCCGGGATTCCGTGTGCCAATGGAATACCGGATCGCCTGGTGATCACTGTGAGTATACTCTTCAGATACCCTCCAGTTCATGTTTGCCATCAACGATGGACTGCAGAAGGTGACGTCGATGATGGACTCTCGACCATCCTTGCGGAAAGTGCTTGTGGTGCCCTCGTTGGAGAGCCTTTCGTCTAACTTAGCCAGTGCTTCCAGCAGACTATTTCCTCTCGCGTTGGTGCATCTGCTTCCCCACTCTACAACCCAGGCGTTGAAATCACCACCTATAACGATCGGTGTTCTTCCAACAAGGTTCTTTGTACAGGTGTCCAGCATATGGTGGAACTGTTCTATGGTGCAACTGCATATAAAAATTTAATTTACTTTAGCGATCACAAAGCCTTCGTGCAGGTTCGAAATCACTTCCTAAATAGGATAGCGTCCCATTACTTTCCTGCTCTATCTGCCACCCAGCTGCCGTTACCGTGAGGAACTCGATACGGCTCCGCGATAATTGCGACATCACACTTCGCTTCTGTTGTCGACTGCCACAATAGTTGTTGTGCCGTGTCGCAGTGGTTGAGGTTTATTTGAATTACCTCCGTTACTGTTGGCTTGTCTTCGCCCGTCGGTACACAGGACAAAGAAATCCCCCCGTTATGTGGTCGTTGCCGTCCTCTCTTTTGCAGAGCATGCACCTCGATTGCCTTTTGCAGTAACCGGAAAAATGTCCCTCCTGTCCCCAGTTCTTACACAATTTGGACCTGTCAGGATCGGAGCACTTTCTGGTTTGGTGACCAAAGTTCATGCATTTGAAGTACCTCTCCAATCGGTTGGGAACACGCGGAATAGTCCTGAAGCGACCCACTGCCCAGTAGACGTTTATTCTCTCTAACTTCAACAACTTGTTCGTTGCGTCTGTTGAGAGACGTATCGTCGCGGTCTGCGTTCCACGATATGCCTTTCTTAGCCGGATTTTCATCGGCACCTTACCCAAGATGTTTTCGGTTTCCAGCTTCTATCTCAGATCGTTCTCCGTAGTAAACACACTCAGTTCCATACATTCGATCGTGGTCTCCTGAGATAAGGCTCTCACGTTCGCCTCATCGCCTAAGACCTTTTCAACCATCTCCTTGAATGCTAAGCTTTTAATTGCCGGGTATTTTTTCTGCTCAAACAGCAATTCACCATTTTGGGTGCGGCTAGATTTTATCACATTTTCTTCTAGACCTTTCAGTTTCGAGTCCTCTCTCATCCTTTGAAAGAGAGCAGCGTATGACGTTGAAGCAAAGGCAACAATGAGCGCGTCACCTTTGGTTCTTACCCGGCGAGAATTAGGTTTTCCTTTCTCCTGCTTCCTAGCTTCTGTTTTTTACTCGTTGCGTTTTGTCTCCTTTTTTTTCCTCTCCTTTTTGTTCGTGGCTATGCTCCAATCCGCTCCCTCTTTATCGCTATCGCTCTGGTTGCCCTTGCGCTTTTTGGGCAGCTCGGATTCCACTGGCGATTCTTTTTTTTCTTGTCCGACCGGTTTTGTGTTTCCTTCACCTTGGCTCGCGCTTCTGCCGCAACGTTCTCTAACGTTTCAGCGAGAGCGCTTTCGGCGACCTCCGCTCTTTTCACAAGTGCATTGTGCTCTTCCAAAGCGCTTTTCATGAGGGTTCTTGTACCTACTGCTCTGCTCTCAACTTCTTTGTGCAAGTTGTACTTTTCGTGCGTTAAGTCGTAGAGCTCGTTGACCTTCGCGATTATTGTCCTCAATATTGCGTTTACAGGTAACCGCCCTCCCTGGTTTGACTACTTCTCGGCGTAAATAGAGGGCTAATTCCCAGACTTTGCTCTGTCTGAGAGATTTGCTGGTCTTCGCTAGTACTGTTGCTCCTAGGTCTTTGTTTTATCGACAGGTTCAAAAGTGGTGATCTCAGCAGCTTTTCGCTCCTTGCATTGGTTTAACCTTCTGCTATTTCTGCCATTACTGTCGTACCTTTGTCTCCTTCTTCATTCTATTGGTTGGTTGTACTCATCTTTTTTGTTGGGTCCCAACTCTAGGCCGCTATTTCCGCTCGTATTTGTGTAGTCGCCTTTACGATCCCGTGGGTATCTATGCAAGTAGGGATGCCAGCGTTAGTCAGCAATGTATCATCTAAACCTACACCACCGCACTTTGACGTGAGTGACGAGTTTTGAACGTACCTAGAGGCCAGCCACGGTTTTAGAGGGACGGATGGCAGCTGTACCATTAGCCTACTCGCCGTTTCGGGAAGGTGTCATCCTTCCTTACCCAAGGTAGCAGAATAGCACAGAAGACAGCCCTATAGCGTCTAATCCGATCGTTTTCCCGCCATTCCAGTATACCATAATTAGGATCTTCCTGGAACCGATCCTAATGTGCCCACGACACTCCTGACATGGCTTTTAGGTTTATAGTCCTGAGCTATAACAGGACACTACGACGTCTTTTTTTTTTGTTTTTTTTTAACGAGTAGGGAAATCTGCTATCAGACACCTGAGAAGACAATTCAGGGAGTGGGGTTTGGTATCCCGACCCCCCTACTGGGGCGTGAGGATCCAGACCCACTAAAACCCTACTCGAGTCTCCAGCCCCAATCCCCCCTGGAACCACCTTATCGGTAGTACTTCAGGGAGGGGCTATTGTGCTTAACGCACACTCTTAGATAACTACTGGACTATGGTAGTTAGGCTGTTTATTCGCCGTTGATCGGCTTTCCAGCGGTTTTGTAGCTCAAGTACGATCTGGGTAGCAGTCGCATTGACCGCACCCCAGACGTCCGAGCTAGAACACATCCTTTGGACTAAGTTATCCGGAGTAGTGTCCTGTCCGCTAACTGCCATCATGTTGCTTCTCACGCCCGCGAAACGAGGACATATGAAGAAAGCATGTTCTGCAGTTTCCTCGACGTCCGCGCATTCCGGACACTCGGGGGACTCCGCATGCCCAAACTTGTGCAGATACTGTCTAAAACAACCATGCCCTGACAGAATCTGTGTCAGGTGGAAGTTGACTTCGCCATGGCGCCTGTTGACCCATCCGGATAGTTCCGGGATAAGTCGATGTGTCCACCGGCCTTTTGTGGAATCAGACCATGCCCGCTGCCATGTGATCATCGAGGTCGATCTTGTGGTACTCCGTATGCCTCTAGTTCCACGTTGGTTGAAGCACTCTACGTCCTCGCTGATGATGATACCAATAGGCATCATACCCGCTAAGACGCAGATTGCGTCATGTGAAACTGTGCGATACGCACTCGCCACTCTTAAGCACATGAGACGATAGGTGCTTTCCAGCTTGGCTAGATAGCTTTTGGTACCTAACGCCGATGACCACACCGGCCCGCCATACCTGAGTATGGACTGGACCACGTTGGCTAAAAGCCTTCGCTTGCTGCCATACACCGCAGAGCTATTAGACATCATACGAGACAATGCCGAAATAGCTGTGGAAGCCTTCTTGCAGGCATAGTCGACGTGGCTCCCGAACTTGAGCTTGTCGTCGACCATGACTCCAAGGAGTTTTAAAGACCGCGTTGACCGCACTATGCAGTCCCCGACACTGATATTTGCTTGCTGCACCGACTTGCGGTTGTTCACCACGATAACCTCCGTTTTATGATGCGGTAGGTCCAGTTTCCTGGATTGCATCCGATCTTCAACAATGCTTATAGAGTGGGCAGCCGTCAACTCAACCTCTCTGATAGATTCGCCGTAGACTTCCAAGGTGATATCATCCGCAAATCCGACAATCACGACCCCTACCGGGAGCTTTTGCTTCAACACCTCGTCATACATGACGTTCCACAACACCGGGCCCAGTATGGAACCTTGCGGAACCCCTGATGTGATTGGAACGCCTTTCTGACCCTCCTCCGTGTTGTAGCATAGCACACGATTCTGGAAATAATTTTCCAGAATTCTATACAGCGACACCGGCACTTGGACGCTCCGAAGCGAGCTGGCTATGGAGTCCCAGCTAGCGCTATTAAACGCATTTCTCACGTCGAGCGTGACAACTGCGCAATAACGAATACCTGTCCTCTTGGGCTGGATTGCCACCTCAGCTGTCTTAGTGACAGACAAGATGGCATCCACCGTAGATTTGCCTTTTCGGAAGCCGAATTGGTTCCTTGACAGACCGTTTGTACCCTCCGTGTACTGTACGAGTCTGTTAAGGATAACCCTCTCCAGCACCTTGCCGGCAGTATCGAGTAGACAGATTGGCCTATATGACGAGGGGACACCCGGAGGTTTTCCCGGCTTCGGCAATAGGACCAGGTTCTGTCGCTTCCATCTGTCCGGGAAGTGGCCAGCTTCCAGGCATCTATTCATTACTGCCCCGAATAATTCGGGAGCCTCTAGAATAGCCGCTTTAATGGCCATATTCGGGATACCGTCTGGCCCCGGTGCCTTGCTCACCTTTAGGGATTTAGCGATATCGATGAGTTCCTCGTTCGTAACCGTCACTTCCTCCCCGACCTCCAAACCGCCGTCGCCCACGTTACTTTGGATGTTCGGCTGGGAGGCCGACCATCCTACGCTATGGTCTGAGATACTGGAACGTCGGCCGTGGGACGACTCAGCGGCCTGGGGTTAGGGCCTTGGCTCGTGGCGCGGAAAGAGGCCCTCGATGATCCGCTCCAGCATCTCTGGTGATTGCTCAGCGGGCGCCATCACGCCCTTGGTCTTTGCCATTACGACCCTGTAGGCATCACCCCACGGGTTCGCATTGGCACTAGCACATAATCTTTCAAAGCAGTCTCGTTTATTAGCTTTTATCCCACTCTTAAGCGCTGCGCGTGCAGCAACAAGTGCTACTCGACATTCGACCCTGCCTTCGTCCGAACGAGCTCTTTGCATAATTCTCCTCGCACGAAAGCAGGCTCCGCGGAGTTCCGCAATTTCATCTGTCCACCAGTAAGCCGGTGACCTGCCATACCTAGGTCGACCTTTCCTAGGCATGATAGCGTCACATGCTCGCAACAGTACCTCAACCAAATGATCAGCGTTCGGATCGGGCATACCGCGATCACCGCACTCTCTCCGGATCGCTTCCACAAATACTTCGGGATCGAAGTATGATGTCTTCCATCCACGGGTGGTTGGAGTGTTGGCTCTACTCGCCATCTGCCGCCTCGTTATCTGACCGACACCATAGCGGACCGCCTGATGGTCACTGTGAGTGTAGCCATTGTCTACCCTCCAGTCTCCTATCAGACCAGGACTGCCAAATGTCACGTCAATGATAGACTCCGCACCGTTCCTACTGAAGGTACTTGTGGTGCCGACGTTGGCCAAATCTACGTTGAGCTTTGCCAGAGCCTCAAGCAGAAACCGACCCCTATGGTTCGTGCGACGACTTCCCCACTCTACCGCCCAAGCGTTGAAGTCTCCCGCCACAACCACCGGCCTTAGACCAGTCAGCACAACTGATACTCGGTCTACCATCCGCGTAAACTGCTCGATAGACCATCTCGGCGGAGCACAACAGCTGCAGTAGAACACTCCACCCACTTTGGCAACCGCAAATCCCTCGTCTGCGGTTGACACAACCTCTTGAACCGGAAACCTGCTTGTCGTCCATATAGCCGCCGTCCCGGACCCATCCGACACCCAGTTGCCGTTTCCGGCAGGGACGCGATATGGGTCCGAGATGATGGCAACGTCCGTTGCCGACTCGGAAACTGCTTGGTGTAACAGCTGCTGAGCCGTGCTGCAGTGGTTCAGGTTGAGTTGTGTCACTTGCACTATGATCGTGGCTTGGTCGCCGGCACACCAGCCGGGCACCTTGGACCTCCCGTTACGTGCTTTGCGTCCCTTTTACCGGTACAGATCAAGCACTGGGAAGGCTCCGCGCAGTCCCTTGCTTTATGGTCAACACTGCCACAGCTCCTGCACAATTGGCTCCTATCTGGCCCTTTGCAGTTCCAGGCCTTATGCCTGTGCTCGAAGCATCGGAAGCAAGCCTCCGATTGCTTCAGCACGCTTAGTGGGCATACCGACCACCCCACTTTTAGCCTAGCAGCTTTCAGGGCTTCGTTTCCGTCCGCCAGCGGAAGTCGTATGGTGGTTACCTGGGTCCCGACAGGACCCTTACGCAGGCGAACCGCCTCGGTTGCCACCACCACTCCACTTTGCTGTTTGAGGGCCTGTACGACCTCACACACATCGGTGATCTCATCCAGGTTTTTAAGCTGGAGAGTCATTTCTGGTGTGAGAGCACGTACCTGCACTTCCTCCCCGAGCACTCCTTCCGCTATCGACTTGTATGCGGAACTCTTCTTGGTGGCGTCCTTCTTTAACTCAAGGATCATTTCGCCCGTGCGTGAGCGGCGGATGCTCCGCACGTCCGCGCCCAGGTCCTTGAGTAGGGCATGTCCTCTCCTGGCCTTCAGAACCTCCGAGTATTTCGACCCGTCGGTTTTCAGGATAAGAGCGTCGCCCTTCTTCGCTCGCTTCCCTGTCGGTTTAGGTGAAGCTTTCTTTTTGGTGGAGCTTCTTCTTTTCTTCCGCTTGGCCGTGACCTCGATCCACGGGCCACCCGTCTTGGTGTTTCCCGCTGCTTGGTCGGTTGGCTCCACCAACTCGCTAGCCTGAGGGCTTTTACCGATCAGGCGTTTTTTTGGTCCACCAGGGGTGCCATCCCCCGGGGACTGTCTCAGACGCTTAGCAGATGCCTTACCGCTGTTGGTAGCGCTCTCCGTGGCTTCCAGGGCCACGTTGCGACACGCCGTCAACGGGCAGGCATCCGTTTGTACCAACTTCGACGCCTTCACGGTCTTCACCTCTCCTACATGCGCCACGAGGTCGTTGTGCACTTTGGTCGCAGCACACAAGGTTCTCCGAAGCATGAGCAAGCTCCGCTTCAGGTCCTTGGAGAAATTGCCGCGACCTGACGTGAACTCGATGATTAAATCGAGCTGCTGTGACGCGGCTACCACTTTGGGTAGTTCCTCTCTATTCTTTCCCATCGCCTTGATTAGCGATGGGCCGTTCATCGCTGTGTCTGGCGTGGCAGGCGTATCGCTGCCCTTGCCACCCACACTAGCACTTCGGGTTGCATCCTTCTCCACCCTTGGTGGAGAACGCTGGATGCCTCCCCTCGCGAACGGGTTTTCCACCGTATCCGCACTTGCTGTAAATTTGTTTAGAAGACTCATTCTGATTCTAAAGGGTCCCCCTTCAAGCCGCTAGCCAAACCCATTTGAAGTAGTCGCTTTAATGATCCCATGGCGATCTATGGAACAGGGAGAACCATGCGAGGGTTGGGGCAGCGCCTTATGGGCAACTGCACCTCAGAGCCAGATCGGCGTAAATCAGGAAAAAGCTTCTGAACCTACTCCCGCCCGGTGGTCGCCGGTCGATAGATTTGGAACGTACTTGAAGGCCTGCCAGGTTTTACGGGACGGAGACACATGCACCGTTTGCCACCTCGCCGTTTCAAGTCGCTATCACGTGACTTTACTAAGGGAGCTCGTCGCAAATGCCAGCGCTAAGTCGTGTTGTATATCGTGTCCGAATCATGTTCAATAACATAGCCGCCAGTTTGCCGAAGTTGAAACCTTACTGGCATCGGCCCCAATGGGTCCCAACGGACCGTTCAGACACCTGGTAGACCAGAAGTTTAAGGTCTAGGTGTCCCTCTCTCCCTGTCTGTTTACAACCACGGGTCCAACCAGAGGGGAGTTTCTGGGTTTTCCCGGGACTTGGTTGTATTACCAGCTGGCACCACGAGGAGGTAGGGATAAGAGTTGCTATAACTGAAAGTGGTCAGGTTACACTGTTATAGCCATTCACCAGCCACACTACGACGTCTGCAGCTGGCTCATGGGACTCGAGCTAAACCCGCGTCTTTACACCACTGCACTGCGCCGCCCGAAGGCACTACGTACCCCTTTTCCCTGTTAGCACACAACCGAGGGTGCAACCAAAGACTGGTGTTTGGTCGACCCAAGGCCCGATTGTGTCCCAGCCGGCATCGCGTGGAGATAGGGATAAGCGTTCCAACTCCAATTTTATTGGCTATATAGCCCAGCAAACATTTTAGTCTGTATAACTTAATTCTAAATGAGATAAACGTCAGCATATAGGGTCTTTCAAATCATATATCATGCGCAGAAACGGCATATACATGCAAAAGTGGAGGCGATATACATGATTTAGCTCTTCAGAATAATTGAAATGCCGACAAAACAAAACAGTTTATACGACTGAGCCGATTGACTGGATTGCATTTCGACACAGTTACGATAATTTTTCTACTCTACCCTTCGCCTTTCCCCATGTGGTAAATGGCAAGTGTCAAAAATTGAATGGCAAGTGGCAAGTGTTAAAAAGCTTTGCTGAAAGTTTTTTTTTTCATAAGCTTCCAGATATTTTCGACCTGTCATAATATTTAACTTTTTAGTCTATATCATTTAAAACGAGCTGTACCTACCTGGTTTAGAACCAAGAACCACCCGTACCGCAGTATTTGTTCATTACCTTTAAGCTACTGGCACATCAGTACCTCAATGATATTTTTGCACATCTTAAACCGAAGTCATCGTATATATAAGCAATGAGATCGTATCTGATGCATTGAACATGTTAGTACGGATTTGATTTATTCTCATCCGACATACGAGTTTGTGTCAATTGTGACTGAATTACAGTGTCGTCAATAAGTTTGTATTTGATCGTTAATTTTAATGATAAAGCTGACTTCATGGAATGATATGCAGTACCTTTGTTAGCATTCCGTGGTACAGATTATTCTAAATATACGTTAGAATATATATTATATATAAATAAATATAAATATATCTATACCTATAAAGAAGGATTTCTGTCTGTCTGTCTGTCTGTCTGTCTGTCTGTCTGTCTGTCTGTCTGTCTGTCTGTCTGTCTGTCTGTCTGTCTGTCTGTCTGTCTGTCTGTCTGTCTGTCTGTCTGTCTGTCTGTCTGTCTGTCTGTCTGTCTGTCTGTCTGTCTGTCTGTCTGTCTGTCTGTCTGTCTGTCTGTCTGTCTGTCTGTCTGTCTGTCTGTCTGTCTGTCTGTCTGTCTGTCTGTCTGTCTGTCTGTCTGTCTGTCTGTCTGTCTGTCTGTCTGTCTGTCTGTCTGTCTGTCTGTCTGTCTGTCTGTCTGTCTGTCTGTCTGTCTGTCTGTCTGTCTGTCTGTCTGTCTGTCTGTCTGTCTGTCTGTCTGTCTGTCTGTCTGTCTGTCTGTCTGTCTGTCTGTCTGTCTGTCTGTCTGTCTGTCTGTCTGTCTGTCTGTCTGTCTGTCTGTCTGTCTGTCTGTCTGTCTGTCTGTCTGTCTGTCTGTCTGTCTGTCTGTCTGTCTGTCTGTCTGTCTGTCTGTCTGTCTGTCTGTCTGTCTGTCTGTCTGTCTGTCTGTCTGTCTGTCTGTCTGTCTGTCTGTCTGTCTGTCTGTCTGTCTGTCTGTCTGTCTGTCTGTCTGTCTGTCTGTCTGTCTGTCTGTCTGTCTGTCTGTCTGTCTGTCTGTCTGTCTGTCTGTCTGTCTGTCTGTCTGTCTGTCTGTCTGTCTGTCTGTCTGTCTGTCTGTCTGTCTGTCTGTCTGTCTGTCTGTCTGTCTGTCTGTCTGTCTGTCTGTCTGTCTGTCTGTCTGTCTGTCTGTCTGTCTGTCTGTCTGTCTGTCTGTCTGTCTGTCTGTCTGTCTGTCTGTCTGTCTGTCTGTCTGTCTGTCTGTCTGTCTGTCTGTCTGTCTGTCTGTCTGTCTGTCTGTCTGTCTGTCTGTCTGTCTGTCTGTCTGTCTGTCTGTCTGTCTGTCTGTCTGTCTGTCTGTCTGTCTGTCTGTCTGTCTGTCTGTCTGTCTGTCTGTCTGTCTGTCTGTCTGTCTGTCTGTCTGTCTGTCTGTCTGTCTGTCTGTCTGTCTGTCTGTCTGTCTGTCTGTCTGTCTGTCTGTCTGTCTGTCTGTCTGTCTGTCTGTCTGTCTGTCTGTCTGTCTGTCTGTCTGTCTGTCTGTCTGTCTGTCTGTCTGTCTGTCTGTCTGTCTGTCTGTCTGTCTGTCTGTCTGTCTGTCTGTCTGTCTGTCTGTCTGTCTGTCTGTCTGTCTGTCTGTCTGTCTGTCTGTCTGTCTGTCTGTCTGTCTGTCTGTCTGTCTGTCTGTCTGTCTGTCTGTCTGTCTGTCTGTCTGTCTGTCTGTCTGTCTGTCTGTCTGTCTGTCTGTCTGTCTGTCTGTCTGTCTGTCTGTCTGTCTGTCTGTCTGTCTGTCTGTCTGTCTGTCTGTCTGTCTGTCTGTCTGTCTGTCTGTCTGTCTGTCTGTCTGTCTGTCTGTCTGTCTGTCTGTCTGTCTGTCTGTCTGTCTGTCTGTCTGTCTGTCTGTCTGTCTGTCTGTCTGTCTGTCTGTCTGTCTGTCTGTCTGTCTGTCTGTCTGTCTGTCTGTCTGTCTGTCTGTCTGTCTGTCTGTCTGTCTGTCTGTCTGTCTGTCTGTCTGTCTGTCTGTCTGTCTGTCTGTCTGTCTGTCTGTCTGTCTGTCTGTCTGTCTGTCTGTCTGTCTGTCTGTCTGTCTGTCTGTCTGTCTGTCTGTCTGTCTGTCTGTCTGTCTGTCTGTCTGTCTGTCTGTCTGTCTGTCTGTCTGTCTGTCTGTCTGTCTGTCTGTCTGTCTGTCTGTCTGTCTGTCTGTCTGTCTGTCTGTCTGTCTGTCTGTCTGTCTGTCTGTCTGTCTGTCTGTCTGTCTGTCTGTCTGTCTGTCTGTCTGTCTGTCTGTCTGTCTGTCTGTCTGTCTGTCTGTCTGTCTGTCTGTCTGTCTGTCTGTCTGTCTGTCTGTCTGTCTGTCTGTCTGTCTGTCTGTCTGTCTGTCTGTCTGTCTGTCTGTCTGTCTGTCTGTCTGTCTGTCTGTCTGTCTGTCTGTCTGTCTGTCTGTCTGTCTGTCTGTCTGTCTGTCTGTCTGTCTGTCTGTCTGTCTGTCTGTCTGTCTGTCTGTCTGTCTGTCTGTCTGTCTGTCTGTCTGTCTGTCTGTCTGTCTGTCTGTCTGTCTGTCTGTCTGTCTGTCTGTCTGTCTGTCTGTCTGTCTGTCTGTCTGTCTGTCTGTCTGTCTGTCTGTCTGTCTGTCTGTCTGTCTGTCTGTCTGTCTGTCTGTCTGTCTGTCTGTCTGTCTGTCTGTCTGTCTGTCTGTCTGTCTGTCTGTCTGTCTGTCTGTCTGTCTGTCTGTCTGTCTGTCTGTCTGTCTGTCTGTCTGTCTGTCTGTCTGTCTGTCTGTCTGTCTGTCTGTCTGTCTGTCTGTCTGTCTGTCTGTCTGTCTGTCTGTCTGTCTGTCTGTCTGTCTGTCTGTCTGTCTGTCTGTCTGTCTGTCTGTCTGTCTGTCTGTCTGTCTGTCTGTCTGTCTGTCTGTCTGTCTGTCTGTCTGTCTGTCTGTCTGTCTGTCTGTCTGTCTGTCTGTCTGTCTGTCTGTCTGTCTGTCTGTCTGTCTGTCTGTCTGTCTGTCTGTCTGTCTGTCTGTCTGTCTGTCTGTCTGTCTGTCTGTCTGTCTGTCTGTCTGTCTGTCTGTCTGTCTGTCTGTCTGTCTGTCTGTCTGTCTGTCTGTCTGTCTGTCTGTCTGTCTGTCTGTCTGTCTGTCTGTCTGTCTGTCTGTCTGTCTGTCTGTCTGTCTGTCTGTCTGTCTGTCTGTCTGTCTGTCTGTCTGTCTGTCTGTCTGTCTGTCTGTCTGTCTGTCTGTCTGTCTGTCTGTCTGTCTGTCTGTCTGTCTGTCTGTCTGTCTGTCTGTCTGTCTGTCTGTCTGTCTGTCTGTCTGTCTGTCTGTCTGTCTGTCTGTCTGTCTGTCTGTCTGTCTGTCTGTCTGTCTGTCTGTCTGTCTGTCTGTCTGTCTGTCTGTCTGTCTGTCTGTCTGTCTGTCTGTCTGTCTGTCTGTCTGTCTGTCTGTCTGTCTGTCTGTCTGTCTGTCTGTCTGTCTGTCTGTCTGTCTGTCTGTCTGTCTGTCTGTCTGTCTGTCTGTCTGTCTGTCTGTCTGTCTGTCTGTCTGTCTGTCTGTCTGTCTGTCTGTCTGTCTGTCTGTCTGTCTGTCTGTCTGTCTGTCTGTCTGTCTGTCTGTCTGTCTGTCTGTCTGTCTGTCTGTCTGTCTGTCTGTCTGTCTGTCTGTCTGTCTGTCTGTCTGTCTGTCTGTCTGTCTGTCTGTCTGTCTGTCTGTCTGTCTGTCTGTCTGTCTGTCTGTCTGTCTGTCTGTCTGTCTGTCTGTCTGTCTGTCTGTCTGTCTGTCTGTCTGTCTGTCTGTCTGTCTGTCTGTCTGTCTGTCTGTCTGTCTGTCTGTCTGTCTGTCTGTCTGTCTGTCTGTCTGTCTGTCTGTCTGTCTGTCTGTCTGTCTGTCTGTCTGTCTGTCTGTCTGTCTGTCTGTCTGTCTGTCTGTCTGTCTGTCTGTCTGTCTGTCTGTCTGTCTGTCTGTCTGTCTGTCTGTCTGTCTGTCTGTCTGTCTGTCTGTCTGTCTGTCTGTCTGTCTGTCTGTCTGTCTGTCTGTCTGTCTGTCTGTCTGTCTGTCTGTCTGTCTGTCTGTCTGTCTGTCTGTCTGTCTGTCTGTCTGTCTGTCTGTCTGTCTGTCTGTCTGTCTGTCTGTCTGTCTGTCTGTCTGTCTGTCTGTCTGTCTGTCTGTCTGTCTGTCTGTCTGTCTGTCTGTCTGTCTGTCTGTCTGTCTGTCTGTCTGTCTGTCTGTCTGTCTGTCTGTCTGTCTGTCTGTCTGTCTGTCTGTCTGTCTGTCTGTCTGTCTGTCTGTCTGTCTGTCTGTCTGTCTGTCTGTCTGTCTGTCTGTCTGTCTGTCTGTCTGTCTGTCTGTCTGTCTGTCTGTCTGTCTGTCTGTCTGTCTGTCTGTCTGTCTGTCTGTCTGTCTGTCTGTCTGTCTGTCTGTCTGTCTGTCTGTCTGTCTGTCTGTCTGTCTGTCTGTCTGTCTGTCTGTCTGTCTGTCTGTCTGTCTGTCTGTCTGTCTGTCTGTCTGTCTGTCTGTCTGTCTGTCTGTCTGTCTGTCTGTCTGTCTGTCTGTCTGTCTGTCTGTCTGTCTGTCTGTCTGTCTGTCTGTCTGTCTGTCTGTCTGTCTGTCTGTCTGTCTGTCTGTCTGTCTGTCTGTCTGTCTGTCTGTCTGTCTGTCTGTCTGTCTGTCTGTCTGTCTGTCTGTCTGTCTGTCTGTCTGTCTGTCTGTCTGTCTGTCTGTCTGTCTGTCTGTCTGTCCGTATGTTCCTTATAGAATCGAAAACTACTGAACCAATCGGCATGAAAATATGCATGTAGAGGTTTTTTGGGGCCAGGAAAGGTTTTAGTGATGGTTAGAAACCTCTCCCCCCACTAAGAGGGGGGGCTCCCATACAAATGAAACACAAATTTCTGCATAACTCGACAACTAATCAAGCAAATAGAACAAAATTTGGCATGTGGGTGTTTTCGGTGACAAGAATTTATTCTATGGTAAATTGAGACCCCTCCCCTCTTTATAAGGGGAATTATAACTCCTCTCCTCTTTAAAAGGGGGGGCTTCCATACAAATTTCTTCATAACTCGAGAACTAATCAAGCAAATGGAACCAAATTTGGTATGTGAAGGTTTTCGAGGTCAAGAATATTTTCTATAGTAAATTAGGACCCCTCCCCACTTTAAGAGGGGGGACTCCTGTACCAAAGAAACACAATTTTCCTCATAACTCGAGAAGTAATTAAGCAAATGGAACCAAATTTGGCATATGGGTGTTTTTGGAGACAAATTTTTTTTCTATGATGAATTAGGACCCCTCCCCGTTTTAGGAGGGGGGGATCCTATACACATGAAATACAAATTTCCTCATAACTGAAGAACTAATCTAGCAAATGGAACAAAATTTGGCATGTGAAAGTTTTCGAGGGCAAGAATATTTTCTATGGTGAATAAGGACCCCTCCCCACTTTAAGAGGGGGGGGGGGCTCCTATACAAACGAAATACAAATTTCCTCATAACTCGAGAACTAATCAAGCAAATGGAACCAAATTTGACACGTGGGTGTTTTTGGAGACAAAAATTTTTTCTATGATGAATTGGGACCCCTCCTCACTTTAGGTGGGGGGGCTCCTATACAAATGAAATACAAATTTCCTCATAACTCGAGAGCTAATCAAGCAAATGAAACCAAATTTGGCATGTGAAAGTTTTCGAGGGCAAAAATATTTTCTATGATGAATTAGGACCTCTCCCAACTTTAAGAGGGGGGGCTCCTATACAAATGAAATACAAATTTCCTCATAACTCGAGAGCTAATCAAGCAAATGGAACCAAATTTGGCACGTGGGTGTTTTTGGAGACCAAAATTTTTTCTATGATGAATTGGGACCCCTACCCACTTTAGGAGGGGGGGTCCTATACAAATGAAATTCAAATTTCCTCATAACTCGAGAACTAATCACGCAAATAGAACCAAATTTGGCATGTGGAGGTTTCTGGAGGCAAAAATATTTTCTATGATGAATTAGGACCCCTCTCAACTTTAAGAGGGAGTGCTTCTACACAAATGAAATACAAATTTCCTCAAAATTCGAGAACTAATCAAGCAAATGGAACCATATTTGGCATGTGGGTGTTTTTGGAGGCAACCATTTTTTCTATGATGAATTGGGACCCCTTACCATTTTAAGAGGGGGGGCTCTCATTCAAACGAAATACAAAATTTCTCATAACTCGAGAACTAATCAAGCAAATGGAACCAAATTTGGCACGTGGGTGTTTTTGGAGACAAAAATTTTTGCTATGATGAATTGGGACCCCTACCCACTTTAGGACGGGGGAGTCCTATACAAATGAAATTCAAATTTCCTCATAACTCGAGAACTAATCACGCAAATAGAACCAAATTTGGCATGTGGAGGTTTCTGGAGGCAAAAATATTTTCTATGGTGAATTAGGACCCCTCTTAACTTTAAGAGGGGGTGCTTCTACACAAATTAAATACAAAATTCCTCATAATTCGAGAACTAATCAAGCAAATGGAACCATATTTGGCATGTGGGTGTTTTTGGAGGCAACCATTTTTTCTATGATGAATTGGGACCCCTTACCTTTTTAAGAGGGGGGGCTCTCATTCAAACGAAATACAAATTTTCTCATAACTCGAGAACTAATCAAGCAAATGGAACCAAATTTGGCACGTGGGTGTTTTTGGAGACAAAAATTTTTTCTATGATGAATTGGGACCCCTACCCACTTTAGGAGGGGGGGTCCTATACAAATGAAATTCAAATTTCCTCATAACTCGAGAACTAATCACGCAAATAGAACCAAATTTGGCATGTGGAGGTTTCTGGAGGCAAAAATATTTTCTATGGTGAATTAGGACCCCTCCCAACTTTAAGAGGGGGTGCTTCTACACAAATGAAATACAAATTTCCTCATAATTCGAGAACTAATCTAGCAAATGGAACCATATTTGGCATGTGGGTGTTTTTGGAGGCAACCATTTTTTCTATGATGAATTAGGACCCCTTACCTTTTTAAGAGGGGGGGCTCTCATACAAACGAAATACAAATTTCCTCATAACTCTAGAACTAATCAAGCAAATGGAACCAAATTTATCATGTGGGTGTTTTTGTAGGCAAGAATATTTTCTATGGTATATTTTATATGGATTTCCCCACTTTTAGAGAGGCGGGCTCCTATACAAATGAAATACAAATTTCCTCATAACTCGAGAACTAATCAAGCAAATGGAACCAAATTTGACATGTAAGTGGTGTTGGACGCAAGATTTTTTTCTATGGTGAATTGAGACCCCTCTCTTCTTTAGAAAGCGAGTTATGGCCCATCTCCCCTTTAAGAGGGTGGGCTTCCATACAAATGAAATTAAAATTTCCTTATAACTTGAGAACTAATCAAGCAAATGGAACCAAATTTGGCATGTGGGAGATTTTGGAGTCTTTAATTTATTTTACGATAGTTAGAGACCTCTCACCCCTGTGGTAGGGGGATATGGACTCTCATACAAATAAAACAGAAATTTTTGCGAAACTCAAAAACTAATCGAACTCGAGAAATTCGAGACTCTTCCATAAAACATTAGTCAATACAAGACCACAAAAACTATCTATAGTAACACTAGATCATTCAGGACGAGACGGTCGCGAGTGTTGCCGGTGACCCGCCGTCGGAAGCGCCGCCCACTGGGGGGCTTGCAAAACTCGAGATTGTGACAAAGATCATCCGAGATTCATGATTTATGTAAAACACAGGTTAATTTGTGGCAATACGAAGTTTGTCGGGTCAGCTAGTATAAATATATATATAAATATACGTTAGTAAATATATATTAGAATACGTTATATACATATTCATATTTGATTACATGGAGATAATATTATTCAAGCTCGAGTACAAAAATGTTGTCTATTATTTCAGAACATCTTAAAAAGAAATTAAAAGTTATTTAAAACAGAATTCTGAACATTTAGGTGCTACAGGACAGCTCAAAATTGCTTACAACATTACGCATCAAACATTATTTGTTACTGTTCTAGTTTAATGCTGAATGTTTTTTTTTCCAATTTCACTTGACCCTCTAGTTCCCAACCCTGCCAATTGGCGGGCTTCAGGAAAATTGTTATAAATCCACTATGCTTATTCATTTTATGGTGGTATATACTAATACCTTCTCATTATAGTCTAATCTAACTATTCGAGTGGTTTGTTTGTCTTATTACGTTAATTTGAAACTTGCGAAACTTCGTGCAAAACTTGAAAAATGCCAGAAAACTGAGAAAAAATCAGAGAGGTTGTGTACAAGACACGACCGCATATATAGGTGACGCAGGACTACATAAGTCTCTTTGTAGTGATAGTAGCATGTATCCATGCTAGTAATCATTCGATTCTTCATGTATACATGCTACATGCGTTATAAGTAACATTTATCAAAGTAGTAACATTGCATACGTTCAATTCTCAAAATATTGTGCATATGAAAACAACTTAACAAAATCAAGAACACAAACTATTGCCTTCCTGGAACGTTACTGAAATTAAAGATTGGTTTTATTACCCATGGTTCCCCACGTTGAAGGGATTTTACCAACTCAATCCTATTTTATCAACAGCACATCTTTTCACTACACTTCTATTTAAACGGCAAGCATGCGTATTCATACAGAGTCGTATTATAACAGAACACTACAGCTGTAGCACATTTTTCCAACACAGATATCAAATTCGCCGAGGTTTAATCGTCTCGTAGTAAAGAATTTGCGATCTGTTAGGACAACGAACTTGTGCCATTTTTTCTGGCACACTTCCCTAACACAGACATCAAATTGGACTAGGTTTAATCGCGTTCGTAAGAAATCTGTTGGCTCGAGGGGGCTGTGTCACTCTTTCTGGCGTACTTCCCAAGCAAGGACATCAAAATGGTCTAGGTTTAACCGCGGTGTTAAAAAATCTTGTTGAAATGAGGGAGCTTTGTCACTTGCTTTGGCTTACTTCCCAAGCACAGATATCAAATTGGAATAGGTTTAGATCATCGTAAAGAATCTTCCAACCAATCACGAAGCGAGAATTTTGGTAAAACAAAGGTTCATTATTTTCAATTTTTCAATAGTTCAACATCAAGAATTCATACTTTTCTTCATTTGGGTTAATTCTTAGAAGATTTTCCGATCGATTGGTGTAAGAATATTGAAAATCGATCGGAAAACCGCTGAGCTATTAGCGCTCAAAACCTTTCATTTTTCGTGACGCTCGCATTTTGCGATTTTTTGGAATGACACCCTATCTCAAAACTTGCCGTAAGACGTAGTCCTACGTCAAAAAATTATTTTGCTCTGCAGAGTGAAATTCAAATAGTTGTAAATTGCTTATTTCTTGGAATAAATGAACAAAAAAATTATTGGTGAGTAGCTGATAAGTTGTACTTCATGGTAAAAAAGGAAATTTGCGATAAAAAAGCTTAGGAACTGGTCGATTTTTATCAAGGAACTGACCTCGCCAATTGGCGGGGTTGGGCATTAACGTCAACTTTTTTGTGGTAATTTGACAACGTGTTGTTTCCGTTGTATTTATTGATTTTTTCGAGTTTAAGCTAATAATTATTATAGGCCTTGTTAGCTTTTTTGATATGCCTTGGAAAATACACAAACATGCAGTGGCATTAAAACGGAAAGGGAATTTATAGGACTTATCACCTAATTTTCAGTGCGCCTTTTTGACAAGCTGCAATATAGCGCTTTATAGCTATATTACAAAACATTTTTGCATTTTATGGTATTTGAAAACCATAACCTTTAACCAAGAAACAGATTCAATGAAACCCGGCGAATTTTGCTGCTTAACGACAAAATCTTGATAAGCAAGACAATTATTTAAAATGGGATCTATCATAGACCATTTTAATCTATTCCGCTTAATAAGTTTGTGTTAATGAACAAATTGAGTGAATTACCAGTCGATGAAAGATTGTAGTGAACAAATGTGTACAACAAAAATGAAAAACCCAATTTATCAAACAAATCACATAAATGAGGATGTTGGGGAAGAAGAATCCCAATTGGGAGCTGTAAGTTCGACTCTCACCTTCGCTAAGTCTATATTTTTGGCCTAATATCAAGAATTTTCAGTTTGCCTGAATCAACATTTCTCGCATTAAGCATTTATTCTTCCCCAACAGAAAAGTAAAAGCCGACTGCTATACGTCGTTGAAAAAAAAAAATAAATGAGGATTAAATTTTCATGTTCTATCGGACTCTAATGGTTTTTCAATGGTTACAGTTTCAAAACATATTATGGTGTAGGCAATCCTGACTTGGGAGCAGCTACTAATGTTGTTGTTCGCCTTTCTAAAATTTTACCGGATCATTATACGATGAACTGGAAGTGGTTGATGAGTTTATATTTGGGATCTCTGGTCAGCGCCGACAATATTACGGGTAAGGAGATTCAATGATGCATTCAAGCTAGAAGTCAAATCTAGTTTTCCTCCGCAAGATGCTTCGATCAACCCCTCTAAGGTCTATTTCATTTTTAGCACCGCAAAATTCACTAAATTGGCCGTAACTTTTTTATCTTTCAGTATTTTTTCACCAAGCTTGGGAATTGATCCGAAAATATTTTAAAATTTGTTTGAAATCTGTTGATTTTTGTAAACATATCATCGACTGTGGACATATATCAGTTACTTTGCCGCAGTTATGAGCCATGGTGCTCGCCATCCGAATCCGGGAGGACACTATAAATCCGGAACCGGTTCCCACAAAGGGACATTTCACCATCAGTAAAGTATGTCGAGTCGCATGTCAAAAAACATCAGCACTCGACCAAATAGCGATTGGCGATCATCTCATGTCTTTCAGGGGCCGTTATGACCGGTTCCGGGCCCGGGGAGGGTTTCTTTTCTGATTCAAGTACGGAACGGATTTCGAAGGAACTTGTCCGGGACCTGGAATCGGCCATATGGCCAAAAATTCCAGTTGAAGTTCATTATAACTAGTTCCATAAATACTAGCACTGTTATAGATGTTCTGAAATGGATGTCCTGAATTAAATTGAAAAATTTGATTTCGTAACTTTTTTGCGTCCAGGTGCCCAACCCCGCCAATTGGCGGGTTACGAATTTTTATAAATAATCAAAATATTCCTGAACTTAGTAATTAGAAATTATTTTTTCCATTATTCTAGCCACGAAATGAGCATTTTAAAAAATTTTCAAGCAAATCAAAAATTTGGGCACTAGAGAGTTAACATTTGCATTTCTTCTTAAAAGCCATAAGATGCACTGATATTAAGGCATTTAAATCAGCGGAATGGATTATAATAATACTATAATAATAATAATTATGAGTTTCTACTCTTAACATTTTAATTTTTAAAACGTTACGTTACGTGGTTTTAATACGCTAAACAACAATCAAACTCCTTAAAGAGTCCTTTTCCAAAATGATCTTTTATTGTCTTGTCAGTATAACTTAATCATTATATGCTTGCTGCTTAATATTAAGGCGGGTTCATTTGAATTATTAACCTTTTTAAAATAGTTAAAAAGGTAATAACAAAAGTTTTTCAAACCAGATAATAGCATTTTAAATAGTACGCCACAATAGAAATAAGTTCAATTATAACAAAAGAAATAAATAGATATTTGAATTTAAAATAAAAGCGAAGAAACCGTTAATTTTTTGGTTGACAAATCTGCATTAAGAACGTATTCTTGAAATCTCTCTATTTTTTTGTTTTTGTTGTAAAGAAATAACAACAACTTTGAACGTGTTTTGATGCAAACCATATTTTAATGCACCTAGAATCTCATGATTATCACTGCTTGTATATAAATCTAAAATGATGTCACATAAGACATTTTGCGAAACATAATCCGATGAAAACTGTAATTAAATACGATAACATCTTCATGATAGCCATTGTTGGTAACTAAATCTAAGAAATCGTCAGATGCGATATTCGCTAAGCAGAACCCGATTATCTTTCGACCTATTTACGATTTTTACTATCAATTCGTATATCTATCATCGTGTGCATTACATACGATGAAATTTACACATTGTGCTTACAACGTGTGTACATTTATACTAGTCCGATGTGATATCCATTTATATAAGGTTAAATCTCGACATGAATATACGATATCTGGTTTGCTGGGAGGGTAGTACAAAGCCAAACTGACATTGATCGACACCATAACATGAGATAGGGCCTCCATCGACCTGTGTGTGTGTGTGTGTGTGTGTGTGTGTGTGTGTGTGTGTGTGTGTGTGTGTGTGTGTGTGTGTGTGTGTGTGTGTGTGTGTGTGTGTGTGTGTGTGTGTGTGTGTGTGTGTGTGTGTGTGTGTGTGTGTGTGTGTGTGTGTGTGTGTGTGTGTGTGTGTGTGTGTGTGTGTGTGTGTGTGTGTGTGTGTGTGTGTGTGTGTGTGTGTGTGTGTGTGTGTGTGTGTGTGTGTGTGTGTGTGTGTGTGTGTGTGTGTGTGTGTGTGTGTGTGTGTGTGTGTGTGTGTGTGTGTGTGTGTGTGTGTGTGTGTGTGTGTGTGTGTGTGTGTGTATGTGTGTGTGTGTGTGTGTGTGTGTGTGTGTGTGTGTGTGTGTGTGTGTATGTGTGTGTGTGTGTGTGTGTGTGTGTGTGTGTGTGTGTGTGTGTGTGTGTGTGTGTGTGTGTACGAGTAGGGAAATCTGCTATCAGACACCTGAGAAGACAGCTCAGGGAGTGGGGTTTGGTATCCCGTGAAGATCGTGAAGATCCAGACCCACTAAAACCCTACTCGAGTCTCCAGCCTCAATCCCCCCTGGAACCACCTTATCGGTATTACTTCAGGGAGGGGCTATTGTGCTTAACGCACGCTCTTAGATAACTACTGGACTATGGTAGTTAGGCTGTTTATTCGCCGTTGATCGGCTTTCCAGCGGTTTTGTAGCTCAAGTACGATCTGGGTAGCAGCCGCATTGATCGCACCCCAGACGTCCGAGCTAGAACACATCCTTTGGACTAAGTTATCCGGAGTAGTGTCCTGTCCGCTAACTGCCATCATGTTGCTTCTCACGCCCTCGAAACGAGGGCATATGAAGAAAGCATGTTCTGCAGTTTCCTCAACGTCCGCGCATTCGGGACACTCGGGGGACTCCGCATGCCCAAATTTGTGCAGATACTGTCTAAAAAAAACCATGCCCTGACAGAATCTGTGTCAGGTGGAAGTTGACTTCGCCATGACGCCTGTTGACCCATCCGGATAGTTCCGGGATAAGTCTATGTGTCTACCGGCCTTTTGTGGAATCAGACCATGCCCGCTGCCATGTGATCATCGAGGCCGATCTTGTGGTACTCCGTATGCCTCTAGTTCCACGTTGGTTGAAGCACTCTACGTCCTCGCTGATGATGATACCAATAGGCATCATACCCGCTAAGACGCAGATTGCGTCATGTGAAACTGTGCGGTACGCACTCGCCACTCTTAATCACATGAGACGATAGGTGCTTTCCAGCTTGGCTAGATAGCTTTTGGTACCTAACGCCGATGACCACACCGGCCCGCCATACCTGAGTATGGACTGGACCACGTTGGCTAAAAGCCTTCGCTTGCTGCCATATACCGCAGAGCTATTAGACATCATACGAGACAATGCCGAAATAGCTGTGGAAGCCTTCTTGCAGGCATAGTCGACGTGGCTCCCGAACTTGAGCTTGTCGTCGACCATGACTCCAAGGAGTTTTAAGAACCGCGTTGACGAAATAGTGCAGTCCCCGACACTGATATTTGCTTGCTGCACCGACTTGCGGTTGTTAACCACGATAACCTCCGTTTTATGATGCGCTAGGTCCAGTTTCCTGGATCGCATCCAATCTTCAACAATGCTTATAGAGTGGGCAGCCATCAACTCAACCTCTCTGATAGATTCACCGTAGACTTCCAAGGTGATATCGTCCGCAAAGCCGACAATCGCCACCCCTACCGGAAACTTTAGCTTTAACACCTCGTCATACATGACGTTCCACAACACCGGGCCCAGTATGGAACCTTGCGGAACCCCTGATGTGATTGGAACGCCTTTCTGACCCTCCTCCGTGTTGTAGCATAGCACACGATTCTGGAAATAATTTTCCAGAATTCTATACAGCGACACCGGCACTTGGACGCTCCGAAGCGAGCTGGCTATGGAGTCCCAGCTAGCGCTATTAAACGCATTTCTCACGTCGAGCGTGACAACTGCGCAATAACGAATACCTGTCCTCTTGGGCTGGATTGCCACCTCGGCTGTCTTAGTGACAGACAAGATGGCATCCACCGTAGATTTGCCTTTTCGGAAGCCGAATTGGTTCCTTGACAGACCGTTTGTACCCTCCGTGTACTGTACGAGTCTGTTAAGGATAACCCTCTCCAGCACCTTGCCGGCAGTATCGAGTAGACAGATCGGCCTATATGACGAGGGGACACCCGGAGGTTTTCCCGGCTTCGGCAATAGGACCAGGTTCTGTCGCTTTCATCTGTCCGGGAAGTGGCCAGCTTCCAGGCATCTATTCATTACTGCCCCGAATAATTCGGGAGCCTCTAAAATAGCCGCTTTAATGGCCATATTCGGGATACCGTCTGGCCCCGGTGCCTTGCTCACCTTTAGGGATTTAGCGATATCAATGAGTTCCTCGTTCGTAACCGTCACTTCCTCCCCGACCTCCAAACCGCCGTCGCCCACGTTACTTTGGATGTTCGGCTGGGAGGCCGACCATCCTACGCTATGGTCTGAGATACTGGAACGTCGGCCGTGGGACGACTCAGCGGCCTGGGGCCAGGGCCTTGGCTCGTGGCGCGGAAAGAGGCGCGGAAAGAGGCCCTCGATGATCCGCTCCAGCATCTCTGGCGATTGCTCAGCGGGCGCCATCACACCCTTGGTCTTTGCCATTACGACTCTGTAGGCATCACCCCACGGGTTCGCATTGGCACTAGCACATAACCTTTCAAAGCAGTCTCGTTTACTAGCTTTTATCCCGCTCTTAAGCGCTGCGCGTGCAGCAACAAGTGCTACTCGACGTTCAGCCCTGCTTTCATCCGAACGAGCTCTTTGCATAATTCTCCTCGCACGAAAGCACGCTCCGCGGAGTTCCGCAATTTCATCTGTCCACCAGTAAGCCGGTGACCTGCCATACCTAGGACGACCTTTCCTAGGCATGGTAGCGTCACATGCTCGCAACAGTACCTCAACCAAATGATCAGCGTTCGGATCGGGCATACCGCGATCACCGCACTCTCTCCGGATCGCTTCCACAAATACTTCGGGATCGAAGTATGATGTCTTCCATCCACGGGTGGTTGGAGTGTTGGCCCTACTCGCCGCCTGCCGCCTCGTTATCTGACCGACACCATAGCGGACCGCCTGGTGGTCACTGTGAGTGTAGCCATTATCTACCCGCCAGTCTCCTATCAGACCAGGACTGCCGAAAGTCACGTCGATGATAGACTCCGCACCGTTCCTACTGAAGGTACTTGTGTTGCCGACGTTGGCCAGATCTACGTTGAGCTTTGCCAGAGCTTCAAACAGAATCCGACCCCTATGGTTCGTGCGACGACTTCCCCACTCTACCGCCCAAGCGTTAAAGTCGCCCGCCACAACCACCGGCCTTAAACCAGTCAGCACAACTGATACTCGGTCTACCATCCGCGTAAACTGCTCGATAGACCAACTCGGCGGAGCATAACAACTGCAGTAGAACACTCCACCCACTTTGGCAACCGCAAATCCCTCGTCTGCAGTTGACACAACCTCCTGAACCGGGAACCTGCTTGTTGTCCATATAGCCGCCGTCGCAGACCTATCCGAGACCCAGTTGCCGTTTCCGGCAGGGACGCGATATGGATCCGAGACTATGGCAATGTCCATTGCTGACTCAGAAACTGCTTGGTGTAACAGCTGCTGAGCTGTGCTGCAGTGGTTCAGGTTGAGTTGTGTCACTTGCACTATGAACGTGGCTTAGTCGCCGGCACACCGGCCGGGCACCTTGGACCTCCCGTTACGTGCTTTGCGTCCCGTTTACCGGTACAGATCAGGCACTTAGGAGGCTCCGCGCAGTCCTTTGCTTTATGGCCAGCACTGCCACATCTCCTGCACAACTGGCTCCTATCTGGCCCCTTGCAGTTCCAGGCTTTATGTCCGTGCTCGAAACACCGGAAGCAAGCTTCCGACTGCTTGGACACGCTCAGTGGGCATACCGACCACCCCACTTTTAGCCTAGCAGCTATCAGCGCTTTGTTTCCGTCAATCAGCGGAAGTCGTATGGTGGCTACCTGGGTCCCGGCCGGACCCTTGCGTAGGCGAACCGCCTCGGTTGCCACCACCACTCCACTTTGCTCTTTGAGAGCTTGTACGACCTCACGCACTTCGGTGATCTCGTCCAGGTTCTTAAGCTGGAGAGTCACTTCTGGTGTGAGAGCACGTACCTTCACTCCGTCCCCGAGCACTCCTTCCGCTATGGGCTTGTATGCGGAACTCTTCTTTGTGGCGTCCTTCTTTAACTCGAGGATCATATCGCCCGTGCGTGAGCGGCGGATGCTCCGTACGTCCGCGCCCAGATCCTTGAGTAGGGCGTCTCCTCTCATGGCCTTCAGAACCTCCGAGTATTTCGACCCGTCGGTTTTCAGGATAAGAGCGTCGCCCTTCTTCGCTCGCTTTTTTGCCGGTTTAGGTGGAGCAGTTTTTTTACTGGAGCCTCCTCCGCCTTTTCTCTTGGCCCTAACCTCGGTCCACGGGCCACCTGTCTTGAAGCTTCCCGCTGGTTCATCGGTTAGCTCTGCCAACCCGCTAGCCTGAGGGCTTTTACCGATCAGGCGTTTTTTCGGTCCGCCAGGGGTGCTATCCCCCGGGGACTGTCTCGGGCGCTTGGCGGATGCCTTACCGCTGCTGGTAGCGCTTTCCGTAGCCTCCTGGGCCGCGTTACAACACTCCGTCAACGGGCAAGCGTCCGTTTGTACTGCCTTCGACGCCTTCACGGTCACCTTCTTAGCCTCTCCTGCACGCGCCACGAGGTCGTTGTGCGTTGTGGTCGCTGCATTCAAGGTTCTCCGAAGCATGAGCAAGCTCTGCTTCAGGTCCTTGGAGAAATTGCCGCGACCTGACGTAAACTCGATTATTACCTCGAGCTGCTGTGACGCTGCTACCTCTTTAGGTACAGCGTCTCTATTTTTCTCCATCGCCCTGATAAGCGCTGGGCCGTTCATCGCTGTGTTCATCGCGGCGTGGTAGGCATACCGCTGCCTTTGCCACCCACACTAGCGCTCCTAGTTGCATCCTTCTCCACCCTTGGTGGAGAACGCTGGATGCCTCCTCTAGCGAACGGGTTTTCCACCGTATCCACACTTGTTGTATTTTTGATTTTGTCTTCCATAAGAATCCCACGAGTTGAGGGGAAAGAAAAGTCCGCCACATCAGAGCCCCTCATGATGCGGTAAGGGCTGATTACTGTGGAGGGCGCTCTGGTACTCCACAGGCTCCGTTTGAGGCTGAGTATTTATAGAACCCCCCCCCCACCATTCATCCCTCGGCACGGGTCGCATGACACCTTGGATTAGGGGTTTATCCATTCATGTTTTTACTTTTAGCCATGGATAATAGCTATTAAAACCATCCTCCTTTGGGGGCTTTGGACCCTCTGCTCAGGTTCTCGGTATTTTCAGGTTCATCGAACATGCTTCTACCGAGATCCGTCATTTGCAGGCGGAGAGTTTACACTCAGCCTTCGCATGAGTGCCCCCTTCTCTGTCCGCATACGACCCTAGTTTCCACCGGTTGTCCGATTTCCACTAAGGAGCGTATCCCGGATGGTACCACGAGGAGGTAGAGATAGGAGTTGCTAAATAAGAGGCTGTGGAACTTCGTGATAGTTCTGGAGCGCATTATTCAACCATTTACCATCCGTGTGTGTGTGTGTGTGTGTGTGTGTGTGTGTGTGTGTGTGTGTGTGTGTGTGTGTGTGTGTGTGTGTGTGTGTGTGTGTGTGTGTGTGTGTGTGTGTGTGTGTGTGTGTGTGTGTGTGTGTGTGTGTGTGTGTGTGTGTGTGTGTGTGTGTGTGTGTGTGTGTGTGTGTGTGTGTGTGTGTGTGTGTGTGTGTGTGTGTGTGTGTGTGTGTGTGTGTGTGTGTGTGTGTGTGTGTGTGTGTGTGTGTGTGTGTGTGTGTGTGTGTGTGTGTGTGTGTGTGTGTGTGTGTGTGTGTGTGTGTGTGTGTGTGTGTGTGTGTGCGTGTGGGTGGGTGGGTGTGTGCGTGTGGGTGGGTGGGTGTGTGCGTGTGCGTGTGCGTGGGCGTGTGTGTGCGTGTGCGTGTGTGCGGGGATGTGTGTCAGTTAGAGTGCAGGACAATTGCAGGGCCAATTGCTATGATCCGATGAAGGTATATAAACTAATCATTTACAATGTATTGAAAGGTTATTATGCGTTGGATAAGTTTTTATTACAAAAATTATATTTTTTGAAACTTTGTACTTTTCGAGCTTCACGGGGGTGAGATTATGCCAAGCCAATTGTAATCGATCCAATTTGTGGATTTCACATACACAACAAAAATACGTCAGTATTAACCAGTACACTCACATTCTTTACTATTGAGCACAATATTTTGACAGATTAGATTGCATCATCCATTTTGGAGCAAACAGCATCATAGGTCTGCTAAATAATTTAAACTAATTTTTACTTTTTCTCTAGAAATTTCAGATTCTTTGAATAAACACTCTGATATAAGACGAATATATTATACCATGTATTAACTGCCAGTTTTAAGGAGAAGAGTGGGATAGACCACATGTTCTGCTGCCGCGGATTCTCGAACGAAATAATGGTTATTTTTGTTAAATGATAAAATAGGTATGCCACCTTAGGATACACCCCTTCATATATCTCCCCCTTGTTAACCCTAGAAACACTACTGGCTATATAAAGGATGTCCATTGACTACGAACTCATTTTTAGTTATTTCAGACCTCTCCGGGTTATTTTCGTTCATACTTTTTGGATGATGCGTTGTTTTTGGCCGATCCCCTGCCCCTACTAGTATACTTAGTTAATGGACGGCCCTATATGAACTACTTTATATTGATATTTATGTGTATTGTTTATAAACATGCTAATGTTCACTGTTTAGGTTTATAGCTTAACTTTATGTTTTTGGCACAATGTCACCCCCTAGAAGGGGTAAAATTGTGCCAAAGTTCCAAAGCACTTCCAGTAAAATTAGGTTTTATTGTAACTAAACCATCTCTATGGTAGTTGTTAATTCGACAAGTTAGTATATATTGACAGGCTGGCTGGTAAACGGCTGAATAATGCGTACCGTCGGTGCCTTGTTCACGTGTAGGCATAAAATAGACCCTACAGTGGTTCATAGTCGCTTATTCAGCAACTCTTATTCCTACCTCCTCGTGGTACCAGCCGGGATACGAGCAACTTTGGTGGAAATCAGGAAACCAACCCCGGTGGAAGCTAAGGTCGTATGCTGACAGGAAAGGAGGGCTCTTTCGAGCTTCGTTGGCCCTCTGGCGAAACAGGGGGTTGGTGTAACAGGCTTTGCAAGCCGTCACCAGGAAAAATACTAAAGCACGGAACGAAGAACAAATAAATTCTTACTGGAACAATCGGAATAGACTCTACTCAATCAGTTGCCTGTAATTTGAGCTCGAAGAACATATCCCCGGCCTGGGTTCGGCGGGTCTTCACTACGTTGGCCCCAAGCTCCTGCAACTTGGGGTCCACCCGAACCTTACGCAGTAGATCAGCGTACGACAGATTACCTGTCAGCTTCACTACTAAGGCGTCGCCCTTATGGACACACTTAGGTTTGGCTTTGCAGCCGCAGCCTCGCTCGGCTTCAGTTTAGGCGGTTTACGCCTAACCACCCGCCATTCATCTTCCCCGGTCCCAGCAGCACCGTCCGGGACCGCCTCCGCATGTTCGCTGGTAGAGGCGCGAGCCAAATTCCGCTGCATCTTGGCCACCAGCGTTGGTCCATGGTCGGGCGTAGCCGCCTTGCGCTTGGCAAGCGGCGTACGCGCCTGACTAGGCATGGCCACAGCCTTAGCGGCTATGACCCGAGCTTCGGCGATTTCGCATCGCTGCAGAAGCTCCTGCCTCTCCATCCCGGCACCTATGACGGTAGAGCGGAGGCTCACGGTCAGCTTTTTGATGTCGAGGTGGACATTTGACCTAGAGTTGATGAACGAGTACAACTCGTCCACTAACCTTTTGGCTTCCTCCAGCTTGCAACTGGCTGGAGGGAGCCCAACTCCCGCCTCAAGAGGGTGCACCACGTCCTCCGTTGACATTTTCCTACCGCTGTCGCCCGCCCTCTTGGCTGTGCTAGCAGCGGTAGCCACCGGCGTTCTAACTGGGGTGTTAGACTTTGGTGGAGTCAATTTCCTTTTCGGTATCGCCCCCGTTTTTGGGGGGCTTCCCTGTTTGGGCTGTGCCCCCGATTTCGGCAGGCTTTCCTTCTTGGGTTGCGCCCCCGTTAACGGAGGGCTACCTGTCTTTGCCGGCGGCGGTCTCGCCAGCTTGCTGCTATTGGCAAAGATATCATCTTTGCCTCCAGAAGGACCCGCATTCGTGTCCTCAGTGGAAATTAAAAATTTATCCATACTTATGGGTCCCAACCTAAGACCGATTTCTCCACTCGTAATTATGAAGTCGCCTTAACGATCCCATGGTGATCTATGCAAGCAGGGAGGCCATGGCTAGGGACACTCCCCCTACCCTTCATGGGGGCAGTGATGTCAGCATCCGATCAGCGTTAGTCAGGAATCTATCATCCAAGCCTACACCACCGCACTTTGACGTGAGTGACGAGCTTTGAACGTACCTAGAGACCAGCCACGGTTTTAACGGGACGGAAGGCAGTTGTACCATTGGCCTACTCGCCGTTTCGGGAAGGTACCATCCTTCCTTACCTAAGGTAGTACAACAGCACAGCCGTCAGCCCTATAGCGCCGAATCCAAATGTTTTTCCCGCCCGTCCAGTACACCATAATTAGTATCTTCCTGGAACCGATTCTAATGTGCCCATGGCACTCCTGACCCGGCTTTTTCGTTTAAAGTCCTGCGCTCTAACAGGACACTACGGCGTCCGCAGCTGGCTTATAGGAGTTGAACCCCTCTCGTCTCTTTACACCACTGCGCCACGCTACCCGCAAGCACAACGTGCCCCCCTTTCCCTGTTAGCACACCACTGAGGATGTAACAAAAGACTGGTATTTGGTCGATCCTAGGCCCAGTTGCGTCCCGGCCGGCACCGCGTGGAGGTAGGGATAAGAGTTCCCGCTCCCATCTTATTGGCTATACGGAGTCGCGCAAAGTCGAATGCGACTTTGTTCGGCACCTTAACCTCGCTGGGCTAGGGCCTTAACCGAACACTCGGGACGTGGAACTGCCGATCTCTCAACTTCCAAGGGAGCAAAGATTGAAGAGCCGCAAGTTCGACGTCGTAGCTCTGCAGGAGGTATGCTTTTTTGTATTGTTTATGCAGGGAGAAAATCTTCATAGAGAGCACCTTCACGGTGCCGAATAGGATTCATAAGGTGCCAACATGCGCGTACCTACTAAAAACTATCCTGCTGCCTGTTCCTGAAACCCCCCCCCCCCCGCGGAACTACCGTTAGGTTTTACTTCAGGAGGGAGGACGTGCCTAAGCACTCCGACTTATCCGTTGCGTATGTGGGTTCACACAACACCCTTGTCACTTCATACCGCCACTACCCTTCACCTAGGGCCTTTTTTTTTTTGTATTGTTTATGCAGGGAGAAAATCTTCATAGACAGCACCTTCACGGTGCCGAATAGGATTCACATGGTGCCAACATGCGCCTACCTACTAAAAACTCTCCTGCTGCCCGTTCCTGAACCCCTCCCGGAACTACCGTTAGGTTTTACTTCAGGAGGGAGGACGTGCCGAAGCACTCCGACTTGTCCGTTGCGTGTGTGGGTACACACAACACCCTTGCCATTTCATACCGCCACTACCCTTCACCTAGGGCCTGGGCCGCCCAATCAGCCCGTTACTGACCCTAGCAAGCTATGTCGACCCTGTCGTTGCAAACGTTCTAGCCGTTGCAACTCCGTTATCACCGCTGTTACCGCCCTATCGACGGCACCCCATGCACGCTGCTCAGCGCACATTCTCTGCACGATGTTGTCGGCGTTGGTGTCTTCTCCAACGACCGCAAGCATCACCTGCCGAGTGGACGTAAACCGCGGGCAGTGAAAAATCACATGCTCCGCCGTTTCCTCGGCTACCGTGCAAACGGGGCAAAAGGGTGAAACGATATGGACGATATGTTCTGGATCAGCCTATGGGTCCATCTACCATGGTCGGTGCGATCCCATTCCGCCTGCCAACGCCTAATAGAGTCCAGCCTAACTCTGTCCCTAGCGCCCCTGACGTTCCTCTGCCTATGGCACTCGATATCCTCACCTAGGAGTATGCATATTGGAATCATGGCTGCAATAACCCCAATCGCATCCAACGATATGGTACGGTAGCCGCACGCAACGCGCAATGCTAACAGCCTGAACACCTTGTTCAGACATGCCTGATTGCGCTTACTCTCCAAAGCCGGGGCCCACGCCGGTGCACCGTATCGTAGCACCGACATGGCAACGCTGGCCATCAGGCGTCTCTTACTGCTGCTAGGACCGTAGCCGTTCGGCGTGATCTTAGACAGCGCAGTGACCGCCGTTGACGCTTTACCACAAGCATAATCCACATGGCTGGTGAAGTTCAGCCTGTTGTCTGTCATGACACCCAGGTACTTCACACTTCGTTTGGAGACAATCACCTGTCCCCCCACGATTACTTTTGCCTCTAGGGCCGACTTTCGGTTGCTGACCATCACAGCTTCCGTCTTATGGTGGGCCAATCGCAGATTGACGCCCGCCATCCAACCCTCTATTATGCTTATGGCGTCTGATGCCAGCATTTCCACCTCCTCCAGAAACTCGCCTACCACTGTAAGGACGATATCATCGGCGAAGCCAGTGATATCGACCCCAGTGGGTAGTTCGAGCCTCAGCACCCCATCGTACATGGCATTCCAAAGCGTGGGGCCGAGAATCGAACCCTGTGGAACACCCGCTGTCACTCTGTACCTCTTCGCCCCGTCCGCCGTGTCGTACACTAGCATCCGGTTCTCGAAGTAACTCTTAAGCAACCTGCATAGATGATCCGGTACTAGCGCTAACGCAATTGCACCCCAGTTAGCGCTGTTAAAGGCGTTTTTGACATCGATTGTGACTATGGCACAGTACCTGTCGCCTCGCCTTTTCCGTTTCATAGGCTTCTCGGCCCTCTCCACTACGGACTTTATGGCATCTACAGTGGACTTCCCCTTACGGAAGCCAAACTGCGTGTTTGCCAGTCCGACATCACTTTCCGTCACAGGCGTTAGCCTGTTTAGGATTACCCGCTCTAGCAATTTGCCTAGCGTGTCCAGTAGGCAAATTGGCCTGTACGACGAGGGATCACCAGGCGGTTTCCCCGGCTTTGGCAGCAGTACCAATCTTTGGACTTTCCATTTGTCTGGAAATTCGCATACCTCTAGGCAACTCTGAAGCGTCTCTCTAAACATATCGGGATATGCTTGGATCGCCGCTTTGAGTGCCTCGTTCGGAATCCCGTTAGGACCGGGCGCTTTCTTCGTTTTTAGACCCCTGGCAATTACGATGAGTTCCTCATTCGTGATCGGATTGAGGACATCATTCGATTGACCGTACGGGGTCGGAGGCCACCAAACTGGATCGTGTTGCGGAAAGAGCCCTTCCACGATGACTTTCAGCTTTTGGGGGCAGGTTTCCTGCGGCGCAGATGTACCCTTCATCTTTTTCATTACCACCTGGTATGCACCTCCCCAGGGGTTTGAATCCGCATCGCGACATAGCTCCTGGAAACAGGATTTCTTGCTACGCCTAACCTCCTTCTTAAGCGCCGACCTTGCCGCTCTAAGATCAACTCCCCAAGCTTCAGCATCTGCATCGGTCCGGGCCCTCTGCGCTAGCCTTCTCGCTCTGTGGCACCTGGAACGGAGCTGGGCAATGGTATCACTCCACCAGTATACCGAGCGACGACCGTTCATTGGCTGCCCCGTCCTAGGCATAGTGGTATCACATGCCCGTACTAGGACGTTGGTCAGCTCACGAGCACTCAGGTTCGAGCGGGTGCTCTCTGCACTGAGTGCTTCAACGAACAGGTCTTTGTCGAAGGACTTCACTTTCCACCTCCTCCCTGTCGACTTCACCCCGCGTGGCCGTAGCGCCCGTCGTTCAATCGTGTACCGTATAGATTGGTGGTCGCTATGCGTGTACTCATCTGACACCCTCCAGCCCATGTTGGCAAGCAACGTTGGGCTGCAGAAGGTGATGTCGATGATCGATTGTTGTACCCCCCTACAAAAGGTACTGACGGATCCCACGTTAGCCAGACTTACATCTAGCTTGGACATAGCTTCCAGCAAGCTTTGTCCCCTCGGAGTAGTGCACCTGCTACCCCATTCGACAGCCCAAGCATTGAAGTCTCCTCCAATGACAACGGGCTTGCGGCCCGTGAGTTCGTCGGTGAGCACGTCTAGCATCCGGTCAAACTGCTCCGGCGACCATCTAGGTGGAGCGTAGCAGCTACAGATGCAGACGCCATCGACCACCGCGATCACGAACCCCTCTTGGTCGGACGACACCACCTCCTGGATCGGGTATCTACCCATCACGGCGATCGCTGCCATCCGACCCTTGTCGATAACCCAGTTTGTGCCTCCACGGGGGACCCGGTAGGGATCCGCGATAATGGCAATATCGCACCCCGTCTCGGCTGCCGTTTGCTAAAGCAACTCCTGTGCCGTTTCACAGTGGTTTAGGTTAATCTGTATAACCTGCACCCTTATCGTTGCAATGCCCGCCTATAAGCCGCACACAGTGGGCCACCTGTGGCATGCTTATTTCCCGCATCGACTGTGCAGAGCAGGCACCTGGGGGGTTTGCTACATCCCCTGGCGAAGTGGCCATCTTCGCCGCACCGCCTGCACAGCTTGGACCGATCGGGGGCCTTACACTTGGCCGCCCGATGGCCAAAGCCCATACACCTGAAACAGCGTTCGATACGCCGTTTCGACACCAGTGTACACACTGACCATCCTACCTTAATTTTGCCAGACGCCTACACCTTGTTGGCGATTGCCTCTGGCACGTTTAAGGTCGCAGTTTGCATATCACCGTATGCCTTCCTCAACCGGATGTCTGCGGGTGCCACATCAACCTTAAGCTGATCCCGCAGAGCATCACTCAGGTCAACTGTCGTCGTAATCTCGTCGAGGTTTTTACACTAGACCAGAACACGCTGCGACAGCGCCTTTACCTGGCCCGCTTCGCCCAGGGACTGCTCAACCAGTTTCTGGTAATTCGAACTCTGGACCGTGGGGTCCTGTTTTAGCTCGAAGAGTATATCCCCTGCCTGGGTTCGGCGGGTCTTTACTACGTTGGCCCCAAGCTCTTGCAACTTGGGGTCCACCCTAACCTTGCGCAGTAGTTCAGCGTACGACAGCTTACCTGTCAGCTTCACTACTAAGGCGTCGCCCTTATGGACGCGCCTTGGCTTTGGCTTTGCAGCCGCTGCCTCGCTCGGTTTCGGCCTCGGCGGTTTAGGCGGTTTACGCCTAACCACCTGCCATTCCTCCTCCCCGGTCCCGGAAGCACCATCCGGGACCGCCTCCGCGCGTTCGCTGGTAGAGGCGCGAGCCGAAGTCCGCTGCCTCTTGGCTACCAGCGTTGGTCCATGGTCGGGCGTAGCCGCCTTGCGCTTGGCAAGCGGCGTACGCGCCTGACTAGGCATGGCCACAGCCTTAGCGGCTATGACCAGAGCTTCGGCGATTTCGCATCGCTGCAGAAGCTCTTGCCTCTCCACCTCGGCAGCTATGACGGTAGAGCGGAGGCTCACCGCCAACTTTTTAATGTCGAGGTGGACATTTGACCTAGAGTTGATGAACGAGTACAACTCGTCCACCAACCTTTTGGCTTCCTCCAGCTTGCAACTGGCTGGAGGAAGCCCAACTTCGCCCTCAAGAGGGTGCACCACGCCCTCCGTTGACATTTGCCTACCGCTGTCGCTCGCCTTCTTGGCTGAGCTAGCAGCGGTGGCCACCTGCGTTCTAACTGGGGTGTTAGACTTTGTTGGAGTCAACTTCCTCTTCGGTATCGCCCCCGTTTTCGGGGGGCTTCCCTGTATGGGCTGTGCCCCCGATTTCGGCGGGCTTCCCTTCTTGGGTCGCGCCCCCGATAACGGGGGGCTACCTGTCTTTGCTGTTGGTGACCTGCCCAACTTACTACTTTTGGCAAAGGTATCATCTTTGCCACTAGTAGCACCCGTATTCGCTTCCTCCTTAAAATTTAAAAATTTGTCCATTCGAAAGGCAGGAGGTATGCTTGAAGAGCTCAACGATACGTACGTTCAGAGATGGACATACCATCTACCAGAGCTGCGGCAACACACACGAGCTGGGTACAGCTTTCATAGTGATGGGCGAGATGCGGGAACGGGTGATTGGGTGGTGGCCAATCAATCCTCGAATGTGCAGGTTGAGAATCAAGGGCCGATTCTTCAATATAAGCATCATCAACGTGCACAGCCCTCACCTCAGAAGTGCCGATGACGACAAGAATGAATTCTACGCGCAGTTGGAGAGTAAATACGACCGCTGCCCAAAACATGATATCAAGATCGACATCGGGGATTTCAATGCTCAGGTCGGCCAGGAGGAGGAATACAAACCGGTGATTGGAAGGTTCAGTACACACCAGCGGACCAATGAAATGGGCCTAAAACTTATCGATTTTTCCACCTCCAAAAATATGGCCGTACGTAGTACCTTTTTTCAGCACAGAATCCATCACAAGTACACCTGGAGGTCACCAAATCAGACAGAATCACAGATCGACCACGTTTTGATCGACAGTCGGCACTTCTCAGACATTATCGACGTCAGATCCTATCGAAGCGCTAACGTTGACTCGGACCACTACCTAGTGATGGTTAAGATGCGCCCAAGACTCTCCGTTGTGAACAACATTCGGTACCGACGTCAGCCTCGGTTAGATCTCGCGCGGTTGAAGCAGTCAGACGTCGCCGCAAACTACACGCATTTACTCGAAGCTGCGCTGCCGGAAGAGGATGAGCTGGACGAAGCCCCTCTCGAGGACTGTTGGAACACTATCAAAACAGCCATCAGCAGTGTAGCGGAGCTCCATCGGGCATGTGGCCCGGAATTAGAGGAACGATTCGTTTAACGATGAATGTAGGAGGGTGATGGATGAGGAGAACGCAGCGCGGGTGGCCAAAATGCGCAGTGCCACACGTCAGAACGTGGAAATACACAAACAGAATAAGATGCAGCGAAACCAAATCTTTCGAGGGAAAAAGCGCTACGTGGAAGAGCAGGACAATGCAGAGTTGGAGCGGCAGCATCGTTCTCAGGAAACGCGAAAATTCTAGCGGAATAAGACTGGCAGTATTCTGACGGACGATCGTGAGGTGACCGATAGGTGGAAGCAGCACTTCGATGAACACCTGAATGGCGCCCAGGCGGAGAACCATGGCGGCGGGGAAAGCGATTTCGACGGTGCAACAAACGGGGAGGAGGTGCCAGCCCCAACGATAGGCGAAGTTAATGAGGCCATCATGCAGCTAAAGAACAACAAGTCAGCTGGAAGCTTATTAAAATGGGACCAGAAAAGCTGGCCGTTTGTCTGCACCGACTAATTGTTATAGAATTTGGGATACGGAACAGCTACCGGAGGAGTGGAAAGATGGGGTTATCTGGCCGATCTATAAAAAGGGCGACAAGTTGGACTGTGAGAACTATCGAGCGATCACCGTTCTCAATGCCGCCTATAATGTGCTGTCCCAAATCATTTTCCGCCGTCTATCACCAATTGCGAATAGATTTGTGGGAACTTATCAAGCCGGCTTCGTCGAAGGTCGGTCTGCAACGGATCAAATATTTACACTGCGGCAAATCCTCCAAAAGGACCGTGAATACAGAGTTCCCACGCACCATTCATTCATTGACTTCAAAGCCGCATATGATACCATCGACCGGAAAGAGCTATGGAAAATCATGGACGAGAACAGCTTCCCCAGGAAGCTCACCAAACTGATTAAATCTACGATGGATGGTACATAGTGCTGTGTTCGGTTTTCGGGTGGATTGTCAAGTTTATTCGAATCACACAGAGGGCTTCATCAAGGTGATGGTCTTTCATGTTCAACATAGCGCTTCAAGGTGCTATGAACCGAGCGGATATCAACAATGTAAATTTTTTCGCGGGTATCTTCTTACCACAGGGGTGAGGAATATCAAACCATAATAAAATAAATTCATGCCCCCCCCCCACCCTCTAAGAAGGGGAAGGGGTCTCAGTACACCATAGAATAACATCCTGCCTTCTGAAGCCCCCATTTGCCAAGTTTAATCTCATTTGCTTAATTAGTTCTCGAGTTTTAAGGAATTTTGTGTTTCATTTGTACGAGAGCCCTACACCCTCCTTGAAATCTTACTCTCTTACTCCCTTCATAAAATTGCTGGTCATTTTATCTCCAACGACATATAAATTGTTGAGTTTCGTTCAGTAGTTTAGTAGTTATTAGCATTTGAAATCTTTCATTCAAACGTTACGCTTCTATTTTCGTTTTCACAAAGTGGTACCCAGTCCCAGTATAGTAAGCAAAGACGTAGTCCTACGTCAAAAACAGTAAATTACTTAGTCTTGAGAAAATAGTTATAGCATATTAAAATTGTATGTCGGCAAAGAGTTTTTATTAGCGAGAGAAATGGAAAATAGGCTGAATTGAAATATTCGAGCTTTGAATGTCGACCATGAAAATGTTTGAAGTTTGAATCAAAACCGAACTGTAACTCTTTAGTGTTTTTCAATGTAAAATAGCATTTTATCTTTATTTTTTAAACTTTGACTTGAAAATAAATTACGAAAATAAATATTAAACTATTTATGGAAATAGAATAAAGAAGTTTGCGAACATTTTACTTTGAAGAAAGTTTCAGCATAGCTTAAGTGTTTGAAGTTTAAATCAGAACGATATCGCGGCATTGATAGTATAATACTTTAATATTTGGTGTGACGTTTCAGCCAGCTGCCTAATATACGTTAAAGCTTGTATGGTTGTAGACGTCTGATGATGGTCGAAATAAAACAGTTGACTGGAACGTTACACCAAATATTAAAGTAGGTATTTGGTTTTCACCGAAAAAGAAAAAAATTTTTTAGTACTATAGATTTTGATGTAAAGTCTCAGGATATAGCTGGTATAAATATCAATGAAACTAAATCGCATTATAATAGAAATCTTTCGAATATACTTACCATATCAGTAATAATGATTCCTTTGGGATGATTTGCTCTAAATCCAATGCCTAAATGTTTTCCAGGTTTTCGTAACATATCCACTTCTAGAGTTTCTGCCTCGTCACTGTTTGGTCTATATACTGTTAGGCGTGTCTGTAAAAATTTTAATTTAAAGAATTCAATAAATGTTATATGTCATACAAGTGTTTATCATATTTTGACGTAGGACTACGTCTTTGTTTACTATACTGGGACTGGGTATAGCACTTTGTGAAAACGAAAATAGAAGCGTAACGTTTGAATGGAAGATTTCAAATGCTAATAGCTACTAAAGTACTGAACGAAATTGAACAATTTATATGTCGTTGGATAGATAAAATGACCAGCAATTTTTTGGAAAGGTAAGAGAGCAATTTGAAGGGTGGCGTAAGAGGGGGGGGCTCCTATAGAAATGAAACACAAATTTCCTCAAAACTCGAGAAATAATCAAGCAAATGGGACCAAATTTGGCGTGTGGGGGTTTCAGAAGGCAGGATTAATTTTCTACGGCGTACTGAGACCTCTTCTCCTTCTAAGAGGGGGGGCTCCCGTACAAATGAAATACAAATTTCCTCAAAACGCTAGAACTAATCAAGCAAATGGAACCAAAATTGGCATGTGGGGGTTTTGGAAGGCAGGAATTTTTTCTATCGTATAATGAGACCCATCCGTATTTTAACAGGGGGCGGAGATTTTCTCTATGGTGGATTAAAACTTTTGCTTTCTTTAAGAAGGGGAGATCCCATACAAATGAAATACAAATTTTTTCATAACTCAAGAACTAATCAAGCAAATGGCATCAAATTTGGTTCGGGGTTTTTTGGAGGCATGAATTTATTTATTTTATGATGCTTTGAGACCCCTCAACCCTGTGTCAACCTTTATGATGCACACAAGTGATTTTTGAAAGAAATTTCTATGTCTCAAGGGTTGCAGGCATTGTACTTATGAACCACCGTCCACGTATTTTCAAAGCCACCATTGCATTAAATAAAGAATTGAATCTGAATATTTCGCTCTTCTTTTTTGAACATTCACTTAAACAATGGCACAACATACATATGCCAGAAATGCAGATCAAAGGATCTGCAGATCTGATATAGTCCTACGTCACCCTTTCGTACAACCCTTAGGGCTGTATACCTTGTAGTTTTTTCTACGATGTACTGAGACCTCTTCCCCTTCTAATAGGGGGGCTCCCATACAAATGAAATACAAATTTCCTTATAACTCTAGAACTAATCAAGTAAATGGAACCAAATTTGGAATGTAAGGGTTTAAGAATGCAATATTTTTTTCTATGGTAGATTGAGACCTCTCCCCTCTTTAGGAGGGGGCTCCCATACAAATAATATACAAATTTCCTCATAACTCGAGTACTAATCAAGCAAATGGAACCAAATTTGACATGTGCGGGTTTTTGGAGATATGAATTTTTTGACGTAGGACTACGTCTTACGGCAAGGTTTGGGATAGGGTGTCATTCCAACAAATCGGAAAATGCGAGCGTCACAAAAAATGAAAGATTTTGACCGCTAATAGCTTAGTGGTTTCCAGGTCGATTTTAAATATTTTTACGCCAATCGATCGGAAAATCTTCTACTCATCCATACCAATAATTAAACCTATTGATTTCAAAGTACGTACTATTGAAAAATTGAAAATAATGAAGCATTGTCCAACAGGAAATTCTCGCTTCGTGATTGGGTGGAAGATTCTTTACGATGATCTAAACCTATACCAATTCTGTGATATCTGTGCTTGGGAAGTAAGCCAAAACAAGTGACAAAATTTTCTCGTCCAAGAATTCTCAACACCGCGATTCAACCTAGACCATTTTGATGTTCTTGCTTGGGAAGTATGCCAGAAAGAGTGACAAAGCCTCCTCGTGCCTACAAATTTCTTACGAACGCGATTAAACCTAGTCCAATTTAATGTCTGTGCTAGGGAAGCGTGCCAGAGAAAATGACTTAGGTCGATTGCCCCAACAGATTGCAAATTCTTTACGGCGAGACGATTTAACCTAGGCGAATTTGATATCTGTATTGGAAAAGTGCGCTACAGCTGTATAGTTCGGTTATAATATAATTTTGTATGGATGCGAATGTTTGCCGTTTCATTGGAAATGTAGTGAAAAGAAGTGCTGTTGATAAAATGGGATTGAATAGGTCAAATCCCTTCAACGTGAGGGAACCATTGGTAACAAAAGCAATCTTTAATTTCTGTAAGGTAGCAGGATAGCAATAGTTTGTGTTCTTGATTTTGTTAAATTGTTTCCAAATGCATAGAAATAACTCTTAAATCTATTGAGGATTGAACGTATACAATGTTACTACTTTGATAAATGTTACATACAACGCATGAAGCATGTATATATACTGCATATAGCATGTATACATGAAGAATCTAATGATTACACGCATGGATACATGCTACTATGTATCACAGAGAGACTTACGTAGTCATGCGTCACCTACATATGCGGTCGTGACCTGTCCATAACCCCTCTGATTTTTCTATGGTGTACTGGGACCTCTTCCCCTTCTAAGAAGGAGGGGGGCTCCCATACAAATGAAATACAAATTTCCTCATAACTCTAGAACTAATCAAGCAAAAAGAACCACAATTGGTATGTGGGTATTTTTGGAGGCATGAATTTATTTTGAATTTATTTATTTTATGATGTTTGAGGCCCTTCACTCCTGTGGTAGGAGGATAAGGACTCTCATACAAATAATACAGAAATTGATCATTCATTACCATTTCAACCTTTATGATGCACACTAGTTATTTTTAAAAGAAATCTCTATGTCTCAATGGTTGCTGGCGTTGTACTAATGAATCCCCGTCCACGTATTTCAAAGCCACCATTGCATTCAATGAAGAATTGAATCTGAATTTTGCGCTCTTCTCTTTTAAACATTCACTTAAACAATGGCACTCACTGATTGTTATAAACATACATATGCCAGAAATGCACTTTACATTAGTCTTTGATCTGATGATCTGATGTAGTCCTACGCCAGCCTTTCGTACAATCCTTAGGGCTGTATACCTTGTAGTTTTTTGATTTCAGTTACATTATTTCGTGTGACCAAGAAAAGGTTCTACTGCGCATCACTCGAAAACGGGGCAAAAAACAGAAAATTTTCTAGAAAGATACGAAAACTCGAAAAATTAGTTTTACATACAAAATTCGCAATTGACCGATACCACTTTCTATCATCAGCAGCGTCGTTGCCGTAACTGTCGTGTGGCAAACAAACACGTGTTCACACGGTTACTTTCTATGAAATCGCCACACGTGACAATGAGGGATATTCTTATTATTAAACATTTTGTGGCCATGCGAGATTAAAAATAATCTCTTTCCAAGAACTAGATCGTATGAATCAACCATTGTGTAAGCCCTCCCAATGAGGAGCTCCGTAGCTGCATGAATACCGAGTCTGCTTTGAAAAGCGAGTGATCGTGGATTCGAATCATAGTAGAATCAGGGCCATTTGATATCAAGTGACTTTAGGTTTATTCTTTATTTTTTCATGTCTCTATATAGAATTTCAATACGTATTTCCTGGATTTTCAGGGGTGACCTAACCTGTACAACTTGACTCGACTGTGACAACATTTTTTGTCTTCGTGTAATTTTATTATTCCGAGATTTTCCAAAAATATACCTTATCCGAAATTCCTTTTAAAGCGGAAGTTATGGGCGATAGCCAAAAGGTGGCTCAACCACGACAACATTTCATTACTGGTCAAAAGAACGCAATGAGTCTCCACTAGGGGCGGCTATAATTAGAGGCAGTACTGGTAGTGAAGAATGCGTTGGTTAAAGTACTTCCTTCATGAGTACCATGCAGCATCAAAATCCGGACGATACCAATATCCGGACACTTTAATTAATTTACCCTTATTAAATAATAATATATGCAACTAGCTGAACCTACAAACTTCGTATTGCCGCAAATTAAACTGTGTTGTACATAAATCGTAAATCTCGCGTAACCTTTGTCATAATCTCCAGTTTTGCAAGTTTCTAAGGAGTTCAACCTTAGTGTTACTACTGGCAACGCTTCTGTGGCCCAATGAGTGAGCAACTCTGAACTGATACGAGACACAGTGGTAAGCATCTGTCAGCGTGACAATTCTGATGAACCGTCAAGTGAGCAGGAGTACCAATATAGACTATATAAAAGAACGAGTCATTGTTCGCTAAGCTAGTGAAAACGTGGTGTATAGATTGCGCCGATTGATTTATTCAGTTTTCGATATTTTTTCACTGTATTTTGCATTGAGGTGAGCAGTTAATAGATTTTCTTATCACAGATTTGTAACTTATAACTAAATTTGTTCTTAAAACCTACTTATGTGCTAAAATTGTATTACATTCTAGTGCCTATGTACAATCTTATATTAAAATATTCTACCTAACCTACAATTGAATTTGTTCGTGGAACAACGAAACTAAGAAGTACTGAATTTGTGAGTTTACTTATTACTAAATCATGCAAAATTACTAAAATAAATGCTTATTTGTAGCTTGAAGCACTACGCTAACAAGAGTCGCTGCTATTTTTATTCCGTTCCCGAACAAAACTTCAAGAAATTCATCTAAGATGAACGAGCATGATGAGACCACCACGGAAACAGTTCCGGATAATAGCAACATCTTCAGCTGCCCCGCCTGTCAGAGGCCCGACTCCGCCGATGATCTTGTCGGCTGCGACAAGTGTGAAAGCTGGTGGCATTATTCGTGCGCCGGTGTAACCGATTCCGTTAAAGATCGCCAGTGGTATTGCACTAAATGCTTTCCACAAACAGCAAAATCATGTTCCAATGCCTCGTCGTCGGCTTCTCGAAAAGTTCGACTGGAGTTAAATATGAAGCAGTTGGAGGAACAACGAGATCTCGATAAGAAGTTGTTAGAGCTGCAATTGGAGAAGAAGTACGTTAAGGAGAAATACCAATTGATGGAGGATTCGCTGCTCGAAGAGGGTGAAACCCGCAGTGTTCGAAGTCGAATCGACGAGATTGAGTCTCGAAATAAGCAAGTCACTGACTGGGTGAAGGACCAAACGGCAGAGCGAGTAAAATTGGATGCGCAGTGCGCTCCCTTAGTGGTACCAGCAAAGGCAATGCCGAAAAATCCGTCGGTTCCCAAGGATAAAAATATATCCACCGCTATTATCGAAGAGAAAGAAGAAGACGTGATTCACGGTGAGAATAGAATTCCACCAGTCATCCCGAAAAATGACGCCTTTCGTAATTTACAACGAAAGCTGAAAATCTGCCAGGAGTTCCAACAACCAAATTTAGAGCAGATACAAGAACTGCAGGAGCAGCTGCAACTGTGCATGCTGCAATTGCAACATCAGTCCACGCCTGTTTCTTCTCGACCTGCAGACACCTCGAAAGGAGCCGTACCGAAAGCATCTGCGATCGATCATCCCAAACAGCAAAGCTGTAAGACCTCCGCTGATTCGATGCAGCAGTCTAAACAGTCCGGACAAGTCCAGCAGCAAATTAACGTCATTGACATTGTAAGCGAACCTTCAGCCACGGAGAAGCAGCGAAATGCTATGCAGCAGCAAAATCAACTCGCGCTCTCACCGCCGATCAATCCGCTTCATTCAGAAGTGAGAGATCCTGTTTCGATACTTAATTCTAATGCCAACAGGACACCAGGTCCATCCCCAGTGCAACTTGCAGCCAGACAGGTGATGCCCCGGGATTTGCCGGAATTTGCCGGCGACCCTGAAGAGTGGCCGATGTTTGTAAGTAGTTACAACAACACCACATCTGCTTGTGGCTACAACAATGCCGAAAATCTCTCTCGGCTTCAGCGGTGTTTGAAAGGTGCGGCACTCAAGTCGGTCAGGTACTACCTCATGTCACCCGAATCGGTCCCGGATGTTATGCGGACCCTACAAACTCTATACGGTCGTCCAGAGATGATAATCGGCAAGCTCATCAAAACTGTGCGTGAAACGCCCCCTCCAAAACCAGAAAAACTGGAGACACTGATCGAGTTTGGAATGGCAATACGGAACCTAACCCAACATCTCATCGTTGCCGGTCAACAAGCCCACCTTTCCAACCCGATTCTATTGCAGGAGCTTGTTGAAAAACTTCCTGCTGGTGTAAAGTTACAGTGGGCTCAATATTTGCAAAATCATCCTGTAGCATCGTTGCAAATTTTCAGTGAGTTCATGACGACAGTAGTGGATTCTGTCAGTAAAGTTGTTGTATATGCGGGACCGACACAGAAAAACGAAACTCCAAGAGGTCGTGAAAAGGGATTTGTCCATACGCACACCGAGATAAGCGGACAGGGCGGAATGCAAGCAGCATCAAAACGCTGTCCAGTTTGTAGCAGAGATGGTCATCGTGTAGCTGATTGTGCTGTTTTCAAAAAAGGTAGTACTGAGAATCGATGGAAGATAGTTACTACTTTTAAATTGTGCCGTACCTGCTTGAATTTCCATGGTCGTCGAACTTGTAGGAGCACTCGTCGTTGTGGTGTCAACGGTTGTGAATTCCGCCACCACGCGCTACTCCACTCTACTCCCATCTCACCCACCACATCGGGAAGCCTGGGTGCCTATCAGCCTTCCCAAAACCACGCTTACCACCATTGCGGACAGTCGGTATTGTTTCGTATTATTCCCGTCATCATTCACGGGCCCTCAAAGTCCGTCAAAGTATTCGCTTTTCTCGACGAAGGTTCTTCGGCAACATTGCTTGAACACAGCCTTGCAGAACAGTTGGGAATTGAGGGACCGAATACTCCGTTATGCTTAAAGTGGACAGCAAATATGTCACGATTAGAGTCAGAGTCACAGTTAATTTCTCTAGATGTATCGGGAATAGCACAGCAGAAACGTTATCACGTGGCAAACGTTAGAACCGTTGAAAACCTCAATTTACCCTCTCAGACTCTGCGCTTTGGGGAACTGCAACGTAAATTTCACCATTTGGCAGGTCTTTCCGTCCAATGTTACGAGAACGCTACACCACGTCTGTTGCTAGGACTACGCGACCTTGGCCTCGCTGTTCCGCAGGAGACGAGAGAAGGAGATCGTGGACCGGTAGCTACCAAAACGCGTTTAGGTTGGTGTGTTTATGGGAGTCTCGATCACCAGCCAATACCAGAACATGTCAATTATCACATCTGTGATTGTGACATCAATGGGAAATTCGATACCCTGATGCGAGAGTATTTCAACGCAGATTTCGTTGGAACGCAACCACCTACGAGCATCGATTCCGAAGAAAACAAAAGGGCACGTCGGATTTTGGATGAGACAACATCTAGAATTGGCGATCGGTTTGAAACCGGCCTAATCTGGCGATTCGATGAGGTCGATCTGCCAGACAGTTTTCCCATGGCTCTGCAGCGTTTGAAATGCCTGGAACGGCGTATGCAACGAGATGAAACACTAAAAGAGAATCTTCATCGTCAGATCCGGGAGTACCAGGAAAAAGGGTACGCCCATCGAGCAACGGAAGAAGAAATGCAGTCGGCTAATCCAAAGCAGGTGTGGTATCTTCCCATCAGCGCTGTAACCAACCCTAACAAGCCAGGGAAAGTCCGTTTAGTTTGGGATGCCGCAGCGAAAGTTGATGGCATCTCACTGAATACACTCCTTCTGTCGGGTCCTGATCTTTTGGTTCCGCTCCCGCACGTCTTGTTCCACTTCCGTCAATTTCCGGTCGCCATCTCCGCTGACATCAAAGAGATGTTTCATCAGATCCGCATCGTTGAAGCTGACCGTCAATATCTGCGGTTTCTGTGGCGTGATAGTCCCGACCGTCCTCCAAATGTTTATATAATGGACGTTGCAATTTTCGGAGCAACCTGTTCGCCATCATCCGCACAATTCGTTAAAAATACGAATGCGGAAGAGTTTTCGGAGCATTTTCCTAGAGCGACCAACGAAATCCTGAAATCCCACTATGTGGATGACTACCTTAGACACATTCCAAGCGCATCTATCCCATGAGAGCAAATTTTGAAAGTAGTAATATTAAAAATATTTGTATGTAGTATGTTCAAACATACTATAAAGCTTACAAAAATCCTGAATTGTCATACTGTTTATTGACAATTCATGCTAAAATGCACCTTACAAGTGGGAGGTTAACAATATAGATTTTTTCATCATTTAGGCAAGGCTGCAATTAATTCTCTGTCAATAGTTTTAAGCCAAAATAATTTAAAACTGTATATCGTCAAAACATGTTTCATTACTAGGGTAACATTTTGTTCATACAGAGTTTTTTAAAAAATGAAAGCATTTTCCAGATAAGCGGCCTTTAAAAACAGATACTTTTATAATGGTGTCCCGTAACGAAAATTTTGCATTTATTTCCATATACCAGAGATTATAATTCCGAATTTTTTGAAACTATGGATTTTCTTTAATCATATATGTACAATCAAAATCGCGCTGTGCTTGACTTTTGATAAGCATTTCTATGTAAAATAAAATAGGTGCTTCAAAATGGTGTCCCGTAACGTTTTGTTTAACGCAAAAAGTAATTGAATGAAAAAGCACTTATCACATCATATTTCAACTAATCTTTATCGACGATAACAAATCTATTATTTTGATGACCAAATGCAAGTAAATATGTATTTATTATAAGTATGTATAAATATTATTACAATATAATAATATATTGTAATATTAAAGAATGTGCGGTAAAGACGGGCACCTCAAGATTAAAATTCAATATCTACACAAGTATCTCTGTTTGATATAGCCATACTACTACTAAATTTTGTTCAAAACTTATGCTTTGACATCAAAAAAATTACCTAGTAATCATATTTTTTAGACATTGTACAGAAAAACGGACACGTTATATGAAAGGTGGACACCGCAAAAAAAGGTGTAATGCCTGATGAGTAATGGCTAACAAGGTATGATACCAGTCGTCGTATGTTCGAATCTCGACTGGATGGTGCTGCCAAAGTCAGTAGGATCGTTGAACAAGCCCCGTAGAGTGATTTATCTATTTTGGGCAGACGTTGCGCGTACGTTATTTTGGACATTTACGGCAAAATCAAATAGAAGTGACCAAAATAAAGTACGCGTAAAGCCTATCCAAAATAGACAAATCAACCTAATTGTTTTGTACTCTAATAACTAGCTGCTCGACAAAGGGTGGCTCCAGGCAAAGGGTGAACATGTGCATTCCATAACCTCTGTTTACTAACTTCTAATCCTACGTCCACGTGTTGCCGGTTGGGGTACGCAATCTCGGTTGCTGTAGGCTAACAGTGAAGGGGACAGAGTGGCTTCCTCCCACCTTAAGGTGGCAGCCACGTCAGTGAGATAGGGACCTGAGGCTAACAACCCACTGTGCCCGAAAACAAAAAAAAAGAAAGAAAGTCTCTCGATAAAGAAGAAGGGTTAAGCCTTAAAGATATTTATACCTAACGCCGATTTCGACTTACTTCAATACTTTATCATTAAAATACTTGAATAGTCTAAAAATTTGGAATTCCGTTTCTGAAAGTTGTTTAGTCAGCTTTTTTAGCAATTATAGTGGCTTCGCTAAGCACACTAGCAAGAAAGCCTAGCTCAGAGAACAATTTTTAGCTTGCAAGATGCATAGTAAGTGTCGTACTTCGAACGGCATCATTTTCAGCTACTTTTTATAGCGTTTCTTTTTTGAAAGTTTTCATGACCCTTCTCAACTGTTTTAGTTTTTTTTATATTTTATATAACTGTTTTATGACTGTAAAATAATTTGCAAGTTATCAACAAAGTTATTTTAAAGAATAGGCAAACTTAGTCTTTTATAGCAACTTATGTTATCGTTATAGTTCGCAACATGAGTTGTTAATGTTGCATGAAATAGTAGAGTTGCTTAAAGACTTATAAATTTATGCGTTATGATACGTTAACTGATACGTCTGAAGTAAAACAAAATACCTAATTTTTCGAATATTTGCTATTTAATACTATTTTGGCGTGCAGCGCAAATAAAGCATACCTTTCGCATCAAGACGAACCTTATTTACCGTTGTAAATTTTTTCAAATAAAATTTTTGAATTTTGTTATTTTGGCCAAAATCATGCAAAATCTTACATAGGGGGAGGGGGCGATTAGTCAACAATGGGGAAAACTCGTTACATAATTAATGCACAGCCCCTACATTTTAATTACTAATGTGTCCAAACCCTAAGATTAGGCAAGCATTTCATTATGATACTTCAGTATAGTTCTCCCATGGGTATTTCTTTTTACCTGAAAGTAAACTTTACCTTACATATACTTCGTTACGTATGTCTTATTACCAGACTATAACACACCAAATCAGTACACTATTGTTACAAAATATAGTGAATATAGACCAGATACAGAAAATATGACGGCCTGAACAGAAATCTAGAGAAAATAAACCATATAATGCAGTTTACTTTTTTCGTTACGGGACACCATTTGCAGAATACCGTTTGCCCAACAGCGCATGGTGTCCCGTAACGAAATGATTTTTATTATATCTTAAAAACTAAACACAAAACCTGAATATACCTTTACATTTTGAGTTTCAGGCTGCCTTCAGCTAAAAATTTTTGGAACATGTCGACTTTGAAAAACTTGAAACAGAGCAGAGTTTTGCAAATGTTTGAATCATGTTCAGAATACGCATTTTCTGCGATAGTGTCCCGTAACGAAAAGTATTCCGCCACTATTCAATGATGCTTATTATAATAAATATTTCGCCCTCGTATTGAGAAAGTACTACTAAATAGCAGCTCAAAATACCTATTTTGAAAGATTTTCGTCAGGCTGTTGGTAAAATATGAACAATTTTGCTACGAAAAAACGGTTGCTCATGGTGTCTCGTAACGCTGGAATGTGTCCTTAGCAGTTTTGAGACGGTTGAGGAAGCAAAAGCAGTCGCCGCGGACGTAAAGATGGTACACTCCAAAGGCGGATTTGAAATTCGCAACTGGGCATCAAATAGTCCTGCAGTTTTGGATCATTTGGGCGGTAGGTCAGCAGAAACTACAAAAGAACTGAATTTGACGGGAAGCGATAGCACTGAGCGGGTGTTGGGAATGCTCTGGCGGTCTACTGAGGACGAGCTAAGATTTTCGACGATTTTTCGGAAAGAGATTGCAGCACTCATCGATTCTGAAACGAGACCAACTAAACGACAAATCCTCAAATGCGTCATGAGCCTATTTGATCCGCTCGGACTTCTGGCGTCATTCCTGGTCCACGGCAAGATGTTGATGCAGGAAGTGTGGAGGACAAAAATACAGTGGGACGAGCGAGTCGACGACCATATATACAACCGTTGGAAGAAATGGATCGCATTGTTCAGCAAAGTTGGGGAGATACGAATTCCCCGCTGCTATTTTGTGAATGCAAATTCTGATTTGTATGAATCTCTCGAGGTCCATGTGTTCGTGGATGCCAGCGAAGATGCGTACTCCGCCGTGGTCTATTTTCCAGTTAAGGCTCCAGATGATACCGGTCAATGCTTTTTAGTTGAAGCAAAAACGAAAGTCGCATCTATACAACACGTTACAGTTCCTCGGCTCGAGTTGATGGCTGCACTACCGGGAGTTCGACTCGCAAACTTCGTGGCCGATGGCCATACCGTAACTATTCTATTCTTCCGGTCCGATTCGAGGATCGTATTAGCTTGGATTGGGTCCGAGCACCGTCGCTTTCGTCAATTTGTTGCCGGTCGAGTCGGTGAAAATTTGTCATCAGCAAACGCGAACAATTGGAGATGGGTGCCAAATAAGCTCAACGTGGTGGATGAAGTCACTAAGTGGAGGAAAGGCCCTTGCTTTGAGACTTCCAGTCACTGGTTTCATGGTCCACTGTTCTTATGCTCTGACGAGCTACGTTGGCCGCAAATCGTACAGGAGATTCTTTCTACCGATGAGAAGCTACGCCCATGTAACGTTCATGAAGTGGAACTTGTGCCATTTATTCAATTTGAGTGTTTTTCGAACTGGTATCGCTTGCAGCGGTCAGTGGTTTATGTGAGACAATTCGTGAAAACCTGCAGAAGAAAGATAGAAAAATCCTTCACAAAGAAAATCCTGACTCAACATGAAATGCAGGATTTTAAAAATTTATTATGGAGAATGGTTCAGTTGCAAGCATACGCGGACGAAATCAACATTATCCAAGGTAACAAGGGTTTGCTCATTGGCAAACACCAGCCAGGCGACAAATCAAGTGTACTGTATAAACTAATACCGATATTTGATGATCAAGGAGTTCTGCGAGTCGATGGTCGCATAGGCGCTCTTCAGGTAGCTTTGGTGAATCAAAAGTGTTCCATCATATTCCGTTTCTATGGACCACCGCTACCTGTAGCGCGACTGTCCCCCTTCATTCGTTTGGCTGTGATCGTCCACGAGTCTAGGCGAAATGGATGGCTTAGAGGAAAAGTATTGACGGCGGTTCCAGGAAAAGACGGCCGAGTAAGACAAGCAGTAGTTCACGCGTCTGGTGGAGTATTCCGGATGCTCGCATCGAAGTTGACGGTATTGGAGATAGACCAAACAGGTAAAGCTGAGGCCGATACCCATCTTTACGAGGCGGGGGATGTTACTACTGGCAACGCTTCTGTGACCCAATGAGTGAGCAACTCTGAACTGATACGAGACACAGTGATAAGCATCTGTCAGCGTGACAATTCTGATGAACCGTCAAGTGAGCAGGAGTACCAATATAGACTATATAAAAGAACGAGTCACTGTTCGCTAAGCTAGTGAAAACGTGGTGTATAGATTGCGCCGATTGATTTATTCAGTTTTCGATATTTTTTCACTGTATTTTGCATTGAGGTGAGCAGTTAATAGATTTTCTTATCACAGATTTGTAACTTATAACTAAATTTGTTCTTAAAACCTACTTATGTGCTAAAATTGTATTACATTCTAGTGCCTATGTACAATCTTATATTAAAATATTCTACCTAACCTACAATTGAATTTGTTCGTGGAACAACGAAACTAAGAAGTACTGAATTTGTGAGTTTACTTATTACTAAATCATGCAAAATTACTAAAATAAATGGACTAATCTCAAGATTTTAGTCTTGACCTTGGAATGAGGTCATACATATATTAATATTTTTTTGAAACGATGGTTCTACAATTGATGAAGGGACGGTAGGGGAAAGAAATGAAAATTTTTGGTGAAGGAGGGGGAAGAGCGGAAAGGAAGGGGGGGGGGGGGTATTGGTAGCTATGCTTGACAAGTAGTCATTTTGACTCCTACCTTTTGGACCTTATTGGACAAAAGGTAGGAGTCAAAATGACTACTTGTCAAGCATAGCTACCAATACCCCCCCCCCCCCTTCCTTTCCGCTCTTCCCCCTCCTTCACCAAAAATTTTCATTTCTTTCCCCTACCGTCCCTTCATCAATTGTAGAACCATCGTTTCAAAAAAAATATAAAATAAATGCTTATTTGTAGCTTGAAGCACTACGCTAACAAGAGTCGCTGCTATTTTTATTCCGTTCCCGAACACTTAGATTATTTATTATACGTAACTTTGAAAGCAAGGGTAGTTTAAAATACAAATTTGCTTGTTTTCTCACAGTTAAATAGAAAACAACTCCCCTTATTGCTCAGCCAGATAAAATAAAGCGATCGTCTCGCCTTGAATCATTTAGTGTTACTATAGGTAGCTTTTGGTGGTCTGGTTATTGACCAATGTTTTATGGAAGAGTTTAAAATTTCTCGAGCTCGATTAGTTTTTGAGTTACGCAAAAATTTCTGTTTTATTTGTATGAGAGTCCTTATTCTCCTACCAGAGGGGTGAGGGATCTCAAACCATCATAAAATAAATTCATGCCTCCAAAATCTCTCTACATTTGCTAGATTAATTCTCGAGTTGTGAGAAAGATTGTATGTCATTTGTATGGGGGTTCCACTTTCTTAGAGAGGGTAGGGGCCAAATTTGGTACCATTTCCTTGATTAGCTCTCGAGTTATGCAGAAATGTGTGTTTCATTTGTATGGGAGCCCCTCGTCTTAGGGAGAGGGGCCTCTAACCATCATAAAAACCTTTCTCAGCCTCAAAAACTCCTGCATACCAATTTTCACTCCGAACGGTTCAGTAGTTTTAGATTCAATAAGGAACATAAAGACAGACAGAAGTTCATTTTTATATGTATCGATTTATTAAATGTAGCAAACCGTCATCCGGGGCGAGATTGTGCCAAAAAAGCAAATATTTTTGTTCTTTAGCTCAGAATATACACAATTTAGGAACTAAGAAACTAAGTAGTAACATGGTATACATTCAATCCTCAACCGATTTTGGAGTTATATAAGTTATATATTTGGAGTTATATTTGGAGTTATATATATGGAGTTATTGATTGAATCTATTTTATTAAAACGAAACGAAGTCACCCTAAACCAAACAGTAAAAAAAAATTTATGATCTGTTTGTACGTTGAATAGTGCTTTTCCTTTGGTAATCGGTAGACGGTACGCGCGAGTTTTCAAAAAGTACAAGGGTCCATGCCTAGTGGCACGGGCGCAGGCTTGAAGTAGGACTACGAATGTAGCGCAATTCGTCTCCCAATGCTAAAGCCGGTGATTTTTGAATGAATTTCATATATAGATGCTCAAGTTGCGTATTAAAGAATTGTGTTTTTACATGTGATATATGTTGGTGCAGATTTGGGAAATTATTTCGAACAGTTTCGAGTAGATGCAGATTATTTTTTGCAAAAATCTGGCATCTCTGGTTCCGCTAGCCAGCTTTATACACATGTGATACGATTTGTTTCGACTACATCGTGGACACGCTGCTGTTTTGTTAAGGAAGGTTGGGAACACGATTACGATTCTGCCTGGACTGGCACTGGAACGCTGGCATCTTTATTTTGTTTCATGATGCCGTAATTTACAGCAATTCGCCATTACGCCATGAAGGTCGTCTGTGGTGTGCTGGAAATGGCAAGGTCGCAGAAGTTTTACTATTTTCGCAGCTAAATAATAAACAAGCAAAGTAAAGAATGAAAGCTTCAATTTAATCATTCGTAAGCAAAATACTGCACCAGTCTGGTAGCTGTTTTTAAAAGCTCTTAAATGTTGTAAACAGGACCGGAACGTCTACCCATTAAAGCGGCCGATGTCTATTTGATAATTCTAAAGATGGTTATTCAGTTATTTATGCGGACGGAAGTCAAATTCATGTTTTTGAAAATTAAAACTAGAATGTTAAAAAATTATTTGCTATGTGAATAACTGGAATTAATTGCAATTTACAATCCGAATAAGTTCTTTAATGTAATCACGTCAAAATAAGCCAACAGACGTTTGTTTAACGTGAGAATTGATTCATTGATAATAATCAGTATGCTATTACCTGAAAAGTTGAATCGAGAATCAGTGAGCGAAATCTTGTAAATCTTCATAAACAGATGTTTGTAGTCCTGAAAAGGACGGTTTTTTTTGACAATCAACTCGATAGCTGGAAATCTATGCCTTTTTTCGGTCTTCTTAGGTAAGAGAACAGCCTGAATGTTCGAAAGAACACCTCCTTGAGCAATGGTGCACCGGAAAGGAGTTTGTTCAATTCTTCGTCATTACGGATGGCCAATTGCAGATGACGGGGGATGTTCTGGTCTTCTTGTTGTCGTGGGCCGCATTTCCTGCCAATTCTAAGACTTCAGTTGCCAAATACTCCATCACGGCAGCAAGATAGACGGGTGGCTCCAGCACTAACACGCTTAGCATAGTTGCCCTTCCTAAGTAGACGGTGAATACGGGGTTTCGACTCGATGTTTACAGTAACTCGAACAGCGTCTAAATAATGCCGTTCACCGACTTACCTCTTGTTATATATCTGAGCAAGCGACAAGAATCGACAATAAGGCCGTGCTACGTAGGTAATGGAATTGCAAAATAAGAAAAAGGGTGGAGCTACTGAAGCGTGCTTTGTTCGAATAAAAAATACTACCTCACCGCGCATGCATCATTTTCAAGTAAGCAAGCAAACGTGGATCGACAGCGCACATTGGCACAGCAGACGGCCTCGCAGTGGTGTGTGGTTGTGGTTTTGCTCTTTTGACTGAAACCCGCTCAGTCAACAGTCAAGCATAATACACTAACTATAACTATACAACAATCAGCCCTTTTTAGGCCCAAATATATAAATTAAGATGCAATTTGATTTTCTCACTAAACGCTTCGCCTCGAATTACGAAGTGGCGCAGTTTTCTTTTCAAAGGATTTTGCCAGGTAATGTGGCTTTTCCGTTTCATGCTTTCCAGAAAGAATTACGAAATGGCATTAGTAGTTAGGCAAAGGCAAAGTATGTTAGTACAGGACAATTATTCAGTAACTTTTTTTCTGCTCATTAACGAGCGCTTTTATTGAAACTGTTGGAAATTGGTGTGGAACTTTTATATTTGATAATTTGGCTGAACTATAATGGTCTTTTCGACTCCATAATGGATGTTGTGGGAAAGTTGCAAAAAATAAGGCAACTTACTAAAACATAATGAACAAAATGAAACCGTGAATGCTTGCATCATTACAATATCCTGATGCTTTTAACATGGGTTCGCTATATTTATCGTAATGCAGTTTAAACATCTAATTACTGTACGTGTTCATATGCTTGGATAAATAAACTTCCAATTTGTCATGTTCATTTTAAAATGAGGAAAAATATGAGAAAAATCAATTTAACTGCTTCATATACTTATTCAGTAGTTCTTAAGAGAACTGATTGTTTTCTACCAGATACTAGTAATGCAAATCAAGGAAATTTACATCTGGGCAGCAGCTTTTTTCGGGCCACTTTCTCCGCTGGAACGTCTTATTTTGGCTTTGGGGCTTTCGGTGCCTTTGCTGCGGTTTTCATTGGCTTAGTACATTTTTGTTCGGGGGCAGCCGCATATTTACTCTAGTAGTACAGCTTTAATCGGAGCCGCCTTTGTAGCAGAAATTGGAAAACTGCTGAGCTATTAGCGCTCAAAACCTGTCATCTTTCGTGACGCTCGCATTTTTCGATTTTGACGTAGGACTACGTCTTACGAGAGAGAGCGACAAAGCCCCCTTGTGCCAACAGATTTCTTACAAACGCGATTAAACCTAGTCCAATTTGATGTCTGTGTTAGGGAAGTGTGCCAGAAAAAATGACACAAGTTCGTTGTCCCAATAGATAGCAAATTCTTTACTGCGAGACGATTAATCCTAGGCGATTTTGAAATCTGTGTTGGAAAAATGTGCTACAGCTGTAGTGTTTTGTTACAATATGACTTTGTATGAATACGCATGCTTACCGTTTCATTAGAAGTGTAGTGAAAAGATGTGCTGTTGATAAATAGGATTGAATTTGTAAAATCCCTTCAACGTGGGAAACCATGGATAATAAAAACAATATTTAATTTCAGTAAGGTAGCAGGAAAGCAATAGGTTGTGTTCTTAATTTTGTTAAATTGTTTCCAAATGCACAATCTTTTGAGAATTGAACGTATGCAATGTTACTACTTTGATAAATGTTACATACAACGCATGTAGCATGTATATATTTATTTATTTATTTATTTAACTACATATTCACGTAACACAAGTAACCTTATAATGGTTTTCAAAGTTTGCGTACAATGTGATTTCTGCTAATCAGCTAATAATAATCAGTTTTCTGCTGAGAGGAATGTTTTACAAGATATTTTGAAGACGGCGTAGCTTCTAGCACTTTTGCACACGCTCGGCAGACGGTTCCAGAGACAGATACTACGGTGACGAAAGGCTTTCCTGCCAGCATCAGTTACACATCTGGTTAGCAAAAGATTGTTTGTTCTATTTGATTGGGAGAATGAGTAAAAGTCTGAAAGATAAGTTGGCCCATCAAACAATATTTTATATGTTTGAGTGCATATTCGGAAGTTAAGAAAATTTTCAAATGTACACCCAACCAATGAGTTTTGAAAGCTTGAAATATGATCAAAACGGCGAATGTTATGGACGTAACGAGTGACGGAATTAAAAGCCAACTTGAGTTTTTCGAAATTCTCGTTAGATACATTTGCAAACAGGACACTACCATATTCGAACAAAGGAACGATAAGAGTTCTAGCTAGTTGTAAGCGTATAGGTTGTGGAGTGTAATGACGTAGTGCTACTAATGAATGCATAGACCCATAAACTTTCTTACACACGGCTGCTACTTGAGCATCCCACTTCATATAGCTATCCATGAGTATGCCCAAGTTTTTGACAACCGCTGAATAGGGAATAATCTCGTTTCCAACCATAACTTGAGCAACTTCATCAAAAATCATTCTTTTCGTTCTGAAAATGATTGCCTGAGTTTTTCCAGCATTTAATCGAATACCATTTGAGTTACTCCAATCCGTAATTTTCTTTATGTCCATATTGATTTTATTTACGAGAATGTCGATTTCATTACTTTTTCCGGGAAGGTATAATTGAAAATCATCAGCATAAAGATGAAATTTGCAGTGCAGCAATTGCTCAGGAAGATCGTTAATAAACATCGAGAACAGAAGCGGTCCTAAAATTGATCCTTGCGGGACTCCGCTTGTTACGGTAGCCAAGTCTGATTTTATGCCGTTGAGCTCAACGTATTGTGATCAGCCGGAAAGATATGAATGAAGGAGCTTAATAGCACAGTCTTGTAGTGAGAATATGCGCTTTAACTTTATGCAAAGTAAAGCATGGTTGATTGAGTCAAAAGCTTTGCGATCCAACGCGCATCGAATATCATTTTCGATTTTGATGAGCGCTGTGGTTGTGCTGCAGTGCTTACGGTATCCTGACTGGAGAGGGCACAGCAGACTATTTTACACTAAATAGTTATTCAGTTGTTTTGCTATTAGACCTTCAAAGATTTTTGAGAGAGCGGGAAGAATGCTGATTGGACGATAATCAGCCTCGGTGGAAGGATTCTCATTTTTTGCAATAGGAAAAACGCGAGCAATTTTCCAGTCACAAGGGAAGCATGACGTAGTTAATATACAATTAAACAGGTCGGTAGTAAAAGGCAGCGTGACACAAAGTGTCTTTTTTAGAACATGCAATGGAATTTGATCAGTTCCGGCAGAATCACATGTGGCCGAATTGAATTCGGTTAACACTTCATCTTGAGATAAACATCTGAAAGAAAAGTTTTCCTGACTTATATCCGCAGTTAAATCGTAAGGATGTGTGGGATTAAGTTGAGAAACAAAGTACGTGTTAAGCGATGACGCACTGACGTCCCCGCCACCAGCTCTAGAAGACGCCTCTTTAAGACCCAGCTGTTTGATGTTTCTCCAAAGTTTGTTTGTTGAAAGTTCAGGGTTAAGATGGGAAGTGAAAAATTCTTGCTTGGATTTTTTTACTTCACGATTTACAATATTTCTTAACCGCGTAAAATTGTTCCATTTACTAAGACATTGCTTATCTCTTTTCCAGCAATTATATGCATCCAATCTGTTTTTAAATAACTCATTTAAATTCTGAGTGATCCAAGGACATTTGGGATCGATGCTCTTTTTCTTTCGCAAGGGAGCGTGTTGATCAATGATGGATAAAAGGGTGTCGTTGAAAATAGCTAATTTATCATTTACATCATTGTATTGTTGCATTACAGAGAGATCGGCATTACGTAGATCCTGCGCAAACTTGTGGTAATTAATTTTGCCATATTCACGAGTCCAATGATATTCGGGAGCGGAATATTGGCTTTTTATTCTATAATCGAAGCAGATTAGATCATGATCACTAATACCTCCAAATGAAGACTGATACAAATTTTTTATGTTAAAAGTACAGTTACCTGCTACTAAATCAATCCAAGATTCTGGGCAGTTGGGTCGATGACATGTGGGTAGGGAGGGCACTAGTTTAAAAGTCACCGTATCAAGCTGTTTCAGCAGCTTTGTCACGGATGGTTCAGCAAATTTTAGCAGATTAATGTTTAAATCGCCCATGATTAAGATATTCGGCTCACACGAGGATAGCTCAACAATTATTTCGAAGATTTCGTTTAGACTAGAACTAGGAATGTTAGGTGGTTTGTATATTATCCCGCAAACAGTTTTTAAACTAGTAAGCTTAATAAAAAGATAATCTACTTCGCTACCTTTTTGAGATTTAGAAAGAACAGAATATTTCATTGATTTGTTTAAGTAAAATGCAACTCCCCCCCACGAGTCTTGGTACTGCTCAGGCGATCAGATCGTACAATTTTAAAGTTGCTTATGGATATTGATCTGTTAGTGTTTCCAGGCTTAAGCCAAGTTTCTACTACTCCAAGAACCGATATCATTGTATTTTCGAAAAATGCACGGTAATTATCAATGTTGTTCAATAGGCTGCGAGCATTATGAAAACCAATAGTTGTGAAATTACGAGATTTTTTAGAAATCAACGATTTTAAACTGGTGTCAGAAAAGTCGTTAACCTTTGTTGTCGATTCAATGTAACTGTCCAAGCCATCTCTAACCGAAACGTGTGCAACAGGGAGAACTTGATTTGAGAATGAACTGATCGGTGCAGAATTACTCACAGTTGTTAACCTGATATTTGAGGTCGAATAGTGACCGCAGAGTTGTCGTTTTTTGGTTGAAAAGGACGAACTATCACTCCTTCCGGCCAGTAAAAGCTATCTCCTACAGCAACTTCCAGATCAGCAGACACCGACACTTTGAACGAGACGAATGTCAGGTCGCTAAGTTGTTTGCCCCTGGGCACAAGCTTTGTGCATCTCACAGAAGAGTTTTCGATATTCAGCGTTTCTCGAAGATACTCGATGACATCTTGTCCCGATTGTTTGACGTGGAAAGGGGTGATGTAAAACGATTTTAAATCTTCAGTGGAAATTTGTTGGCGGCGTTCAGTTCGATTTACTATTCGTAGAGGATTCACGCGACCAGCTCTGGATTCGGGGGCTCCTTCGAATGATCCAGTTCTAGAGCCTCGTGTGTCTCCAGCAGAGGCAGATGGAACGGGAGTAGAGAGGGTGGCCGTAGCAGCAGTGGTAGCAGTAGAAGCGGTGGTGGTGGCAGTGACGTAGGCGGCAGTGTCAGAAGAACCGATGTCAGCATTAGTGGTAGCAACAGCAGCAGCGTTAGAAATCGTTGTTGGACGTTTTGACGCAGGAATATTGGCGGTGTCTGGGATTGGTGGTACATCGTGCTCAGCAAAAGCGTTCCCAAAGTTGGAGTGCATCGTACTATCAAGATTCAAACGATCTATGCTTTGACGAAAGTTTGATACCGTATTCAATGATGTGTCCAAAGGTTGTTGTTGAGGCCGCTTATCGCTCATTGATTCCCTTCTAATTTGTTGATACGTTATTAAACCATTCATCGCTTTAAGATTTTCAGCATATTGGCCCAGTCGAAGATCCATTGAGTCCACTCTTATCAAGAGATCACGCAAAATTTTGAGAATGTGAGATTCTCGATCCATAATAATGGGATTAAAGTTGATTCTACAGGCCTCACAGAACCATAGCAATCCAACATTCGATGACCACACTTTAAAATTCGTTGCATTGAGCCCAGAGCAATTCACATGCAGCAGTTTGTTACAAATTCCACTGCAGAGGACGTATTTTTCGTTGCCTTGAACAGGCTCCGCACAAACCTTGCATGCATTCATGACAACAAAATTGCTGCTTGCCTGAATTCAACGCAAGAGTGATCTTAAAACAAACGTATACTGAGCTTGTTCAATAAGAAATCGAAATCGCTTATCACCCTAACCTACCGTGTTTTGTTGATTAGGATGCTGCTTATAGTTCTCTTACCTGTTTCTGCGATTGCCAAAGCCAGTGACTAGCATCGGAGCTAGGTATAAGATATGCACTTTCCACTTTTGAGACTGCGGGAGTCTGCAATCCCACACAGCTCTATCTAGAACCGGCACCACTTGTCGAAAGCTCAATCAAAATAAAAGAAAACTGTAAACACCACACACAATTTTTGAGACCAAAGCGTATGGCGAAAGTAGTCCCTTTCAATTGATAAGCAGCTATCGTGTGTGCAACAGGCAACAGGAAGCAAAATAAAAACAGATCGCTACGACAATGCACTACCAGTTCAGCTTTTCAATACTGTAGCCAAAGTCAGTAACTAGCACCAGAGTAGGGTTGCCAAGTGGCCGGTTTTTGGCCGGCCCAACCGGTTTTTCACTTGTAAAGCCGGTGGCCGGTCAATCTGGCAAAAAGGCCGGTTTTCCGACGTATGGAGCCGGATTTGTACTTTTTGCCTGGTCTGTTAAATTTTCTGATAAATTTATTAGCAATCCCAAACAGTGGATCATTGAAGATCAAGATAGCTAGTTTTGCAGTGATAATACCTGGCTTCTGGCGGTAATATACATCAAATTGTCCACTAGCGCCAGAAGCAAGTAGCTGTCACTTACAAAATTAGCTATCTTCAATAATTTCCACGGGAAAATGTCAACCGACTCCCACTTTCTCTTTATGCCGATTACATGCTATCGCGACTGTCTAACGCACATTACACCACATTACAGACAAATCGTCTAATATGCTGACAAACCCCCCCCCCCCGGGCATTTTTGACGGCGGGACCGAGTCGCCGGTTTTTGTAATTTGCAGACTTGGCAACCCTACACCAGAGCCCGATGTAAGATCTGCACTTTCCACTTTTGAAACCGCGGGAGTCTACAGTCCCACACAGCCCTATCCAGAAACAGCACCACTTGTCGAGAGCTCAATCAAATCAGATAAAACTGTAAACACCACACACAATTTTTGAGACCACAGCGGATGGCAAAACAGCTTTACTAAATGATAGGCAACTTTTACGTGTGCGCCAGTAAATAAAAGCAAAACAAGATAGCTCACTGCGATACCAACACTAGTTTGATAGTGGAAAGAGTAACAGCTATAACGCACCTATTGTTATACGAGATCAGCCGTCAGCAATTCGTTCGGTTCTATGAATTGATCACAAAGAAGCAAAAACTTTGAAGACCACTAGCGCACTTTAGGATTAGCGGAACCTCACAAATTCTTGATATATATGTTGCATATAGCATGTATACATGAAGAATCGAATGATTACAAGCATGAATACATGCTACTATCACTATACAAAGAGACTTACGTAGTCTTGCGTCACCTATATATGCGGTCGTGTCTTGTACACAACCCCTCTGATTTTTTGGAATGACACCCTATCTCAAAACTTGCCGTAAGACGTAGTCCCACGTCAAAAAACGACAAAAAATTTAACAACAAAACACGACAAACATGGGAAAGAGACATTTAAAAACTGTCAATTTAAAAACAGGTCATAAAACATGCAAGACTACGAAAAGATGGCGAATATACGTCGTCAAAAAGACACCGAAGGAACACAAGAAAATTTGTTGTCTTGGTTGATGCCAAGACGAAAGATGTTAAAAAGTTGACAATGAAAACGAAGAAAACGCGGCAATATGTTATAAAACGAAAATACGATGGAAAGATGATAAAAAGACCATGAAAGGTAAAAAAAAATATAACAGAGAAATGGCAATGAGATGTCGAATACGGAGAAAAGGCAGTAAAGAGATTACAAAAAGACGATGGATTACAAAAAGACGATATGACGAACAGATAATGCAAATTGATACGAATTGATTGATGAATTTTACGAATTGATACGATGAAAAAACAATAAAACAACAGCAAATAATCGACGAACAGGCAGTGAAATGCCTGCGACAAGATATAACGAATAAGTGAAGACAAGTAGGCGAAAAGTCGAAAGACGAAAAATTGCGGTTAAAAGACGCCAAAAAACGTTGCTAACAGAAATCACGAATTTCCAAAATTTCTATTTCAATTAAACTTTTGCTACGACTCACGAATGTTCGATTACCTGGGCCCCATGATTCACGAAAACAAACGATTTGATGATTGAAAATTCAGCTTCAAATGGGACTGTTGGGGCCCCGAACTTTAAACCAAAATTTCTCTTTCAATTAAACTTTTTCTAAGACTCCCCAAAGTTTCGATTGCTGGCCCCCATGATTCATGAAATCATTTAAGTTGAGCTGTTTGGCTCCAAGCTCCGAAAATATTACCAGCTTCAATTCTGAGTATTTAAAAGTAGAATTAGTATTTCATCCGCAGTTATTCGACTACTTATCAATATTGAATTGTTGGCTTAAGCTCCATACTCAGTTTGCTTCAGTGGCGACGGTCCATTATCGATCCGGCGCCGAATAAATTATGGTGCTCAATTATTCAATCCTGGGCTACCTTTCTTCAAACCTCTCGAACACCAGATGAACGTGCATCATCCTCGATAGCGCACATCAGTGCGATGTCTACTCCGAAGTCTACGGCCTCTTCTTGATTCTATGCTTAAAATAATTTTAACTACTCTTTCCTCGGGCATACGACCAGCCCAGCGCAGACTGCCACACTGTACCATCTTCATTATAACAGCATATTTGCATTCTTAATATAGCTCGTGGTTCATGCGTCTGCGCTACACTCCATTTTGGATTTTGCCAAATTTTACGCTAAAACCCCAAGCATTCGTCGATCAGCTTCTTTTAGCGTCCGTGATTCACGTCCGTAAAGGACCACCGAGAGGATTAGTGTTCTCTAGCGCGTTAGTTTTATGCGAATTTGCAAGCTACGGGACTTCAGCTACAAAATGTAATGCCTGCGTAAAGGCCAATTCGCAGCTGCAATTAGTCGTTTTATTTTGCGACTTACATCGTTGTTACATGTCACGAGCATACCAAAATATATTCAGTTGCTCTTCGACACCAACACCATTTGGATTTCCACGCCATGTACTTCGTTTTTGCGGTGTTAATGGTGAGTCCCAATTTCTCAATAAATGACCTAAAGGCTTCTTTCGCTGCTCTACTTTTGATTTCGGTGATATCGACGTCATCCGCAAAATCAAAAAGCACGTGAGGTCTCATCTGCTATTCTAACTCATAATTTTTACTCATCCAGCGTCACACAAATCAACGTAACTAGTTCTGTGAGAAAACCATGTCCTAGCGTTAACTGTCACAGCTCATTTCGTTTGAATGAATCGTATGTCGATTTGAAATTCATAAAAATATGATGAGTCTGCAAGTTGTACTCCCGGAACTCGTTAGATACTAGACGCAGGGTAAATATCTGATCCATCGTGAAGCGACCCTCATGAAAACCAGTTTGATACTCGCCGACGAAGAACTCAGCTAACGGACTCAGTCTAAAACACAGGATAGGGAGAGCACCTTATAGGCAAAATTGAGCAACGTAATGCCTCGATAGTTTTACTCTCAAGTCGATGTCCGTTTTTAAAATTATGGGAAATGAGACCAATCAACCACTCCTCCGATATTTGTTTTCCTCCCATATTCTATTCTTAACAATGAGGTGGCGAATTGTTTCGTACAGCTGCTCGCTCCCCGCTTTTAGAAGTTCAGCCAGGATACCATCCTTTACAGCAACCTTACCGTTTTTCAGCTCACTGATTGCTCTTTTGATCTCCCCCTGTGTTGGTGGCTCCACAGTTTGACCGTCGCTCAAAATTCTGATCCTGTACCTGCTGATCTTCGTGTTTACTTCTCTATTGAACAGCGCCTGGAAATACTCTTCCACCTTTTTGTCAGTAAGCAGGTTGATAGCACTATCACATCACTATCAGCACATCACAGGCGTCTCTTCGTTTTGGCGTTTTTAGACGGTGGGTTCTTTTTTCCGCAGCTCTACCAGGATGAACCAAAAAGATTCGCGCAGAGTCTCGGGCGTTCCTCGCATTGGAATCGTGTGAAGAAATTCTACAGAGGAATTCGCACAGAATACCTTGCTTATAGAAGCAGGATTCTTACAGAAGTATCCCAGAGTTTAATCCCAGGGATAGCTATAACTCGACACGGGAATCCCCTGCACTATAAACTGTTCTGTTCTGGCGTGTAGACGCAAAGGGCTACTCAAATATATTGAACTATAGACATCCTATCATTTATAAAATCAGCTTATTTGATACTTGCAATTTGTCATTAACCCTATAACTTAAAATCTGCAGAAATATAAATGGGTGATAGATGAGGAAAACGTTGCATTGCTGGCAAAGATGCACAGTGGCACTAATCAGAATGTGGAAAGTTCTCTTCCGGGTTCGCTGAAGGACGGTTAGTAAAGAATCAAATATTCACGCTGCGGCAGATCCTCCAAAAAGTCCATGAATACAGAATTCAACGCACAATTATTTCATTGATTTCTAAGTTGCGTATGATACCATCGACCGTAAAATCATGGCCATTCTAACCTCGCAGGGGACTTTATCAACATGATGGTCCCTCATGTGGGCTGTTCAACATGCCGTTACAGGATGTTATGAAAGGAGCTACACACAGGCAAAATCTTCAGCAAATCTAGTTAGTTCGTCGAGTTGCACGACATGACAAAATAGAGCCCATATTCATTCGATTTACTGTCCTTGTAACGCTGATTTCTTTTGAGTAGATGTCGTTTTTTGTGTTAATTTACTATGAGAATATTGCAAACTGGGGCCCCTAATCTTAAAGGCCCGGTGGGCCCTTTGGCTCCCAGTCAAACTTCCATTTAAATAAAAAGTTTAATTTAAAATTTGATTAAGTTTTATAAATTATAACGCTTTCCTCTGTGATTAAAACATAGATGATAAAACTACGGAGTTTTACTCAGCAAAACCTGGCGTCACTGGGTAGAAGCTGTAGTAGGAGAAGGAGCCTCGATTCATGGAACCATAAAAAAATTAGGAAATGCAAAAACTACCCATGAAGATAAGATGAATTCGAGATATGCTGGTGATCGAAGAGACATTCAGGCAGCGTGTTCAATTGATGAGGAGAAAATCATGTCGAATTACGTTATGGCAAATGTAGAAGCAGGATATCCGGTCACCGTGAAAATATTGATGTGAGGACGCCGTAAAATGTCTTGGGAAGTCAAAAGGGTTTAAAAACGGATTAGCCGTCCGTGAATTTTCCTCGTAATTCGAGAACTAATCAAGCAAATGGAACCAAATTTGTCATGTGGGTTTTTTTTGGAGGCATAAATTTATTTTATGATGGTTTGAGACTCCTCACCCCTGTGGTAAGGGGACGCTCATACAAATAAAACAGAAATTTTTGCGCATGTGCCGTTTTTCTGCTATGTAATAAGCGGTAAGCTGTGAAAGTAAACTAGTAAAACCTTCTGCTCGGAGCATGAGACAGTGAATCGACGCCACTAACTTACGTACCTGTTACCATTCATGTCAAAAGAGAAGGGCATTCGACTGGCACGTCATATTTGCGATGAACGTGCTTTGGCTTTAATGTTATTTGTAATCAATGACCCTTTTAAAGGCTACAAGCGATTTAAATTAAGACTATTGAAACATGTAAAACTACGCATAATAATAGTTAATACAATAATCTGTGGGCTGGTCATTCATGACTATTTCAACCTTTATGATGCACACAAGTGGTTTTTGAAAGAAATCTATATGTCTCAATGGTTACAGGCGTTGTACTTATGAACTCCCGTCTATGTATTTTCAAAGCCACCATTTCATCCAATGAAGAATTGAAGCTGAAGAGCGAAATGCTATTCTCTTTTAAACATTCACTTAGACAATGGCACTCGCAGATTCTTATAAACATACATATGTCAGAAATGCAGTTTACATTAGTTGGTAGATAAAAACCAATCTAATATAGTCCTACATTACCTCTCGTACAACCCTAAGGGCTGCCGGCTGTATATCTTGTAGTTTTTATAAAAATGAATGGATTGGATTTGGATTTTTAGTTAGACAATGCCTAACAGTCAAAGGTGGGCATAATTCCGCGAATCCGCTAACAGCTAATTAGCTCAAGTAACATTTTTGTTAGCGGTTAGCGCTTTCGCAAATTTTTAAAAAACCGTTAGCGTTTTTGTTAGCTTCCGCTAAATTTATGTGCCGCTAGATAAACCGCTAACTTTTTTTAGCAAGAGGAAAATTGTTATGAAATAGGAAATTTTTCTTTTAATTTAACTGTTTAGTTATTATCTATCAATATTATCGATTAGATCTGGATCGAAAGAACCCAAAACTTAATAAACTTTTGTAAGCGAGCACGGTTGATGGACTCATGAAATAAATCAATATTAATTAAAAAAGATATATTCTTAGAAAACCTCAAGAGAAACTTTCCGATTTATTTACTTCACTTACAACGCATACATTATTTTAATCTATTTTATCTTGAAGCATCATTTCAGAAATATTATGAAAATGAAATCATTTGGTTTTAACCAGTGTGTCATTCACCACGCAAGAAAATGTAACCAAGTTTCCACAACAATCCAGAAAAATTATTATCCGGAAAACAGTTTTTCACAAAATTTTCAGTGAAAGCGAAAAACACCATAGCAAACTTAAATTTCCAAAATATTTTTTTTGTTTCTTATTCTTGTTTCACAAACTGGCCAATGTGTGCTTGTTAGGAATTAAAATTTCACGATAATGTTATTTTTTATTTCTGAGTGATGACCAAAAAGGTCAAATTCCTTAGATATTCATAGACAGCAGTCCCCTAAATTACATGCCCACTGCATTTTCTTAGTTTCCTGTTAGTCAATTTATTTGATTTTTGGTAGTTAACAAGCTCATACCGGGCTCTAATAATATACCAAGAATCAGTTTTGTTGATCGATAGATAGCTGATGGGCGAACAGCATCACGCATCGCCTTAGTTGGAGAATTCCTGTACCACTGACAATTCATATCTCAGGAACCAAATGTGTGGTAAAGCAAAAATTTTGAAATGAAAATGTAAGTAATTTTTTTTGGCAATCCAGAAAAATTATTGTTTGGAAAAATTTTTTAAAAAAATTTCCACAGAAAAAAACTATGTCCTGCCTCATGGAAATACTCGTAATTTCATTTCATCCATTTTAAATGTGATAATGTTCTTCAAAACATTTTTTTGTGAATGCATGCAATTTTTTCACGAAATAATTTCATGTTTTTCCACTATATATTTTTTCTTATACCTTTGCAACGAAGATTTTCTTTTTTCCAAAATTCGTTTTTTAAAAAGTATTGCTAAATTTGTGCTGCTAACAAATTTAGCGTTTGACGGTTAGCGTTAGCTTCCGCTAAATTTTTGGTTCATTTAGCGGTTAGCGGTTATCGAAGCTAACCTTTTGAATTAGCGGTTTAGCTGTTAGCGAAGCTTAAATTTCGGTTAGCGGTGACCACCTCTGCTAACAGTTTTCAATAATTTGAAAGTTTCTTAAAGAAACATGTAATCTATTGTATTGTAATGGATTCTTAGAAAAATTTCCAATCGATTGATACCAATATTTCTTAAAACTATTGAGGGATGACTGAGTAATACGCGTGCAAACTATTACCACTTTTCGTTACATGTTTCCTTTTCGTTTTTCTGAAGTGCACCCTTATATAGAAATCAAAGCGTAGTCCTACGTCAAAAATATATTAAGTTAGAAATTATATTAATACTTATTTCTTAAAAACTTACCTTCTGAGTTAGTTGTTTTATCATTTTTTGTATTATTTGTTCTGTCAAATCGGTGGTAATTTTGGTTCCATTTAAATCGAGTATTTGATCGAACACCTGCAGTCGTTTATCTTTATGTGCTGCACAATTTGGTATGATGTCAATGATCACAACTCCATTCTGTAATAACGGAATATAATTTATTATACTTTTCGAGAAAACGTTGGGATCTAAAGACATTTGTTACATGTTAGTTACGACGAAACGAATATGTTCAACAAAAAGAAACCAGGAATCCGTTTTCTTGCCAGAAATGACTGTTATCTTACAGGTCAAAACATAACACTATAAATTTCCATTGCATAATCACAACGTTATTTCTAAAAAAAATCAGAGGGGTTGTGTACAGTTCCCCCACAATTATAGACCATTTAAGCAGAAGTATGAGTTTATAACAATCAATTCTAGCGTATACTATTGTTTAAAACCAGTTTATAAATGCTTTTAGTTACAGAAATTCGTAATATTTCAGTTGATTCAGTCATTAAACCCATTTAATGCAAGTTTTCTACGGAAATTATCCCAACGTCAATCAATGGATTACTTTTGGGAGCGGTCACAATTATGAAATAATTTTCATCGTATTATGGATCAAAATAAAAATACCACGGTGCTCCAAATAGCGTTATTATCAAAAAAAATTCTCCATAAAATCTGAGTATACCAGTCGATTTGTATTACTTTCCACCATCTTCAGTCAAAATTTAAAAAAAATCGTAGGCACAGTTTTGGAGAAACGGCCATTTAAAGTTAAAAAGGCATAAATCTCGTAGAAAAAGACAAAATACATATACAATTGTGCTTACACGGTGCTCCCCAGACCGTTATTATCAAAAAAAGTCTCTATGAAATATGAGTACACCAGCTGATTTGCAGCACTTACCACTATATATGGATGAAATTTTAAAAAGAGCGTAGGCACGGTTTTGGAGGTATGCCCATTGAAAATGAAAAGAGCAAAAATCAGAAGAAAATTGACGCAATAGCTATACAAATACGCTTGTTTAGTGCGCACAAGAGTACCAAATATCGGTAGAAGTATTTTAATATTTTTGAGATATACTGCATGCAACATAACGGAAATATGAATGACTTAATGAGTTTTGTATAATAATAATAAATTATTATGTAAAGTCGCTTGTCACTCACTAAAGAAGGTTACAAGCCGTTTTGGCTAGGACTTGTAGCCTTCTTTAGTGAGTGGCAAGCTTTAGACATAAAATATTGTAGTATTAAAAGGAGTTTTCCAATTTGTTCTCGTATATTAATGAATTTTGCTTTAATTAACTGCATATTTGTGAATATGTGTAAAGTAAAGAGGGGCAAAAGTGTGATTCAATAGTACAGATTGCACGTAATTTGACAACATTAGTATGAATGGTCGAATACTGAGATAGCTTGAATTTATCGTAAACATTTGTTGTTTATAAAGCATAATTGCTGAATTAAGTGTAAATGTTACTTTGGAGCGGTTTTGATGTAATATTTCGTTATATGGCAAATACGGCTCCTGTTGATATGGAGGCTATTGCTTGTTGAAACATTGCAGCAGCGTTTCGCATCACTCAAACACCTATTTTAAAAATGCGGTGAGAGAAATTCTCAAAATATATTTCTATTTCCATAATTTGAGCAAACCCCTTAAAAAGTCTTGTAGGGCAAAAATGCGATTCACGGGCGGAGCAAAAGTGCGATTCATGGACAAGTAAATAATGCGTTGTAATTATGAATTGGATTCAAACGAACTTTTGCCACGCTAGTGGGCATTTTTATTTTTCGTAAAACTTTCCTACGATTTTCTTCATGAATATCCATTAGAGTAAGGTGGGGCATAAGTGCGACATTTGAAGTTGTCTTCAATTTTCATGAAATGAAGCACAACAGTAAACTACCTATATTTAATATTGATGTAACAACTCAACATCTTCACATTCAGCTATAAATCATCTGGAGTAATAGTATTAAAATTCATCATTTTTCTGATCAGGTGCCGAATCGCACTTTTGCCAAATTAGCACGGAAAAAGTGCGTTGACCGCGAGGCAAAAGTTCGAACTTTGAATTTATGAAATTAGTGCACTTGCTAATACATCAATTGAATTGCACTTTTGTCCCATTTGGTGCTTGGCAGAATTTGATTAAATTATGTAAAATAGAAATATATTTTGTAAATTTTTCTCACCGCATTTTCAAAAGAGATGCTTGAGTAATGTGAAATGCTACTTCAACTATGTTTATATTGCGTTTCCTGTATTGCGAAATAAAACATCCAAACCGCACTAATTGAACTCAGCAATTATTATTCGTAAATAGTAAATGTATACGATGGACTTTAAGCTGTCAAAGTATGTCAAGTCCAAATCAATGTTGTCAAATTATGCGGAATCGGCACTGATAAATCATTGAATCGGACTTTTGCCCCACCTTACTCTATCTCAAAAAAATAAATCTTACATTAACTTTTGTGTAGTGCAGAACAAGGCCTACTATGTTCTTTTTATGATAATGACAGCAGTATAATTATTGCTAATCATTGTGTGATAAAATAAGCACAATTGTATATGTATTTTGTCTTTTTCTACGAGATTTATGCCTTTTTGACATTAAATAGCCGTTTCTCCAAAACTGTGCCTACGATTTTTTTAAAATTTTGACTGAAGATGGTGGAAAGTAATACAAATCGACTGGTATACTCGGATTTTATGGAGAATTTTTTTTGATAATAACGCTATTTGGAGCACCGTGAATACGCTTGTTGCAGCGAATTCACTCAATGAACTTTATTCAAATCATGTAATAACATAAAAATAACATGTTTCAAATCGTATGAAAGAACTTATGTGGCTTTTGGTCTGCCCTTAGATGTCTGCTGTCCCTCTTCGGAGACATCTACCGACCAGCCTTTAGGAACGCTTTCCGTGATTTCACGACTAATTTTTTGTCCTAGGAAAAGAATCATAGGCTCACCAGCTACATTGGCTGTGACTCCGAAAACACTAGTATGAAGTTCCAACCAGGATGAAGTTTTCTTTTGACGTAGGACTACGTCTTTGTTTACTATACTGGGACTGGGTAGCACTTTGTGAAAACGAAAATAGAAGTGTAATGTTTGAATGAAAGATTTCAAATGCTAATAACTACCAAACTACTGAACGAAACTGAACAATTTATATGTCGTTTGATAGATAAAATGACCAGCAATTTTATGGAGTGAGTAAGAGACCGATATTAAGGAGCGCGTAAAGGGGAGGGGGGCTCCTATACAAATGAAACACAAATTTCCTCAGAACTCGAGAACTAATCAAGCAAATGGAACCAAATTTGACAGGTAGGCGTTTCAGAAGGTAGGATTTTTTTCTATGGTGTACTGAGACCCCTTATCCTTTTAAGAAAGGGGGTTCCTATTCAAATGAAATACAAATTTTCTCATAACTCTAGAACTAATCAAGTAAGGCCATTGCAAATCATTTTCAAAGTTTTTGTCACCCCCCCCCCCCTTGGAAATTGGCTTGAAAAATCGGGGGGCAGAAACATAATTTGTAGAATATGAGTCAATTTTTTTTTATAAAATCAATTGTCTGTGGGCTCTACAGTCTGGAAAACTCGAAAAATGAGTGTACAAGTTGATTTAACGCTTCTAGCACGAAACAAAAATAGAAATTCGAACAATGGAATTTCCGAAAATCGTCCAAAAAAATTTTCCTTCGTTTTTATCTTTTTTTCGTAGATTTTTGCGTAGAATATAATAACGTATATATTATAAGCAAGAATAGATTCGGTTTTTACGTTTAAACTTTAAATAAAAATGCTTAAACCCAAGTTTTTTTTTGCTCGATTAAAAAATTCACTTTGTTTTTTTTCGCCTCCCCCCTTTACTGGCCGACCACCGGAAGGACAAAAACTTTATAAAATATTTGTAACGGCCTAAATGGAACCAAATTTGGCATGTGGGGGTTTTTGGAGGCATGAATTTATTTTATAATGGTTTGAGACCCCTCACCCCTGTGGTAGAAGGATAAGGACTTATACAAACTAAACAGAAATTTTTACGTATATGCCATATTTTGTGCTATATAACAAGCAATAAGCTGTGAAAGTAATCTTGTAGAACCTTCTCGAAGCAGTGAATTGATGCCGCTAAGTAACGTGCCTATTGCCATTCGTGTCGAAAGACAAGGACATTCGAATGGCACGTCATATTTGCGATGAACGTGCTTTGCCTTTAATATTATTTGTAACCAATGGCCCTTTTAAAAGCCACAAGCGAGTTAAGGCAAGATTATTGAAACATGTGAGGCTACGCATAATCATATTTGATACAACAGGTGATTTTTTCAGAATTTCTCAGAAGAAATCTCTATGTCTCAATGGTCGCAGGCGTTGTACTTATGAACCCCCCTCCACGTATTTTCAAAGCCACCATTGCATTAAATGAAGAATTGAATCTGAATATTTCGCTCTTCTCTTTTAAACATTCACTTAAACAATGATTCTTATAAACATACATTTGCCAGAAATGAACCTTATTGACTCATATTTAGTCTTTGCTCTAATGATCTGATGTAGACCTATGTCACCCTTTCGTACAACCCTTATGGCTGTATACCTTGTAGTTTTTCCAAATTGTTATTAACGATGTAGGTACAGTGGACACCCGGAACAGTTAATCGATTGAAGAATCTTGAAGTAACGTGTCCGGTGCAAGAGTTTAATTTAATCGCTGCTATGATGCGACTCTGTATAAAACTGTGGAAGGGCGACAATAAACCGAAAAAATGACAAAAAAAAAACAGAAGAAAATCGCACGTATGTGATCGAACGCTCGAAGTACCAGTAAATTCAAACTCTCTAAAAATTGTTGCATGACAACTAATATGCACTTAACTTTTGCGAAGAGCCGTTGCATATGAACCATCATGACATTTTACTGCTATACGTAGCTTTGCTGTCTTCGGTACTTCAGAAACAGTATTTAGCTCTGCACAGCTTTCTGCTTAAAAAATGTTTGTAATAGGTGATAAACTTTTTGATTTCGTAAAAATCACATTGGACTGATTCATAATTGTGAAAAATTATCTTGTTTTGGTCCCTATTATGGATCACTTTGAAAATTACCTATTTTTACAAAAAAATCATTGGCAACCACCAACATTTCGATGAATCGTAAAGAACTCTACACAATGTACGAGTCATTTTTTGTTCGAAAATTGGTGGTTATGACTCATAGATATCTTATGAATGAGGAACGTAGGGGAAGACTGTCCAGAACGCACCGTGGGGGTAGAATGGCCCATGCTATTAATTGCTTAAAAACGCGGAAACTATTTGGTAAAATTATGAATGCGCATTTTATTTTGGTGTAAAACACGCTAATTCATAATTATGTAGCATGTAAAAGCAGCAAACATAGCCACATCCAATAAAAACAAGCGATTATCCGCGATCTCATTCCACATGTAAGAAATCACGGTTTTCTCTTAAGCTTTTACCACTAGTCGGTATGCAAATTTCATAATGAATACAGTCTATCTAATTGATATACTGTCATACTCGATGATTCATCACAAAAACGGCATTAACTAGGCATGTTTTTCACATATATTGCAAAAAACTTCAAAATACAAAACAGGGGCAGAATGCATCACAGCGGGATCGAACAGTTATAAAATATTTTTAATTTGCAGTACATCTTTTGTTTCGGATTATTTATTAAAAATGTAGCAATATTATGTATTGTATAGGATTTAGAATTTGCCTTAAACCTAATTGTACATTGTTTAACTTACAATATTTCATCACACATCAGTTGGAGAAAATTAGATGATTAAATTTTATTGCCAATTATGTTGAGATATGAACCCATTATGTCCCAGCAAACAAGCTATAACGAACGCTTTCGCCATTTCGGCAGCCTAGTTTTAGGAGTTTATTTAACACGTGATTGAATGATAAATTTTTTGGTTGCGTTTAACGCCTAGCTGGGCAAACTAGGTGCGTTTTGTCCACGGGCTTTGGCGTTCTGCCTCACATAATGATTTTGACTCTTGCCAAAAATCGTCAAAAATAACAAAAAATACTGGTTTTTGTTAGGAAATTTCACCAGGAGTAAGTGTAAAAAAGATCCCAAAGTCTTCTAGAAGTTGAAAAACGTGGAACAAACACGCCGTTGCTCTGGAAAATGATGTTTTGCTTAAGCGGTGCATTCTGCACCACCTTGCCCTACTACTTATGCTGATTGAGAAAAACGACAGTCATTTTGTTAGAGTCTCGATAACAACTTTGTCCGCTCATTAATAAACTACAAGGTATACCGCCCTAAGGGTTGTACAAATGGGTGACGTAGGACTATATCAGATCATTAGACCAAAGACTAACATAAACTTCATTTCTGGCATTTGTATGTTTATAAGATTCTGTGAGTGCCATTATTTACGTGAATGTTTGAACGAGAGCGAAATATTCGGATTCAATTCTTCATTGAATGCAATGGTGGCATTGAAAATACGTGGACGGAGGTTCATAAGTACAACGCCTGCAACCATTGAGACATAGATTTTTTTTAAATCACTTGTGTGCATCATAAAGGTTCAAATAGTAATGAATGACCAGCCTCCAGATTATTGTATTAAATATGATTATGCGTTTCTCAACATGTTTCAATAATCTTACTTTAACTCGCTTGTGGCCTTTGAAAGGGCCATTGGTTACAAATAACATTAAATCCAAAGCACGTTCATCGCAAATATGACGTGCCATTCGAATGTCCTTCTCTTTTGACATGAATGGCAACAGGCACGTAAGTTAACGCCGTCGATTCACTGTCTTTTGCTCCGAAAAGGTTTTACTAGTTTACTTTCACAGCTTACCGCTTGTTACATAGCAGAAAATATGACACATACACAAAAATATCTGTTTTATTTGTATGAGAGTCCTAATGCTCCTACCACAGTGGTGAGGGGTCTCAAACCATCATAAAATAAATTCATGCCTCCATAAACCCCCACATGCCAAATTTGGATCCATTTGCTTGATTAGTTTTTGAGTTATGAGGAAATTTGTGTTTCATTTGCATAGGAACCCTCGCTCTTAGAAGGAGAACGGGTCTCAATACACCATAGAAATACATCCCACCTTTTAAAACCCCCACATGCCAAATTTGTTGTGGAGACAACTAATGTTTCCACCTTTACGATTATAACACCTTGGCAGCAGTGCTGCGGAGAGAAAGCGTAGCAATGCGCCAGTTTCATATTATTACATCATTCGTTTTTGTAACTTCGTAATGAGCACAAGTGTTTGAATAAAGTTAAATGTTTTTATTGCTCAAAGTTTCGATTCATCTATTTCGGTCATTGCAATAAGTCCTTTTTATCAAAATTTGGTTCCTTTTGATTGAATAGTTCTCGAATTATGAGGAAATTTGTATATTGTTTGAATGGTAGCCCCCCCCCCCCCTAAAGAGGGGAGGGGTCTCAATTCACCATAGAAAAAATTCTTGCCTTCTGAAACCCCCACATGCCCAATTTGGTTCCATTTGCTTGATTAGTTCTCGAGTTTTGAGGAAATTTGTGTTTCATTCATATAAGAGCCCTTCCTCTTACGCCGCCTATAAAATTACTCTCTCGCCACTCCATAAAATTGCTGATCATTTTATCTTTCCAACGACATATAAATTATTCAGTTTCGTTTAGTAGTTTAGTAGTTATTAGCATTTGAAATCTTTCATTCCAACGTTACACTTCTATTTTCGTTTACACAAAGTGTTACCCAGTCCCAGATAGTAAACAAAGACGTAGTCCTACGTCAAAAGCAACAATGTTGGGATATAAAGGATGTTTTATGTATTAAAAGATAGTTAATATGGTATATTTTATTGCAAAAATGCTTCATATCTGCAAACAGTTTTTTTTAATTGAATTATTTAACTTGAAACACAAAAGTGATCCATAATTGTGGAGCGAGTGTACAAGACACGACTCCGCATAGGTGACGCAGCACTACGCAAGTCTCTTTGTAGCGATTGGCCTTGCCACCGTTGAAAGAGATTTCATAGGCTGCTCGCACTTACAGGAAATTTCGCGCCGAACTGTCAACGCGTGAGTGTTGACAAAAGCAAAAATATTTCTTTTTCTTTTTTTCTCACGCAAAACCCTGAACAATATCAGCAACGCTGGCAAGGCCAATAGTAGCATGTATCCATGCATGTAGTAATTCGATTCTTCATGTGACACATTCCGCCGTGACGTTACAACGTTTTGACTCTTCTTTGCACAGTATTTGTGTTTCAGCTGGGAAAGCCATTGAGAAACCCCCAAATATTATTAAATCCTATTAAAAATTAAACAAATTAATAGCATTTGCTTTACCCAGATTGATTTGTTTTAATTGTGTCACTATTTTCTGTTTTTAGCAGTCCGGTAAAACGAGCTTTTGCGGTTAACGTCTGTTAGTATCTCTAGCAACGGTTTGTGTGCCATCTGTTTTTGCTGTTGTTCACTTTGATTGTACTGACTGTTTGAGATTTGACAATTGTGTGGTGACGGTATAGCGTCACTCTGATCTGTGTTTGTTTACATTTTGCGATTGCAATTGAAGAAGGAACGCGAAACTTTGAGCGTGTGTTTCTCGAAACCGTGTTTTCAAAGTAGGTGAGCAAGATTTCTCGAAAACGGCTGAACCGAATCACTTCAAATTTTGACACAGGTTTTCTAAAGATATATTCTACAGATTGATCGAAGGTTTTACCTCCCCGATTAATATTTCTTGTTTTATGGACAATTTAAGAGCAAAATTTATGCCAAAAATCGATTTTTTATGTTTGACAAGCCGCCATTTTGTCAAACATTATTATATTGTTAAATCCTTCGATCGATCTATAGATAATCAATCACCCCTATTCTGTATTTCGAACGAATCTTTATTTCTTTCGACTTGTTTCGAACGAGATGTTTTGCCCATTTGATTTTGCTGGCGGAAATTTCGTTCGAAAAAACTTTCGTTCGAAATACCAACTCGTTCGAAATATAGAATAGCGGTGAATATATTTTATCACCGATTCCTTTTTGGTTTTTCGATTTTCGATGATTCAGTCCAAAGATATCGTGCTCACCGCAAGACGCCTTATTTTAGAAGAGTTCCGGGAGATTACCAATAGCAGTTATTTAAATTATTTCTTTCAAAAACAAAATATGTTAAAATACAGCCAAAAACTACTGTAACATGTATACAAATTTTTACCTTAATCAGTTAAAAGGTTTTCTCTAGAAAAATTCTAGAAAAATACACTTTTTTAAGCACCCTGACTGTACATAACCCCTTAAGCATTGCATGATTTTTGAACCGTTTTATGGCACGAGATACCGTAGAATTTGGGATTACCAACTTTTTACCGATGGATATATATATATATATATATATATATATATATATATATATATATATATATATATATATATATATATATATATATATATATATATATATATATATATATATATATATATATATATATATATACTAGCTGACCCGACAAACTTCGTATTGCCACAAATTAACCTGTGTTGTACATAAATCACGAATCTCGGATGATCTTTGTCACAATCTCGAGTTTTGCAAGTTTCTGAGGAGTTCAACCTTAGATGATTCATTTTGGCAGTTACGTAACTATGAAAGCATCCCAGGTAACAAATAAGCATCACCAATGCTATTCAAATATAGGCCAATAAGCATTTAAGTCGCCTTAAATGCTACTTAAATGCTATTTTGGCAAAATATACAGCTACTTTACTGATAACCTTCTTATAGTGCTGATAATGCTAATTTACAGCTAATTACCGACACGAAGAATTTGAATACAATTTTGGATGCCAATTTACAATACCTATGCAGTCAAAAAGCTAACATACAATAACGTGCAGTATAAAATGCCAGATGCGCTGATTTGCTGCTTACGTTAAGGCTTATTAGTTACCTGGAATAGGTAGTTTAATATACAAATTTGCAATTTTTCCTCACAGTAAAGTAGAAAACAACTCCCCTGTCCCCTCATTGCATAGCCAGAAAGCGGATAGTAATGTTCGCCATGATTGTACAACATTACGCCGAATATAATTTTGCGAAAAACCTTAAGCGGAATGTACCATTTCACGGAAACCTTTTTTGTGGAAAGTACTATCTCGCGATCCTCTCCTTACTCGCTGTCGCTCGTTCCAGGAAACCCAGGTAGACCTAGGAAAATAAATAAACCTAGACAGTAGTGATTTCTGCGTGGAGTTGCCTCCCCACAGTGGGCGGCGCTTCCGAAGGCGGGTCGCCGGCAACACTCGCGGCCGTCTCGTCCTGAATGATCTAGTGTTACTACACTCAAGTACTTTTTTACATGGTTTGTTTTTTCGAATATTGAGAACGGGGCTATTTAGGGACCATTCATTTATTTCTCAATACGTTTGGGAGAGGCCCGACATTCATCCCGTATTTTATCCTAAATTGCACCGTTCTTGAGTAATCGAAAAAACAAACCGTGTAAAAAAAGACTCGAGTGTATAGATAGTTTTTGTGGTCTTGTTATTGATTGATGTTTTATGGAAGAGTCTCGAATTTCTCGAGTACGATTAGTTTTTGAGTTACGCAAAAATTTCTGTTTTATTTGTATGAGAGTCCATATTCCCCTACCACAGGGGTGAGAGGTCTCTAACTATCATAAAATAAATTCAAGACTCAAAAATCTCTTACATGCTAAATTTGGTTCCATTGGCTTGATTAGTACTCAAATTATAAGGAAATTTGTATTTCATTTGTATGGGAGCCCCCACCCCTTAAAAGGGGAAGGGGTCGTAATTCACAATTGAAAAATTTCTGCCATCTAAAACTCCCACATGCCAAATTTGGTTCCATTTGCTTGATTTGTACTCAAATTATAAGGAAATTTGTATTTCATTTGTATGGGAGCCCCCCCTTTTAAAAGGGGAAGGGGTTGCAGTACACCACAGAAAAAATTTCTGCCATCTAAAACTCCCACATGCCAAATTTGGTTCCATTGGCTTGATTAGTACTCAAATTATAAGGAAATTTGTATTTCATTTGTATGGGAGCCCCCCCTTTTAAAAGGGGAAGGGGTTGCAGTACACCACAGAAAAAATTTCTGCCATCTAAAACTCCCACATGCCAAATTTGGTTCCATTTGCTTGATTAGTTCTCAAGTTATAAGGAAATTTGAATTTCATTTGTATGGGAGCTCCCCTCTTAAAAGGGGAAGGGGTCGTAATTCACCATAGAAAAAATTCCTGCCATCTAAAACTCCCACATGCCAAATTTGGTTCCATTTGCTTGATTAGTTCTCGACATAAGAGGAAATTTGCATTTCATTTGTATGGAAGCCCACCCTCTTAAAGGGGAGATGGGCCATAACTCGCTTTCTAAAGAAGAGAGGGGTCTCAATTCACCATAGAAAAAAATCTTGCGTCCAAAACCACTTACATGTCAAATTTGGTTCCAATTGCTTGATTAGTTCTCGAGTTATGAGGAAATTTGTTTTTCATTTGTATAGGAGCCCCCCTCTTAAAGTGGGGAAATCCATAGAAAATATACCATAGAAAATATTCTTGCCTCCAAAACCACCCACATGCCAAATATGGTTCCATTTGCTTGATTAGTTCTCGAATTATGAGGAAATTTGTATTTCATTTGTGTAGAAGCACCCCCTCTTAAAGTTGGGAGGGGTCCTAATTCACCATAGAAAATATTTTTGGCTCCAGAAACCTCCACATTCCAAATTTGGTTCTATTTGCTTGATTAGTTCTCGAGTTATGAGGAAATTTGTATTTCGTTTGTATAGGAGCCCCCCCCCCCTCTTAAAGTTGGGAAGAGTCCTAATTCACCATAGAAAATATTCTTGCCCTCGAAAACTTTCACATGCCAAATTTGGTTCCATTTGCTTGAATAATTCTCGAGTTATGAGGAAATTTGCATTTCATTTGTATAGGAGCCCCCCTTCCTAAAGTGGGGAGGGGTCCCAATTCATCATAGGAAAAAATTTTGTCTCCAAAAACACCCACGTGCTAAATTTTGTTCCATTTGCTTGATTAGTTCTCGAGTTATGAGGAAATTTGCATTTCGTTTGTATAGGAGCCCCCCCTCTTAAAGTGGGGAGGGGTCCTTTTTCACCATAGAAAATATTTTTGCCCTCGAAAACTTTCACATGCCAAATTTTGTTCCATTTGCTTGATTAGTTCTTCAGTTATGAGGAAATTTGTATTTCATTTGTATAGGAATCCCCCCCTCCTAAAACGGGGAGGGATCCTAATTCATCATAGAAAAAATTTTTGTCTCCAAAAACACCCACATGCCAAATTTGGTTCCATTTGCTTAATTACTTCTCGAGTTATGAGGAAAATTGTGTTTCTATGGTACAGGAGCCCCCCCTCTTAAAGTGGGGAGGGGTCCTAATTTACTATAGAAAATATTCTTGCCCTCGAAAACCTTCACATGCCAAATTTGGTTCCATTTGCTTGATTAATTCTCGAGTTATGAGGAAATTTGTATGGAAGCCCCCCCTTTTAAAAAGGAGAGGAGTTATAATTCCCCTTTTAAAGAGGGGAGGGGTCTCAATTTACCATAGAATAAATTCTTGTCACCGAAAACACCCACATGCTAAATTTTGTTCTATTTGCTTGATTAGTTGTCGAGTTATGCAGAAATTTGTGTTTCATTAGTATGGGAGCCCCCCCTCTTAGTGGGGGGAGGGGTTTCTAACCATCACTAAAACCTTTCCTGGCCCCAAAAAACCTCTACATGCATATTTTCATGCCGATTGGTTCAGTAGTTTTCGATTCTATAAGGAACATACGGACAGACAGACAGACAGACAGACAGACAGACAGACAGACAGACAGACAGACAGACAGACAGACAGACAGACAGACAGACAGACAGACAGACAGACAGACAGACAGACAGACAGACAGACAGACAGACAGACAGACAGACAGACAGACAGACAGACAGACAGACAGACAGACAGACAGACAGACAGACAGACAGACAGACAGACAGACAGACAGACAGACAGACAGACAGACAGACAGACAGACAGACAGACAGACAGACAGACAGACAGACAGACAGACAGACAGACAGACAGACAGACAGACAGACAGACAGACAGACAGACAGACAGACAGACAGACAGACAGACAGACAGACAGACAGACAGACAGACAGACAGACAGACAGACAGACAGACAGACAGACAGACAGACAGACAGACAGACAGACAGACAGACAGACAGACAGACAGACAGACAGACAGACAGACAGACAGACAGACAGACAGACAGACAGACAGACAGACAGACAGACAGACAGACAGACAGACAGACAGACAGACAGACAGACAGACAGACAGACAGACAGACAGACAGACAGACAGACAGACAGACAGACAGACAGACAGACAGACAGACAGACAGACAGACAGACAGACAGACAGACAGACAGACAGACAGACAGACAGACAGACAGACAGACAGACAGACAGACAGACAGACAGACAGACAGACAGACAGACAGACAGACAGACAGACAGACAGACAGACAGACAGACAGACAGACAGACAGACAGACAGACAGACAGACAGACAGACAGACAGACAGACAGACAGACAGACAGACAGACAGACAGACAGACAGACAGACAGACAGACAGACAGACAGACAGACAGACAGACAGACAGACAGACAGACAGACAGACAGACAGACAGACAGACAGACAGACAGACAGACAGACAGACAGACAGACAGACAGACAGACAGACAGACAGACAGACAGACAGACAGACAGACAGACAGACAGACAGACAGACAGACAGACAGACAGACAGACAGACAGACAGACAGACAGACAGACAGACAGACAGACAGACAGACAGACAGACAGACAGACAGACAGACAGACAGACAGACAGACAGACAGACAGACAGACAGACAGACAGACAGACAGACAGACAGACAGACAGACAGACAGACAGACAGACAGACAGACAGACAGACAGACAGACAGACAGACAGACAGACAGACAGACAGACAGACAGACAGACAGACAGACAGACAGACAGACAGACAGACAGACAGACAGACAGACAGACAGACAGACAGACAGACAGACAGACAGACAGACAGACAGACAGACAGACAGACAGACAGACAGACAGACAGACAGACAGACAGACAGACAGACAGACAGACAGACAGACAGACAGACAGACAGACAGACAGACAGACAGACAGACAGACAGACAGACAGACAGACAGACAGACAGACAGACAGACAGACAGACAGACAGACAGACAGACAGACAGACAGACAGACAGACAGACAGACAGACAGACAGACAGACAGACAGACAGACAGACAGACAGACAGACAGACAGACAGACAGACAGACAGACAGACAGACAGACAGACAGACAGACAGACAGACAGACAGACAGACAGACAGACAGACAGACAGACAGACAGACAGACAGACAGACAGACAGACAGACAGACAGACAGACAGACAGACAGACAGACAGACAGACAGACAGACAGACAGACAGACAGACAGACAGACAGACAGACAGACAGACAGACAGACAGACAGACAGACAGACAGACAGACAGACAGACAGACAGACAGACAGACAGACAGACAGACAGACAGACAGACAGACAGACAGACAGACAGACAGACAGACAGACAGACAGACAGACAGACAGACAGACAGACAGACAGACAGACAGACAGACAGACAGACAGACAGACAGACAGACAGACAGACAGACAGACAGACAGACAGACAGACAGACAGACAGACAGACAGACAGACAGACAGACAGACAGACAGACAGACAGACAGACAGACAGACAGACAGACAGACAGACAGACAGACAGACAGACAGACAGACAGACAGACAGACAGACAGACAGACAGACAGACAGACAGACAGACAGACAGACAGACAGACAGACAGACAGACAGACAGACAGACAGACAGACAGACAGACAGACAGACAGACAGACAGACAGACAGACAGACAGACAGACAGACAGACAGACAGACAGACAGACAGACAGACAGACAGACAGACAGACAGACAGACAGACAGACAGACAGACAGACAGACAGACAGACAGACAGACAGACAGACAGACAGACAGACAGACAGACAGACAGACAGACAGACAGACAGACAGACAGACAGACAGACAGACAGACAGACAGACAGACAGACAGACAGACAGACAGACAGACAGACAGACAGACAGACAGACAGACAGACAGACAGACAGACAGACAGACAGACAGACAGACAGACAGACAGACAGACAGACAGACAGACAGACAGACAGACAGACAGACAGACAGACAGACAGACAGACAGACAGACAGACAGACAGACAGACAGACAGACAGACAGACAGACAGACAGACAGACAGACAGACAGACAGACAGACAGACAGACAGACAGACAGACAGACAGACAGACAGACAGACAGACAGACAGACAGACAGACAGACAGACAGACAGACAGACAGACAGACAGACAGACAGACAGACAGACAGACAGACAGACAGACAGACAGACAGACAGACAGACAGACAGACAGACAGACAGACAGACAGACAGACAGACAGACAGACAGACAGACAGACAGACAGACAGACAGACAGACAGACAGACAGACAGACAGACAGACAGACAGACAGACAGACAGACAGACAGACAGACAGACAGACAGACAGACAGACAGACAGACAGACAGACAGACAGACAGACAGACAGACAGACAGACAGACAGACAGACAGACAGACAGACAGACAGACAGACAGACAGACAGACAGACAGACAGACAGACAGACAGACAGACAGACAGACAGACAGACAGACAGACAGACAGACAGACAGACAGACAGACAGACAGACAGACAGACAGACAGACAGACAGACAGACAGACAGACAGACAGACAGACAGACAGACAGACAGACAGACAGACAGACAGACAGACAGACAGACAGACAGACAGACAGACAGACAGACAGACAGACAGACAGACAGACAGACAGACAGACAGACAGACAGACAGACAGACAGACAGACAGACAGACAGACAGACAGACAGACAGACAGACAGACAGACAGACAGACAGACAGACAGACAGACAGACAGACAGACAGACAGACAGACAGACAGACAGACAGACAGACAGACAGACAGACAGACAGACAGACAGACAGACAGACAGACAGACAGACAGACAGAAATCCTTCTTTATAGGTATAGATTCTACAATCACATCGTGCCATCGCACAGTGTAACCTCTCCCATAAAAAAGTTGTCCAAAGATGCTGAAAATGCCACCTAAGGGTAATTTTGGTCGCTGAATCTAATTTTTGCATCTAAAATGTTCTAAAATTATTATATGAACGTCTATGGTGGATTAAAAAAATAATACTGTAAATCATATACTTTATTTTTCTGCAAATACTTTTAAGTATTCTAAGTGTTTTGCAGCAAACTGAACTACTAAAATTAAAATAAATTGGGCAAGCTCATGTTTTCAATACATAATTGTGTTTAAATATTCACGTATGTTTTGAAATAGATTAAAACTGTTTTTTTGGCTATAGTGTTTCTTGCTATCCTTGAAATTTTGAAGCAATTTGAAAGATATTGATGGATAACAAAATTAATGACCTAATATGGAAGCGACATATGAAGATTTCGTTCGATTTCAGATATTTAAGATGATAAAGAAATAATAAAGAATCAAGCATGGCACAATCATTTTGATTCAATTCACATTCATACATTTATTTGACAGTACCGTCTCAATCAAGCAGAATCTAAAAAAGTTATGTATGTGGCATTTGTAGAGCTAGCTATTATCTTCAAATTTGCTGAAGAACGCTAGGCTGTATCTTTTGTATTTAAGGTACCATATGGTTGCTACCCCGTTGGTAACCAAATGAGCGTTCACTTGACTACCAACGGGGCAGCAGCATTGTAGCACAGTGAATACAAAAGATACAACCCTGCTTTATTCAGTAAAATTGTAGATAATAACTAGCTCTACAAATGCTACATACACAACTTCTTCAAATTTTGCCTAATTGGGATGGTACTGTCAAATGAATATGAATTGAGTCAAAGTGATCGTGCCAACCCTGTTCAGAATGCATCAAATTTGAGACCTTGGCGCAGAACGGCGCAAGATGCCACTGTGATTTTTGAAAACGAGACAAAATTTCCTGTAAAATGAAACATGAGCGGTCGATGCACTAGTATGCACTCCTAAGTAGATGGCGTCCTACAGACCGAAACACTGTTTAAAAATCAAATAATAATGTGTATTTCATATTGTAACTTTTATAACAATGATATTTTGTAAAATCTAAAAATTCCATTGGATTTCCAAGAAAACTTCCTATCAAAACACATTTTTGCATGGACTGGTGTTCAATATTTTAAACTAACTAAAACGAATTAAATATCACAGGGTGTAAAGTTTTCGCATTACGAATTTCAACAAATTTCACTGACTTTGGTATCTTCAAAAAATTCTACAAGCTTTAGTTTTTACTCGATTTACTTAAAAATTTGGCATATATATATTCAATGATATTTAAGAAAAAATATGAAAACAATAAAAATCGAAAATCGGTTTTGGCATTTTTGTCCGGCCTGGCCCCTCTGTGCATCGGTAAAAAGTTGGTAATCCCAAATTCTACGGTATCTCGTGCCATAAAACGGTTCAAAAATCATGCAATGCTTGAGGGGTTATGTACAGTCAGGGCGCTTAAAAAAGTGTATTTTTCTAGAATTTTTCTAGAGAAAACCCTTTAACTGATTAAGATGAAAATTTGTATACATGTTACAGTAGTTTTTGGCTGTATTTTAACATATTTTGTTTTTGAAAGAAATAATTTAAATAACTGCTATAGGTAATCTCCCGGAACTCTTCTAAAATAAGGCGTCTTGCGGTGAGCACGATATCTTTGGACTGAATCATCGAAAATCGAAAAACCAAAAAGGAATCGGTGATAAAATATATGCACCGCTATTCTATATTTCGAACGAGTTGGTATTTCGAACGAAAGTTGTTTCGAACGAAATTTCCGCCAGCAAAATCAAATGGGCAAAACATCTCGTTCGAAACAAGTCGAAAGAAATAAAGATTCGTTCGAAATACAGAATAGGGGCGATTATCTATAGATCGATCGAGGGATTTAACAGTATAATAATGTTTGACAAAATGGCGGCTTGTCAAACATAAAAAATCGATTTTTGGCATAAATTTTGCTCTTAAATTGTCCATAAAACAAGAAATATTAATCGGTGAGGTAAAACCTTCGATTAATCTGTTAGAATATATCTTTAGAAAACCTATGTCAAAATTTGAAGTGATTCGGTTCAGCCGTTTTCGAGAAATCTTGCTCACCGACTTTGGAAACACGGTTTCGAGAAACACGCGCTTAAAGTTTCGCGTTCCTTCTTCAATCGCTCTGACACGTCGTTACAAATATGCGTATAACTTCGTTAATTTTTACCGGATTGGCATGAAATTTTCTGTGTGCATACTTAAATATATGTACACTACGATCATGAAATAAACAGAAAATCGATTTTTCGAAAATTCTAACTGTATATAACCGCTTAAGATGAAATTAGTTGTCATCGATTCTGCTAATTTCAACAGCAGTTTTTTTTTGTTTGGAACAAAAATTCTGTTCATGGAAATATATTTGCTGTGTCCAGATTGGCAAGAAGAATGCAGTGAATACCTACATTTCTATAAATAGAACTCCGCTTTTGGGCCCAAAAACTGCTTTCGAAATTGGGCTCTCCGACGAAAAGTTAATGACTGATAATTTCCCAAAAAACAAATTATTGTTGTATGTATGTATGTATGTATGTATGGGGACTACCACCTATCGTAGCAGAACAGCCGTTCATAGCAATGGGTTTATCTGACAAGGGGAATTGTACGAACATAACCGTTGGTCACGTTCACCAGGTCCTGTATGAAGGGCCAAAAGGGAATCGGTCGGCAAGCAACATCGCTTGCATGTACCAGGGGTGTTTAAGAATCTCCTTCCAGAAACTAGATCGCATGAGTCAATCGTTAAGTAAGCCCTCCCAATGCAGAATGACCCCAATAGGTGGGGAGAAGGGCCCGCTCATCATCCACAATGTGTTGTTAGCCGGGCCAAGATTAACCTTGGGAAGTTGATCACTTCACTCTCCCTAAGCACACTGTTTCAAACAAGTACCCTGTTGGACCCACCCATTCATTGATGTTATTATTTATGTGTACTTTAAAAATTTGATTTTGTTAAGTGCTCTTTTTTAATTACTTCTGTCGTGGAAATTGTTGGGTTATAAGTAACATTGTATGCTCTTTTTTATCATGTTGTTGTATTGTAATTGAGTATTATTGGATCATAGTTATGGATTAAGTTTTAGATGCTTTAGAAAACAAATTATTGTTATAGAAGAACTCAAAAATTACGATCTGAAAATACTTGCCGTAGTATTTGTATCACATCCTCCTGCTGTTGTTATACCTAGCGAATTTTTATCAGTATTAATTTCAATAGTTGTATTTTCGTTTACTACTATTTCAGCTTTTGATGGATCGACAATTTCTTTAGCAGGTGAAGCTTGAGGTTTCGGTGTTGCGCAAACATCTTTTACTGTGTTTTTGTCTGTCTTTGAAGAATTTTCATCCAGTTTGTTTTTGGATTCATTTGAATCTTTCGATTTGTTTGGATTGCATATCTTTAATGCAACTACTCCCTCAGCTTTTTTAAGCAGTGATGCCGCAGTTTCATAACTGCATCCAAGTAATGAATCTCGATTTACGGCCAATATCATCTCTCCTATATTCAGCCCTGCCTAAAGTATATATTATTGTGCAGCTTTAAACTTTAAATATTTCTTACCTTGTCTGCCATCGATCCTTCTTGTATATCTGATACAAAGATGCCTTGTCCAGCTTCGGCATGTTTTCCTTCAATAATCATTATACCTAAGCCCGCAGGGCCCTGAAATGAATGGAAATAATAGAGCAGATATATTACTTCGAAAAAGGACTACGTCTTTGTTTAAAGTGCTTTGTGAAAATGAAAATAAAAGTTGTGAGGGGAAATTGGTATCATATGGACGCCCAGTTCGTTTTTATTAGCTAGAACAAATTAAAATGCTATGCAAGTTTGACAGTTAGGCCATTGCAAATCATATTTAACCGTTATGTGTGCGACAAAAAAAACACCTTTAGCAGGGCGACAAGGGTACCTGGGTACCCAAAATTGATATTGTTATAACATCAACAATTTTAAACCGATTTTGATGAGTAGGTGTCATTTGATTCGTTAATTTATCTAGTTTTGAATTATTTGGCCATTTGGCCATTAAAGGACATACGGGGCCCGAAAATCCGGAATTCCGACAGTGTGTCCGCTGTGAGGTAGAGAACTGATTGTATTGCAGGAAAATCAGTCATGCAGATATAAAAACTCTAAAAATTCATACAATGAACTATTTCATATAATGAGATGAATCAGGGTTGCCATTCCGGAGTAGGTTCCTGTGGGGTCATGGGTGGCCAGTCTAGGATTGGAAATAAAACCTAGCAATATGGATATTAAAGTTCTTGGAATTAGTTCGGTAGGTGATATTTTTTACATTTCGATGTATTTTGATTGGTTATTTCGAAAATGGTTTCCACGGGGTCACAGATGATACCGCAGGATTCAAGATAATGCTTAGCATTATCAGAACAGTTCAAAACGTAGAACCATCCGTTATACATTTGGAACCAGTTCCGAAATTAATAATCAGTACTAAACTGGCCATATCAGTTCAAAACATCTAAAAGATCCGCTAAAATAATTCTAATAATGGATTAGGGACCCAACTGGCCATCTACATCTACAGGAACCCAATTCTGGAATGGCCAATGCGTTCTAAAGTCACCAATTCATATAATAAGATGAAAAAAGGGTCCACAATGTCAAGCTCAAAGCTAATAGCTTTGCTGAAAGCTGATATTCTTTCAAAACAAGCGGCTTCCCACGTTTTACCGGACGTTGCTCCGGAATTACCGATTCCCGGGAACTACATGTCAGGCCAAATGCTTTATCATTTCAAAACTAGATAAATGTACGAATCGAATGCCACTGGTTTCACCCAAATCGATTCAAGATAGCCAAAGTTATGAACATAGCAAATCATGGATACCCGGGTACCCTTGTCGCCCTCCTACGTAGTAAAAAAAATCAAGTGCTTCTCATTGCTAATCCCCTTTATGGATATGCACCAAAACAACCTCAATTACTTAAGATCAACAAGTTTTGCGATGTCGCAAAATTTCAAAGACGTATGTTTTAAATTGAATGAGTTATAACTATTTTAAAACCGAAAAGGTACCCGGGTACCCTGTTGCACACATAACGGTTAAAGTTTTTGTCACCCCCCCCCCCCCCCTTCACCGCCATTGGAAATTGGCTTGAAAAATCGGGGGGCAAAAAAATAATTTGTAGGATATGAGTCGAATTTCTTTTTATAAAATCAATTGTCTTTGGGCTCTACAGTCTGAAAAACTCGAAAAATGAGTCTCCGAGTTGAATTAATGCTTCCAGCACGAAACAGAAATAGAAATTCGAACAATTTCCGAAAATCGTTCAAAAAAATTTTCCTTCGTTTTTGTCTTTTTTCGTATATTTTTGCATAGAAAATAATAACATGTATGGATCATTCCACGGGAAATTTACAGTCAAAATTTTTTTCTCTTCGGGATATTTTTTTTACGTTCTTTGTTAAAAAAAAATCGACACGTATTTTTGTATTTCGCTGTTACTGTTGGAATTCGCAAGATATGATTTTTTAAAGTATTGTAATCCGAAAAAATCACTATTTTTTAAATACTGATTGTAAACATAGTTTGTAATATCAAAAAATGACTTTCTACCAGATGTGTTCACTATTCCACAAGCTTTCAAAATTGTTATACCATACCTCCTCTCGATTGTTTTTCAATTGTTAAAAGTGCATTTTTATAAACAATTGCAATTTTTTCAAAGTTGGAACTTTTTTTTCTCGATTTTTTTTACTTTTTTTTTTTGCTTTGCAAAATAGTTTTTTACCTATTTATTTATTTGACTGATGTTAGGCTCTGCCCATTATCGATATTAAAAAAATGTTACATAGTTATTACCTACTAATTACAAATAATTTACATAAAATATTCTCAGATTATCTCTAATTTGCTTCTTGGTCAATTCAACATTTATAATGTCACGATGATTGTTAAATGTGGCCATCATTCTATACATTGGCTCATTTCTGGCGTAATTTTGGACTCTATTTGTCAAACGAAAAGGTCTAATACTTCTTAACGACGAACGTCCATCATTCACGGTCACTTGGCTTAATAAATATGGCGAATTATACCTGCCGGCGAGTATGTCCTTTAAGAACAGAGCATCTGTCGTACGCCTTCTGCTCTCCAAGCTTTCCGTTCCAACCAATAAGCATAACGATTTATAGTTAGGCATCTCTCCGGTCCATCCTAAATTCCGCAGGGCATAGCGAATAAATTTCTTTTGGATTCGCTCAATTCGCTTTTTGTGCACTTCGTAGAATGGTTGCCATATTACACTTGCGTACTCAACACCACTTCGTACCAAGGCATTGTATAATGAGATGATAGTATGCGGATCCTTTAATTCTCCACTGAGTCGTTTGATAACGCCAAATAAAGAATTTGCTTTTGCAACAACCTTTTCAGTATGCCGGATGAAGTTAAGCTCGCTGTCCATTTCTACCCCCAGATCGCATACATGGTCTCTTCTTGGTATTATTTCACCGTCCATGGAATAATCAAATAGCAATTTATTTGTTTTTCGGGTATAGGACACCAGATTACACTTCTTCGTATTAACTTTTAGGCCGAAGGTTTTGCAAAATCCGATGAAATGTTGTACACTATCCTGAAGAATTCGACAGTCCTTAACAGATTTCACCGGGAGAAAAATCTTCACATCGTCAGCATAAATTAAGATGTGAACTCCAGGGAGAAGTTCCGGGAGCTCATTCATAACTGTGACGAAAAGCAATGGCCCAAGATGACTCCCCTGAGGGACACCCGACCAGACCGGGAATGGAGCTGACTTGCTCTTGTCAATCTTGACATATTGCGATCGATTCTTTAAATAGTCGCTTATCCACCTCAGATTTATACCGCTTATTCCATATTTTGGCAGCAATGTTGCGATCGCATCAATATTTATTACGTCAAAAGCCTTAGACATATCTGTGTAAATTGTATCTACTTGCCATCCATCCACCATCCATTGCGCAGTTCTCGAAACAAATTCCGCCAAATTAGTTACCGTTGAGCGTCCTTTAAGGAATCCGTGTTGGAAAATTGATATTTTAGGTTCAATCTTACGATACAAATGCTCATAAACCATGGATTCGAACATTTTCGGTATGGCCGAGAGAATGGCAATTCCTCTGTAATTTTCAACCAGTAATTTGGAACCTTTTTTATGAATTGGTATGATGTGCGATATCTTCCATAGTTTTGGAAATGAGCCTGTTGCTAAAGACACACTGAATAAATTATGCAGTGGAAATAAGAAGCCCTCCATACAAGTTTTTAACACAGAATTTGGAATTCCATCTGGTCCACTGCTTTTAGATGCATCTAGAGCCGAAATCGCTTTGCGGACATCTGATAACGATAATTCAAATGTAGCAAAATTCGAATCTAGCGGTGGAGCTGCACTGGAGGGTTCTGTTCGCTGATCATTATCGAAGACATTTTTAAAATAGTCAGAGAATAATTCTGCAGCTTCAGTGGCGTTTTCAGCTTTCTTGTCTTTATACGTTACATTTGTCGGTAGTCCTTTGTCCTGACGCTTTGAATTGACATACGTCCAAAAAGTCTTCGGATTTGACTGTATATCCCTTTGCAATCTGTCCATATAAAGGCTGTGTTGTGCTCTGTTTCTGGATTTGAAAGCATCTCTGGCTTGTCTATACGCCAATTCGTCTGAAGAGAGCCTACTCTTTCTAAATTTGTTATACAGTTTCTTCTTCCTTTTTAATAGTGAAATTGTCTCGCTGTCAAACCACGTGGGATAACTGATGTCTACATCACGCTTGCGAACGACTGTACAATACCGAGATAAAATTTCATATAATTTAAAATATTTGTTCATCTTTCTCGAAGAAGCATGCAAAATTTGGAAATGGAGAAATGAAAACTCTAGAAGTTATGAATTTTTATGTCGAAGCGCGCACGTTTATGCAAACGAGCGGACGAACACGCGTGCTTCAACGACACGTTACACTTAATAGCATCAAAGGCGGCCTCGTTATGAAGCTGCCCGTGGGTTAGAACATCGATTGAGCATTACCGCTATAACTGCATGCTGTTGGATGCAGAGCTCCCCAGATGTTATTATTGGGGTGAACTTTGGACCGGGCGAGTGCCTGCTTTAGCAGAGCTGAAAGGGTTCGGATGTGAAGTTTATGTACACGTAGGGGAAATGTGTATAATGTGCCCCCCTAAGAATAAATGTATATATGTCGGTTATGCTTTCTCAAATTAACGTTAGAACTACAAGTATGTATGTTGGTATTTGAGTTGAAAACCAATTGCAATTGTTTACTTCATTTAGCATCGTGGAATAAATATGCTAGGAATTATTTAATAAAAGCACCTAAATGTCGTGTTTCTCGTTTGCACGGGGTAAAATGCCTCACCTGCAGTATAATATGCTGAATGCGGTAATTTGAGTATTTCTACCAGTGACAGTTGACAGATCAACTCTATTTTGTAGAAAGTAAAACTATTTCCGTTGTTTTCAAAATATAGTACATTTATACAAAATGAACCTAGTTTCGGCCTTCTGGTGCACTTTTTCTTTTCTGCATGGGGCACATTATGCTGCCGATTTTACTGTCCCATTCACATTATACTGCCCATTTTACACTCTCATATTAATTATAATTTGAACTGACTATTTTACTGGAAAATCAGAGGGGTTGTGCACAAGACACGACCGCATAGGCGACTTAGGACTACGTAAGTCTCTTTGTAGCGATGGTAGGATGTATCCATGTATGTAATAATACGATTCTTCATGTACACAAGCTACATACGTAACGTTTATCAAACTAGTAACATTGTACAGTCATCCCAGTATTATGGGCTAGTTAAGCATGATGATGCTACAAAATTATTGGTAGAAACACAGATTTAAATAATTTGCAGTTTATTTATAACTTAAATGATTATGAATATATCATAATTTGATGTTCTGTAGGCAAACTTGTTCCAAAATCACACACTTTTTTGCAGAACAACAAAATGTAAGCATGTTCCATTCCCAGTATTATGGGCCACTTTTAAACCTGGTCAGAATTATGGGTCAATGCTCCCAGTATTATGGGTCAGTAAAACAAAACTGGTTTTATTTAGAGAAAAGCGAGCGTGTGTGTGTGTGTGTGTGGGTGTGTGGGTGGTTGGTTGGTTGTGGGTGTGTGGGTGGATGGTTGGTTGTGTGTGTGGGTGGTTGGTTGGTTGTGGGTGTGGGTGTAGTTCTCTCGATTTAGTGATCTTGCTGTATCTTGTATTGTGTTCAGCAACTGTCTGAGTGAGTTGAGATTAAAATCAATTTTAGCTTCTTCTTCAGGAAGCTCATCAAACTGATTCAATCTATGATGGATGGTACTCAGTACTGTGTTCGGATTTCGAGTAGATTGTCAAGTTCATTCGAATCATGAAGAGGGCTTCATCAAGGTGATGGTCTCCAGGATAGCACATGGCAAACCAAGTATACAAAAGGCGGCTAATGCTATCTGGATACGATAAGCAGGACAAGTTGCAAGAATGCCGAAAAACTACATAAATACAATAAATTTTTATGATCTGTTTCTACGTTGAATAGTGCTTTTCCTCTGGTAATCGGTAGACGGTATGCATGAATTTTCAAAAAGTTGAAAATTTTGTGCAACTTTTCTGCGGCTTACAAAAGAACACTGATAATAAAACATTTACAACCTGCAGACGTTTTGGAAGTCGCAGAAAATGTCGCCATTTGTTGGTCGTCCGCACTGGCGAAAAATTCAACTTTTACCACGTTGCCTGTGTTATCATGGTATTAACTGGGCAAGAAAATATAGTAAACTCTTCAATCGTTCTGTGGCCCTTAAAAGGACCGATTGTTTGATTATCATAACTCCAGCTTGCAATAAACTTGCACTAACGCACTTAGCATAATTCTCTGTTCGGTAAATTGGAATACCGATAACCGCAAACCAGGCACGGCCCGTTGCAACGGACCAGCCGGAAAGCTTCAGCAGCTATGCGATCAACGAAGCCGATCAACGAAGCACCATACCCTGAATCACAATGAAATACCACACCAAGTGGCCTGCTGCAAGTGACGTGGGATGCTTCTGGTCGTTTTGTTGTTGCGTGCAGCATATTTCCTGCCAATTCCAGAATTTCAGCAGCCAGATATTCCTTCGCAGCAGCGAAACGAATGCTCCAGCTCCAACACACGCTCAGCATACTTTCCTTTCCATGGAACTTTCCATCAACTTTCTCGGTAATTCCTGAAAAATTGAAATTATTCCAACCAATCACAAAACGACAGTTTCTAGTACGACCGAGTTAGTTATTTTCAATTTTTCAATGACGCGCATTGAAAATCAATAGTTTTCTATATTTTCAATATTTTCCAATGCGATTTTCCGATCAGTTGGCGAAATATCTTGGAAATCTATTGAAAATTGACTGAATTATAAGCCGAAGCGTGAAAACGCGTTTCTACTTTGATGACGTCATTTTCAACAACCAATCACGAAGCGAGAATTCTGGTAAAACATAGGCTCATTATTTTCAATTTTTCGATAGTTCAACATCAACAATCCATACTTTTCTTTATTTGGGTCAATTCTTAGAAGATATTCCGATCGATTGGTGTAAGAATATTGAAAATCGATTGGAAAACCGCTGAGCTATTAGCGCCTAAAACTTATCATTTTTCGTGACGCTCACATTTTTCGATTTTTTGGAATGACACCCTATCTCAAAACTTGCCGTAAGACGTAGTCCTACGTCAAAAAATGTATGTAAAAATAGATTAATTTGAATATTGTAGGTTTATTTATATCATAAATAGTCAACATATTTTCTTTCAATAAAACTGATAACAAAATGAAAGCAAAGTTTGATACATCAAAAGTGCCGTTTGGACTCTTGATTTCTAGTTGATATCAACAGCAGAATTTGTAATAATTTTGATACACTTTTGTTGTCAAACCTTGTGATAAAGTGTATTGTGTATTATAAAGTGATTGTGAAGAAGAAGTCATTCTTGGGAATCGGAAATCCGATGAATACGAAGAGCAAGTGCTTGACGAACAAAAACAGTCAGAATATGATGATGCAAGTGAAATGAATGAAAGTGATTTCGCTGGATTCGGGCCACAGAAGAACCATCAGTGTTGGACAGAGCGGAATGGCGTTTCGTGGAGTACTGCCTGCTCGTTTCGAGGACTACGTAGTGAGGCAAGTGCGTGTCGATGAAGAGCCCGAAGATTATAGAGAAACGATATTAGTTCGGGATTGGAAGAACGCCATGAGCGCACAAATGGCGGCACACGTCGCGAACCAAACATCGGAATTGGCTGGAAAGAAAGTGATCAGAGTTAAATGGGTTTTCAAATTAAAGCGAAATGAAACGGGGAAGATAGTTAAACACAAAGCCCACATTGTAGCTAAAGGCTATACTCAGACGTTTGGAATAGATTTCACCGAGGTCTACGCTCCGGTTACCCGACAGGCTACGTTACGTGTGTTGCTGGCAGCTGGAACATGGTTTGCAGGTTGCGTAAGAGCATATATGGCTTACGTTAGTCGGCCAGATGGTGGTATAAGATGTTACACATAGTGCTATTGGATCTGAATTTTAAAGCTTGTGAATCTGACCCGTGTCTCTAAATACGTGGAAGAGATTGTGCCGTCTACCTCATTGCATACGTTGGCGATCTGGTGATTGGCAGTGTCGACGAGAAAGAAATTGATGAAGTCTTTATGAGCTTGCGTGATAAGTTTGAAGTAGTTTGTTTTGATAAGGTACGACATTTTTTGACGTAAGACTACGTCTTTGTTTACTATACTGGTACTGGGTAGCACTTTGTGAAAACGAAAATAGAAGTGTAACGTTTGAATGAAAGATTTCAAATAATAATAACTACTAAACTACTGAACGAAACTGAACAATTTATGTGTCGTTGGATAGATAAAATGACCAGCAATTTTATGGAGGGGGTGAGAAAGCAATTTTATGGAGGGCGTAAGAGGGGGCGGGGCTCATATACAAATGAAACACAAATTTCCTCAAAACTAGAACCAGAACTAAACAAGCAAATGGAACCAAATTTGGCATGTGGGGGTTTTAGAAGGCAGGAATTTTGTATGGAGTATTGAGTCCTATCTGTATTTAACGGGGAGGGGGGGGGGGGGTCTCCTATACGAATGAAACACAATTTTTCTCATATTTCAACCTTAATGATACAAACAAATGATTTTTAATAGAAACCTCTATGTCTCAATGGTTTCAGGCGTTGTACTTATGAACCCCCTTCCACGAATTTTCAAAACCACCATTGCGTTCAATGAAAAATTGAATCTGAATATTTCGCTCTTTTCAACATTCACTTAAACAATGATTCTTATAAACAAACATATGCCAGAAATGCAGTATACATTAGTCTTTGATCTAATGATCTGTTATAGTCCTACGTCACCCTTTCGTACAACCCTTAGGGCTGTATACCTTATAGTTTTTGGTTATCAAATCGGGTTGGAAGATGGCTGTTACTCCTTGCGTTTGACCCCGTATACAAAGTGCGTACTCCGAAAATTTCAAATGGAAAACTGTCACACGGTGAAGACGCCCATGGTTTCAGGCTACACAACAGAGAATTAAGGTAGTAAACAGTTCGAATACACGACGTTGTACAGGAGCCTGATTGGCGCGTTGCTATACTTTGCCGTTAATGCGAGGCCCGATTTGTTATTGAGTGTGAGCCTGTTGGGACGTAAAATCAGTCAGCCGAGCAACAGTAATTGGCATGCAGCAAATCATGTATTGCAGTACCTGAATGGGACCAAGAATTTTAAGCTAAGTTATAGATGGCAGAATGGATGAAACTTTGGTAGGATTTTCAGACTGAGATTGGCCCGGCGACAGACGTATTCGCCGTTCAACCCCCGGTGTCTTAATTTTCTACAGAGGAGGTCCTGTCAACTGGACCAGCAAAGATCAGCATTCGATTCTTTTGTCGTCCTTAGAACCCGAATATAACGCGATGTCCTTGGCCTGCCAGGAAACGATGCGGTTAAGATGGCTGTTGCAGGAGCTGGTGGAACCGGAAAGAAATCCAACTGTTTTCTACGAAGATAACATGGGATGTCTGAGTTTTGTGAAAGCAAAGTGTTGAATCAGAAATAAACTTGTTTTCGAAGCAGCTCAATTGGTGATGTAGCTCAACTACAATCATAATTATTATTAGCTTTTAGTTTTACAATTTTACGGTTTTACTTACAAATTTCAAGTTTCTTCTTTTAGACTGCTGGCTGCTGGTATAAATTCCAACTACACGTGCTCTCCCGATCCTTAAGGCTTTATTTAATTTTGATATATTATATATATTTTTAGTTTTAACTCACGCGCAGCTGGCGACATTTTCCCTGTAGCGAATAAAATAAATCCCTGCACCTGTACTATTTATAAGCCAATTTAATTTCCTTGCCAATTTTCACTGACTATTGTTTACTTAGCAAAGTTTACGCCAGAGACACTGGTGATTTTATTGTTGTTACTGTAAAGCACTAAATCGGTTCGAAGAGACTGGCGAGTTGAGTTGTGGGTGTGAACAGGGTTGTTCAAACCGGTTTAGGTTCAATATCCTCCCACCGGTGCATCTTGCCACCTGCCAAGACTGCACTTTTAGCTCTTCTATCAACGCCAACTGTGTCATTGGACGACGTAACAAACCGCTAATAGTGCGCACAATTGCCTGCCGAACCCTTCCTTCGCCGTCCCGCATAACTTCAGCTATTCGTCCCAGTATCCACACATTTCGTCTTCCTTCATCAGCGATTAGAACCAGATCGCCCTCTTGCACTGAACGAGTCTCGTTGAACCACTTTGGTTGCCTACGAATAACTGGCAAGTATTCCAGCAACCAACGTTTCCAAAAATGTTAAGCTGCGATAGGATCTGTTCTAAAGAAGCTTTCAGCAACTTCGGTTTAGAGAGGCCTTAGATACCGGCTGCTTCAACCCCGCAAAGCTTCCGAGTAGAAAGTGGTTCGGAGTAAGTGCGTCGAATTCTTCTGAATCTAGCGGTAAATATGTCAGAGGCCTCGAGTTTACCAAGTGCTCCACCTTCACAACCAAAGTCTGTAACCCTTCATTGTTTAACTTCCTATCCAAATACGCATCTTCCATTGCAGTCTTGACCGAGCGAACTAAACGTTCCCACGCACCACCCATGCGCGGGGCCCCTGGGGGAATGAAAGTCCATTTGGTAACTGCACCAGTAAATGTGGCCGCCAGTCCCACGTTTATCTGCTCACGAAGAATTCGTTCTGCTCCTTGAAAATTCGTTCCATTGTCACTAAAAAACTCTACTGGTGGTCCGCGACGGCCAACAAATCTCCTAACGCACCTAATGCAGGAAGCCGTGGATAAGTTATAAGCGACTTCCAGGTGTACCGCACGTATAGTGAGGCATGTGAACAGTGCGATCCAGTGTTTGATGTTAGACCTTCCTACTTTTACCAACAGTGGTCCAAAGTAATCGACTCCGGCGTAGCTAAACTGGCGGACATGATGAGCTAGACGTGCTGACGTAATGGGGTCATTGGAGGTGTTTCTGGTTTACTTCTACGGAGCTTGCAATACTGACACATTCGGGAAACGATTTTCACTACTGCGCGAAGCCTCGGAATCATGTAGCGTTGACACATTTCATTGACCACTGTTTCCGGGTTAGCATGACGGTAAACACGATGATAGTGATCAGCTAGTAGCATCGTCACTGGATGATCTTTCGGTAGCAAAATGGGGAATCTTGCATATGCTCAGCCTTCCTTGCTCGATTTGCTTGTCGTAACACACCGCGATCGTCTATAACCGGCATAAATTAGTATAGACTACTATCTTTGTCAATAACCTGCCTTTGCATTTCAGGTTTAAACTCGTTCTTTTCTAAGATCATGACTTCCTCCGTATACGTTTCATACTGCACTTGCTTCAAGATCCTATCGCTAGCTGCTTGCAGTTCGTTTTGCTGAAGTTGCCCGAAGACTTTCAAACGGCCGGATCGAGTGTTGTTCATGAATCGAAACACGTAGCCCATTGCTCTGTGGAGTCTTTCCCATCTACTAAACCGCTCATAATAGATGACAAGCGTGCTAGCTCCATGGAACATCGCTGATGTTCGGGATTCTTCGGTCGTTGGTGCGATTAATTGTATTGGACGAGGCCACTCCTATTCGGACAAACGCAGAAAATCTGGCCCTGCAAACCATTTACTCTTATTACTAAAATACGGACCCTTACCCCACTTGGTCGCTTCGTCCGCCGGGTTAAGTTTCGATGATATCCCTCTCCATTCATTCACATGCGAGAAATCCAGTATTATCCCAATACAGTGAGCCACGAAAGGTCTATAGTGACGTGGATCTGCGCGAATCCAAGACAACGTAGTTGTTGAATTCGCCCAATAGAATCGTTTGGTTATTGGAACACAGTGGTGGTCTTTGAGATGTTTTGCTAATCGCACTTCACCCTGAAGTTCCAGCCTTGGCTCTGACCTAGGTTTGACAGGTACCACCTTGGCTTTCCCCACCAGCAGAACACATTGAGCATAACCATCGATACCCACTGTGCGGAAATACACGGCACATGCGTAAGCCTTTTCACTGGCGTCGACGAATACATGCATCTATGTGTTACTATAGGTTTCGGCCGTTGCTTGTTTAAAGTAGCATCTGGGAATGCTCACGATACAGATGAAATCGATCATCTTGATCCATTTTTGCCATAGCTCAAACGATACATCGTCGACCTTCTGGTGCCATTCTGCTCCCGTTCGCCAGATATTCTGAATCAGTACTTCCCCGTGAACTGTAAACGGCGAAAGTAGTCCCAACGGGTCAAAGAGACAAATGACACACCTTCATATTTGTCGCTTTATGGGTCGATTTCCGTTGTTGAGCAATGTCTGAACTTTCATACTCATTTGCGTCGAGAAACTGAGCTCATCGGTGTGAGGCGTCCGCAGTATTTCCAGAACGCGCTCAACACATTTATCGCCTTCTAAAGCTGGACTCTTACAGGTTGTGTTATCTACATCTCCCAACGCTTCGAGTACACGTCGATTATTCGACCACCATTCTCGCAAAGTAAACCGCCATTACGATGTATTACCTACACTTGCTCTGCCACTTGTCGCGCTTCCCCCAGGCTTTCAAAAATATCTAGATAGTCATCAACGTTGGGACAGTTGATTATTCCCTGCGCTGACATTCGAAACTGGGTAGAATGGTTCCCAGTGGTAGAGTGGTTTTTTTACATATTGCGCGGAACCGGTGAGCCGGTGAGCAAGAGGATCCGAATGTTGCAACATCCATAAGGTAAATTTGGGGTCTCTCTGCAGGGTTGGAGCGCCACAGAAATCGTTGTGAGTGTTTGTCGACCTCCCGACTGTGGATCTGGTGAAACATTTATTGGATATCCGCTCTCACTGCTACTTTGAACTGGTGAAAGCGGAAAAGAACACCAGGGAGTGAGGACAATTGATCAGGACCTTTCAGCAAAACAGAGTTAAGCGAGACACGGTCAACTTTGGCAGCTGCGTCCCAAATGACTTTCCCAGGTTTCTTGTTATTGATTACTACTCCTAATGGAAGGTACCATATCCTGCGCGTGTCAGCGTTCACAAGCTCAGTGGGTGTCGCCTTTTGGGCATAGCCTTTGGCCTAGGGCTGTCTAACCGGTAGTACCGGTAATACCGACCAATTTTTGGATACCGAAATACCGGTTTTGTAAAGGCAAAAAACCGGTATTTCCGGTATTTTCTAAAGTCCTAGATTTTAAATTCCTCCTTCCTAATTGGAACTAAGTTTTATAGAAGATTGTAAAATTCGTTGAAAAACAATTTGGTGTTAATGCTGACGAGATTCTTCGACTATTATAGCAATGAAGAGAGTGAAACTGTGGGACAAATAATTATAGATCTTGAACCTGTTTAAGGCTGTGTAGAGCATCTTTGCTGTAAAAAATGCTTCATTGTATGACCCAGACATCGAACTTCAATTTATTTTTGAACAACTTGATATTTAAAAGCCACCAAACTATTTGAAACACTCAAATAGCGAATATAGGAATTTGAGCCCGGCAACGTCACTTAAAATAGTAAATCGTCACTCAACAATGAAGCAATAAAGCTGCAGTCTCAACTAAAGCGGGGCCACTTTGTTTCAAAACTGGCTTCAATCAGCGTCAATGAGACGGTGTTCAGTTTATCATGACGACTGGTTTTAAAGTTTTATTTGTATTTTTCTATCAAATATTCAGTAAAAGGCCCGTAGCTTTGAATGCAATTGAATTGAATTTGAGCAACATTTCCTACAATTTAACGGATATTACGATTTACCTACTCAAAATCGACAAATCGTGTTTGACAGGCAGTCGCACAGTGGGGCAGATTGACCCGGCGCTCGGACAAACCCTCATAACTTCTTTCATATGCTTTGTAGAGCTTTATTGTCTTCAGCAACATTGTTTGTTATAAAATTTCACATCTTTCTGTAAATTTTAAGTAGTTGTATTTTTATTCCTATAGATGGCGTTGAGATCTAACTTTTTAAATACTGACTTTAGAAATATTGTGTCTTCAGAAAAGTTGTTTATCCTGTAAAGTTATGTAAAGTTACTGAACATATCAAAATTGTAGAACTTACGGGAATCAAGTTATAAATATTTTAAATACTCAAACACATTTTTTTAAGTATGTAGTCGAAATTGGTAGTCTGACGACATCCTATACATGTTATCACAATCTGTATATCAAGAGTAAGTTAGTATTATTATTCTGGTATAGGGTAAATCAACCATTTGTGGACCTTTCTATACATTATTTTGAACTCGTTACGCTAATCACCCAGCCAATGGCACTTACAATATTAGTAACTTTCGATTAAGCCTAAATATATCAATTTCTGCTCCAAATCTCTATATTTTACAGATTTTTTAAAACAGATTGGAATGTCCATTTTCCTTTTATGGACCCTTGTGGTTTACAATAGAATAACGACCGGGTCCATTATAGGAATTTTAGTGTATTTTGCATGGAGAGAGTCCGGTAATGGCGACATTTTTTGCATTGTATATAATGGACCCACTTGTTGAAAACGTCAATTTTAAAGCATTAGTAATGAAATGCAGCTAAAATTTTATTAACTCAAATGTGTGCTATATCTAGTACGTTCTGTTTCATGTCATATATCCTCAGAAATAAGAAGTATAAGCTAATAAATACCGAAATTTTATCCGAGGGACCATTACAGGTAGAGGATTTACTATATAGGTTAACTTACCCTATTATCTGCTTTAGTGCATTCATGCAAATTTTTTAATTCATAAGTTTGGCCATACGCAGCAAAAGGATACGAGTGACGAGATAGGCTGTCATCGGCCTCAGCCAAATCCTGGCAGAAGGTACAAAAAATAACGAGTAACTGACAGAGTATAGCAATCTGTTTATCCTGCAAACACGTATCAACATGTTCGACTCTAAATAAACAAAATGGAGGCTAGTTCAATCGAGCTGAAAGTCCAACCGAACATATTCTACTGCCAGTTTGACTTGAAACAGAGCTAATTGGGAAAAAGCTGTTAAGTGGTCGCCTTTACAATGTCCTGAATTCGCGTTATCGACTCCGATGTATCTCATAACGATAATAATGCTATGTCTTACATATACAAGCATGACTATTTAACGTACAGCAGGAATGAACTTCGCACTGGCGCGCGCATTTACTAATTTCTAGCCTAAAATGCCGGAAAACATGCATTCGGAAAACTTTAATATCTCCGAACATCGCAACTAGTAGCAGCTAATTTTTTGCTTATTACTAGTTAACACTCTGAATTTTGATTTTATGGTAGTGTCAGAGCAGAAATCTGTGGAAATCTTTTTCTACACACTATTGAAAATTAACAAAAATAACAAATATTTTGTTCAAAAACACTTCGTCAGAACAAAGCCTACTAGGAAAAAATCTGTCGTAATATCACCTAAACTATTAGTTCATAATCCCTTTAATGTGAATTGTCCTTTAAAAGTATAGAATTTTAAGCAGCATAGGAGCCAGATAATAAAAGATTAAATGATATTTATTTTTTCATTTTCCAAAATTTTTTTACACTGTGTTTCACCTTCTTTAATGCCTACTGAAAACCTACTTATTAAAACAATTTATGTATATTTCTTATAGATTATGTGTCTACTATACGTAGAATACTAAGTTTGATAGAAAATCTCAAATAAAAATTTTGAGGTTTTGTCCGAGCTTTTTCGGGTTCTGCCCCATAGTGAGTCGTCGTCATTTGAATAGTCATTAAGTTCAGCTGAAGCTTGCTTGAAACGTAAACTGTATGAAGCGAAGGTAAGAGAAAGTCAGCGTCATTCGTTTGTTTCGACGATGCCGGGCCCTGATCAGAATACGGGGATCTTTGCGTTTTTCGGACATTCTTCCCATCAAAGTGTCTGCCAGGAAAGAACTTAGAATATTTTTCAAGTCCTCAGAGTGATATATTGATTAAACAAGCAGATGAAATCTCGAAACTATTATCTACAAATTGTGGGATTGATAACAGAGAAGAGATGGTAACTATGAACGATGATGAAGAAGATGTCGCTATGCAAGGGTTCGGTTTGGAGATGGAGGAAAAAATCGCGAACAGGCTGTAGGAGACCAGAGCATTATGCTAGAAGCTACAATACTGGAATTTTTGAAAACAGTTGAAAACGTGTTTTCCTACCATAAATTTGAAGAAATGAAAGTAAAATTTTTGATACACTTAGAGGCGTTCGTTAGACTTCGATGAAGGTGGACTTTTTTCAATTGTTAAAAGCGTTGGCAACAAAATCCGTTCAAGCAAGGCAAATAAACCGCTAATCGTATTCTATCTGCCTAAATTCTACTTCGACTAAAGTTTTTGGAGCGTCTTAGTAGAATACGAAATGTAAAATTAAATAAAAAGAAGAAAACTTATCCAGTTTAATTCTACTATGTATGTACATAGTAGAATTAAATTGGATAAGTTTTCTTCTTTTTATTTAATTCTAAATTCTACTTTGTTAAGCAACAATACTAAAGCTAAAGTTTGAAAATAAAAACTACTTACTGAAAATCATCAACATTTTTATTGATTATGAATAATCTGGCAATACCGGTATTTTACCGCTATTACCGGTATTTTCTACGCCAATACCGAAATACCGGGTTTCACCAAAAGCGCTCAATACCGACAGCCCCTCTTTGGCCTGATACTCTTCAATTTGGCGATGGAGATTTAGCTTCAGTTCTGGGTTGCGATTCATCCTTCGTTCAAGATATGCAAGCCGTCGGACCGCCGTCGGGTAGCTGTTCGGTAATGCAGTCTTCTTGTTTCCACAGTAGCCTTGTTTCAAACCGGTCTCCTACGCGTTTCGTTGTGCTTTCCAGTATTTGGTGCTCTTTGTTCTTCGACCGACGGAGTGGCAGCCGTCTCTACAGTGGCTTGCTCGATTTCAAAAAACTGTTTCATGGTCTCGTGTAACTCCAGATTTGATATACATTCGCACATGTAAAAACTAAATTCTTTACCGGCACCTCCACGTTGCTGTCCACACCATCCGAGTCTGGTTTTTACTGCTATAGCACCGGCAACATCACCTTCCCTGACTTTCAAAGGTACTGTTAGCTGAACGTTGTCGACTCCAATCAGGAGTTTGGGTACAGCATTATTGTATCCTTGTAGGGGAATACTTTCAGGTGTTTAAATCGTCTCGCTGCTACCTCCAAGTTGAAATTCTGGCTCGGTAAATTGAGGCACTCGACCGTATGAGCATCCGCAACTTTGTAACGTACAATACGTCCTAAGCCCGCAATTTCAAAAGATACCCTTTGAGAGTTCTCCTCTCTTCTTGATCTGTTACCCGCCCAATGTAAACACAAAGGCTCCGGCGTCCGAGATCGAGTCCGAGTTGTGTCGCAAGTTCGTTTTCTATGAGCGTAAGTGACGACCCTTCGTCTAAAAAGGCAAAAACATCAACCGTGCCAGATGTACCGAATAACCGACGTGTACTCGAAGCGTTGGAAGAAGTAGATAACACAACCTGTATAGAGGGTAACGGGAATGATCCGGAATAAGAAATCGGAGTCGAGATAACGATGAGTGCGGTTCTCAGCTCGTGCTATCTGTGTCCTGTTTTGGGCTGTTTTGGAATCATGAAGAATAGGATGATGGCGATATTGACATCCATCAATTCCACACCATTTCTTGCTACGACAAGATCACCTACCGTGACCGAACAGATAATTCTGACAGAGACCCAGCGACCGCACCTTCTGCCACCGTTCCTCAACGGTAAGGTTTTTGAAAGCAGCGCACTCACGCACGCGATGACCAGCCTTACCACAATGCAGACAGTCATACACCCTCTCTTCCTTCGGACTCGGTTGGCTTTGATCGCCGGATGGAATGTGCGAATTAACAAATGCCTGTGCCCTCGTTTTAGTTGTCGTTTTCCTCTCATTCGCCAGACTCGACACAACACTCGATGCATCATGCACAATTCCGACCATATATTCGCAAAATAATTGTAGGTCGACATCGGAAAGTTCCGTTTAAACCTAGCCCACATCAGTTTTCAATTTTCGGGTAGTTTTCCAACCAGCTCCTATAGAAGTGTGGGATTGGATAGATGAGCTTAATATTTTTTGAAACGATGGTTCTACAATTGATGAAGGGACGGTAGGGGAAAGAAATGAAAAAAAAATTTTTTTTATGAAGGAGGGGAAGAGCGGAAAGGAAGGGGGGGTATTGGTAGCTATGCTTGACAAGTAGTCATTTTGACTCTTACCTTTTGTCCAATGCTGGAAGGTGCATGAGTCGAACCAAGCTGTAATCTGAGATTATAACCGGATTCGAACCCACAACACCCGCCAGGGCATGTGGTTCGCTGGTACTTGTACCTTTGAACCATAGAGGCGCTGGATCCTCCCCCCCCCTAGATGAGCTTGTTCATTAGCTGCTACAATATGATCACACAAACCTTGCACCACTAAACCATACTCAATAAGGCCTTCGAGCTTTTCCGACCTCAACGCGGGCATCGCTTGTATATCGCGCAACATGGCATTTATAAGTTGTTCCGGTCTACCCTACCGTATACGAAGCGTTTCTATAATTTGAGGTATCGCTTGTGGTAACACCAACCGGATACGTACGGTATCCAAAGCTTGTCCTTTAAGGCATCGCTGAAGCCATAGCATATTCTCGTAATTTGTATACCCGCACGCGACTGTTGTGTACTCATAGTTAGAAATAAATATTGGCCAATCTGGCGGATCGCCAGAGAAACAGGAAAGATCGCGACCCAGTGACTGCCGCGCTGAAAGCTATTGTGCTGTTGGACCAGGTAGCGTAAACTGTTGCTGGTTAACGACTGACTGGGAAGCTATCTGTGGCTTCACATTAGGACCACTTGAACTAACTCCAAACGTTGTTATCGGTAACTATGGTCGATTCTGATTTAAGGTGGATGGAATCACCCCAGATTGCACTGTACGTTGTTTATTCAGCGTATCGGATGGGTTAAGGGGTCGAGACAGGGAGTTTATGTCATTTAGGCCTTCAGCCGGTGTAGAGTGCGCGTCATAATTAAGCTGCTGCTCAATGTTATTTATAAATTTTATTTTATTGGTCGTGGAGGGAACTATTTGCGACAGCTGATCGCGATTATCACCGTGTAAGTTATTGGCATGACATTTACCTGTTCCGACGACCGCCGAATGATGCTTAGGAACAGCGCCGGTCACGTTCTCCTGCGGACGTGCTACCTGCATTCCTGCCAACAACGCTTCACACAAATCTAACTGCTCCTGTAGCTGACTGATGGCGTCCTGAGAGCGGATTCGTTAGGTTTTGCAAACTTGCAGCTACTAAGCTTTGCACTGCTTCGGACGGATTACCAGTTGTCACCGGTGTACTTGCTGCTCGCGTTGACGATTCTTGCTGGATCCGCGAGGCTGCTGGTGGTTGAATGTTTCCTACCGCGCCTTCGTCTGGTTCTAGCCTTTCATCTACACGCTTCAAGGGATTTCGCTGACTGATGTGAATCCTCTGGCTTCTATTCTCATCGGCCAGGGTCGCATTCAACAGCTTCTGCTGTTCGTCAAGAAACTTCCGCTGCAATTCCAATTCCATTCGCTGTTTTTCGAGCTCCAAGCGTTGCTTTTCAACCTCCTGCTTCCCCATTATTATTGGATGTAAGACTGGAGCAACCGCGGAATTCGCACACGTCCATGCATGTTCACTGATGGAGTCAGTAACCCCCGCACAAGCATAGTGCCACCAGGTATCGCAAGCATCACACTGCACGTAATTCTCTGCAGAATCCGGTCGATTGCAGGCAACGTAGTTGCTTTCCTCATTATTGAGGTTAGGATTCTGCGGAGCATGAACCATCATTGAAATTTTTGAGGCTGTTGATTCAGAAATAAGTTTATTTTCGTTGCAGCTCAATTGGTGATGTAGCTCAACTGCAATCATAATTATCATTAGTTTTTAGTTTTACAATTTTACAGTTTTACTTACAAACAAGTTTCTTCTTTTAGACTGCTGGTATAAATTCCAACTACACGTGTTCTCCCGATCCTGCATTAATTTAAGGCTTTATTTAATTTTAATATAAGGTACCCCGGGGCAAGTGGGACCTAAAAAATGCATAGTAAGGGTTTATTCCACTGTGTTATCTATACCTGTGATTATTTTAAAATTCTTTCAGCACAGAAACCTTTCAGTGGTATCACTTCGAAGGTTTAATTACGAAAAAGGTCTATCAATTTACATGAAATGAATCTGGAGGAGAATTTTTAAAATTATGGCGATAGGTTTACCGGGGCAAGTGGGACCTATATTCAAATTTGATTAAAAAGCATAAAATAACAGAAAATTGTGTAAGTTAATAAACAGCAATGTTATAGCATTGCAGGAAGTAGACAAAGACAATATTTGTACGAATGGTTCATTCAAAAATAGCGTAACAAAATCAGATCACAGCGGGCAACTTTATAATTTATGTACAACACAGATCGTGAGCAATTACGCTGTAAAGCATTATTGTAATGAAATGTAGTTGAATATGTCGCTGTATCCAATTCTTGCGAGATGTAATTTAGGATTAACCATTGTTTAATAGCTCGAAAATACGATTATGATCTGTTTGTTCTACCATGCCCAATTCGGGAGAGCTACTCATAAGAGATAGTTACGCTGTAATAAGCACTACACTTTATTCTTTAAATTCCAGTTGCCGATTTGCTTAACCGTTATGTGTGCAACAGGGTACCCGTTCAGTTTTAAAATAGTTATAACTCATTCAATTTACAACATACGTCATTGAAATTTTGTGACATCGTAAAACTCGTTGATCTTAAGTAATTGAGGTTTTTGACGTAGGACAACGTCTTTGTTTACTATACTGGGACTGGGTAGCACTTTGTAAAAACGAAAAATGAGAGTGTAACGTTTGAATGAAATATTTCAAAAGCTAATAGCTACTATACTACTGAACGAAACATAACAGTTAATATGTCGTTGGATAGATAAAATGTCCAGCAATTTTATAGTAACATATTAATAATAATTTTTTATACGCTAAATAGTGAAAATGTGTGTAAAGACTCAAGGTCGAATTTTTCCATACATTTCCCTTGTTATCGCCTAGCTTCACAGGCACGGACGACAATTAGATACACCAAAGGATTTGGATCCAAATGATAACCTTGAGACCACTTTGTAAGCCACACCCCTTTTCCAATCCAATTGGCAACATCGATGGCTATTGACGGCAACACCGACCCCGAGGACAAGCGGAAACAGAGGGCAATGGCCAACGTGAATCCCATACGATGCACTTAACATTACATTTTGCATTATCCCCATCGCAGACATGCGAAATTGTTTGATAGCTTGCTCAATCAGTGTCGGCAATCATTTAAGCAGCAGCAGCCGATATGGTTTCCTCCACCACCTACACTAGCTTACAAGCAGCAGCGGCAGTGCCAGTGACTATAAAATGGTACTCTTGGTTCGCCGTCTGCTCATTCATCGCACAATCGCACTGACGGACGGTCAGTATTTACCATCGACGGCTATTGGTGGCGAAAGCAACGGCATTTGGCGGCAACACCAGCGATCGGAGGCAACACCGATAGCAATTGGGAGGTAAAAACGATAGCATTTTGGCGGCAATTGGAGGCAAATCCAAGGACTTTTGCGGCAATTAATGTCATCTTCGATGACAATTCGAGGCAAACCCAATGGCATTTTGGCGGTAATTTTCGAAAACCATCACTGAAGGCAAATGGAAACGGATCGACTGACGGGCAGCAAATTCAGCAGTAGGCCGTTGTGGTCTTAAACAGTTCTTATAAGAACTATAGTAATTGAAGAATGGAAAGATTTTTCTACACTTTCTAAATGGTTAACGTTCCATTTTACGTTATACCATGGAAAATGCTTGCTCATTTAGCGTCGGATAATCATTCGAGCAGCAGCAGCAGTTGATCTGGTTTCCCCCACCACCTACACTAGCTTACATGCAGTAGCGGCAGTGCCAGTGATAATAAAATGGTACTCTTGGTTCGCCGTCTGCTCATTCATCGCACAATCGCACTGACGGACGGTCAGTATTTACCATCGACGGCTATTGGTGGCGAAAGTAACGGCATTTGGCGGCAACACCAGCGATCGGAGGCAACACCGATAGCAATTGGAAGGTAAAACCGATAGCATTTTGGCGGCAATTAGAGGCAAATCCAAGGACTTTTGCGACAATTAATGTCATCTTCGATGACAATTCGAGGCAAACCCAATGGCATTTTGGCGGTAATTTTCGCAAACCAACACTGAAGGCAAATGGAGACGGATCGACTGACGGGCAGCAAATTCAGCAGTAGGCCGTTGTGGTCTTAAACAGTTCTTATAAGAACTATAGTAATTGAAGAATGGAAAGATTTTTCTACACTTTCTAAATGGTTAACGTTCCATTTTACGTTATACCATGGAAAATGCTTGCGCATTCAGCGTCGGATAATCATTCGAGCAGCAGCAGCAGCAGTTGATCTGGTTTCGATTGGCAGCTAAATTTATTTTATCACGATTTACTGTTTCTTGATAACCGAGCCACGGTGCCTGATTTTGAACTCGCGATTTTGGGGTCATTTGTGATGGCATTGAATACTTTAAATTAATCTTTTGTAAGTATCAAATCTGTTAGCAATCATCAAATGTTAATCATAGTCACATAATGCTATGTTCCACATCGTTGACGCTTATATTGATATCGATTTTCTATCGATTCATCCCTTTGCTGGCATTCTTTAACAGTTTACTCCTACAATCGATCCCCGAACAACTCATAAATTGCTTATCTTAAATTTAAGCAATAAATAAGTATTGTATTTTTATATTTCTTGTTTCTTATATTTTTTGATAAAACTAATCCATTTCTACTTTGCAGTGATTTGGTATTTCCTATCACTCCTGTATTAGCGGGCAACCATCATCCTAGAGTCTAAAGGACCGAATAGCGACATCCATCTATATATTGTCAACAGTAATTATAGGACTGATTTTTAACATGTGCTATCAGCTCAAACATAGTTCTTTTCAGGGCCACCAAACAATTTCAAACGGTTTTTTTTCAAAACCACCATTGATTCAATGAAGAATTAAATCAGAATATTTCGCTCTTCTTTTACAAATAAACACTCAAACAATGATACTCACAAATACTCAAATATGCATATGCCAGAAATGCAGTTGACATTAGTCGATGATTTAATAACGTCAGCGAGTAGGAGGGTCTGGTTGTGCGCGTTGAAGTGCCTGGCGTAAGCCGACATGGAGCCGCCACTAGCACAGATCTTGGTGGTAGTAGCAAATATTCGAATGAGATCTTGGATGACTGAAGTGGCAGACATAAAGTTATACTTCATCGATTAAAACATGTTATCAATATAATGAGTATTATATGACACAGTCCTACGTCACCCTTTCGTACAACCCTTAGGGCTGTAAACCTTGTAGTTTTTTGGTGCATATTAGGGCTGTCTGTACTGGGTGCTTTTGGTGAAAACCGGTATTTCGGTATTGGCGTAGAAAATACCAGTAATACCGGTAAAAAACCGGTATTGGCAGATTATTCGAAATCAATAGAAATGTCGATGTTTTTCAGAAAATCTTTTTATTGTGAAACTCTAGCTTCAGTATTGTTGCTTAGCAAAGTAGAATTTATGCAGATATAATACTCTTAGCGATTTAATTCCATTATTAGAACGAATTTTATTGCCAACACTTCCAACAATTGAAAAAACTTCCGCTTTCAGCTATGTCTGGCGAACGGCTCTAAGCACATCAGGAATTTTCCTTTCATTTCTCATTTATAGTAGGGGAACCCGCCTTTAATTATTTACAAAATATCTTGTATTGTAGCTTCCAGCATAATAAATGCCCCGGTTAAGGAAGTGTTACGCAGTTTTTGTACAGCATGTGGAAATTGATGACGGGTGATGTGGGCGGTGGTTTCTTATCGAAGTGTGGTGATGACGGTGGGAGGCGACGAATGGTGATGTTTGGCGACGTGCAGCGGTTGGTGGCGGGTGGCGGCATTGGTGGTGGCAGGCAGTGCATGGCGTGAAGAATAAATAAAAATAAAGTGTGGCATTAGGGTGACTAGCTTTAAGAGAGGTAGTGCGGAATTTTTGCTTTGATGACGGCTCGCAGACGACGTTTGAAAATATGGATTGATGGGGCATTCTTGCACGAGGGAGGGAGGTTGTTAAATAGTTTGCTGCCGATGTACCAAATTTTTTTGCGGCCGAACTCGGTATTGAATCTAGGCAGGTAAAGGTGACCCATTTGTCTGCTGGAGCGACTTTCGTGCATTCTACTCGGTATCGAAGAGGATTCAGTAAGGCTATTCCGCAAGTAAACCAACATTTGGAACTCTTGTAGTGCCCGAATCGGTAGCATTGAATCATCAGGATTCTGATATAGCAGCCTTGTGGGGTACATAACGGGTTTTCTGAAAACAGCTTTTAGGCATCTGTTTTGTATCACCTGGAGTTCTCGTAGTGATAACTTACAGGCAAGTCCCCAATTGGCAACCAGATATTGGAGTCGAGAGTGAATCAGCGAAAAATATAGTGTTTTCAACGTGGTAATGGGCAGGAAGGAGGAGACCTTCCTCAAAATTCCACACAAGGACGATAACTTCCGCTTTAGTGATTCGACGTGGGCGTTCCAGTTCATCTTGCTATCTAACGTTAAACCAAGAAACGGGAAATCCTGTACTTCCTCGATAATTTCATCATTGACTACAATTGGAACTCGATCCGGGAGACTTCGGCGGGGTGAATGAATCAGCATGTATTTGGTTTTCGTTAGATTCATATAACTGGTGTTTACATACTTACATTATCCATCTAGCACCCCCCATCTACTAACAACAATTCCTTTCCCGAAATCCTTGTGAACATGCAGAGTATTCCCTGGTCTTTAGTAGCAACAAGTATTCGACCAAAATTCCTTCCCATCCCACCTGGACCCGCATTCGGACGTGGCGGGCGTCGGTATTGATCAGCATGCAGGGACCTGATAAAGTTGCACAATGAGGAATAGCGCGCTGTCACAAGTATGCTTTTTCCAGCCATCATTTTGCAATTTTCATCGGTCCTGGTCACTAACGGAGTTGCAGCACACGGGCGGTATCTTGTGCTTATGCTTATGCTTAAGCGGCGCTGCTTCTGTTGAAACTGAAGCTTCATTACTTCATTGTTGAATAACAATTTACTATTGTAAGTGAAGTTTCTGAGCCCTGATCTTGTTTCCTAAATTCATTATTTGAGAGCTGGTGGCTTTTGAATATCAAGTTGTTCAAATATAAATTGAAACGCGACGTCTAGCTCATACAATGAAACATTTTTACAGCGAAGTTACTCTACTGTGCCTTAAACGGGTTCAAGAGCTATAATTATTTGACCCTCAATTTCACTCTTTTTATTGTTAGTAGTCGAAGAATCTCGTCGGCATTAACCAAGTTGTTTTTCTAAGAGTTTATAATCTTTTATCATATTTTTTGAATAAGGAGTTGGGAAAAACAAGCAGATTAGAAAATACCGGAAATACCGGTTTTTTGCCTTCCTAAAACCGGTATTTCGGTGTCCAAAAATTGGCCGGTATTACCGGTTTCGGTACTACCGGTACTACCGGTTAGAGAGCCCTGGTGCATATTCATAAAGGGGTTTAGCAATGAGAGGCACTTGAATTTTTTTATTACGTAGGAGGGCGACAAGGGTACCCGGGTACCCATGATTTGCTATGTTCATAACTTTGGCTATTTTGAACCGATTTGGATGAAACCAGTGGCATTTGATTCGTACATTTATCTTGTTTTGATTAGATAAAGCATTTGGCCATCGAATGACAAGTAGTTCCCGGGAATCGGTAATTCCGGAGCAACGTCCGGTAAAACGTGGGAAGCCGCTTGTTTTGAAAGAATATCAGCTTTCAGCAAAGCTATTAGCTTTGAACTTGACATTGTGGACCTTTTTTCATCTTATTATATATTGCCCTGCTAAAGGTGTTTTTTTTTGTCGCACACATAACGGTTAAACGTTGCGAATTTGTTACGCACAGCTATTTGCTAGCTATTGCTGAAACTATTGCTAGCTTTCACGGTACTGAAGAATGGCATCGACTTATAAATATGTAAGTATAAAAATAATTTACTTAAATATTTATTACGAATAAAAAATTCCTGAATTTCAATGGACCAGATTTGCAGATTATTTAACGTCGATAGTGGACATGTAGAACATTGAAAAAATCAAAGACCGGAAATGTAATGTAATTGAGAATGTATGTAAGTACGTTGTTTGTTTTGTTTGTTAATCATCATTTGTGAATCACCAAATTAGCTACTCAATTACCTTTTTGGGTAGTATTTAATTATTTCCATTGATTACCTACATATACGTTTGTTATAAAACTATGATTGATAATTAATTTTGCATTAATTCGAAACCAGACGCTAACAAGTTTTGTTACAGCAGAGTGAATATCTAGATTAAAAAAAATTATGAGCAGTCGTTGGAGTGATTGGCGGAATCGGAAAAAATTAGAAGAATATGACAAAGTTTATCGCCGGTTCCTGGAAAATACGGAAAGCGACAGTGACGAACCAGATGACGGACTTCCTGCGCTTGACTTGTCTCGAAATGCTCATGAAGATAAGACAGAATATCCGAAGCAAATACAAGAGAATGTTGCGGCGCAAATGACGAAATTTAAAATTTGGTTTCACGAAAACTCGAATGAAATTTTACGAAATTCAACGAAATATTTTTAAGGTTTCACGAAACTAGAATTTCGCGAAATCTCGGGTTAGACAAAATTGTACGAAGTTATTCGAAATCTCGCACAGGCCTATTAAGTACCGATGGGAAAGCTTGGGTAAATCTACATTGGTTTCTGTCCGTTGAGTGATGCAGGTAGTTTTTTATTTCTTTTGAAAATGGCTGGTTCGCAAAAAATCAGGGAGGAAGAATTCATGCGCCTTCATGCACGCCTCGACAAAAGTAAGTACAAGAAATTCACCATTGCTATGTACATCATTATATGTACTCCAACAAAATAACATTTACAAATTCTTATTATCTTTTCAGTTGAGCAGCAACAGCGTGACACACACAGCGTGACACTAGCACATCTGAAAACGATCCGTGATTTGCTCGCAGACATATATGGTCGAATCCAACTGATGGAGGATCAAATGAAACCTCCACCGAAACGTACTTTCCCACTTACAACGCGTGAGGAATTGGACCGTGCTATTAGAACTTTTGAATCGATAGAGGGCGAAAAGCAGATGAAACAGGAAGTAGCGTACGCCTTGAGCAACTTCAATCCAGATGACTGGCTCCGTGCGTTAATGGCTGACGAAGTTGTTAGCAGTTTCCACACTGCCGAAGAAATACGCCATATCAACATCTTTAAGCACGCAATAAGTAAGTTGCTTGATTTTTATTATATGTTTTTGTTTTTAACACTAATGATCATATTTTTAGATAACATAACATTTGCAACTGATAAGTAATTCACGGCATTGGTGGCACAAGCCAAAGCGCGGTGTTACGCTCAACGTCGTAGGATTATTAAAAAACCCGAATTAATCCACCTAGCGGTGTGACCTAGCCTTCTGCTGCAATAATATGTTTTCAATTTCTCATGAACATCTATAATCAACTTGACTATATTTTTAAATATCCGTTCCTTATTGTTCAAAATCCTAATCCAAAAAGAATATCTGAATTTGAAAAAATAACTGAGTAGAGCATTAGATATGAAAAACGAAAAAGAGAAATTGGACTTTTTCTTAGTTTGCGCTCTTTTAGTTAATTATTTTTGCATGAAAATCAAAACTTGAGTTTCTTTTGAATAAACTTTAATGAATAGTCATTAGCTTTATCGTATCGTTTATACGATATTGCCCGTTAAATGTTTTGGGAAACGATGAGATCAAAGAAACAAAAGCAGCACCATAAACATGCTTGATGATGGGAAATAAGATCAATATAATTTTCGGCGCTTGTTATTTTTGCTGGTATGGGTGGACCCATATTTATTTATTTATTAAAACATGATACATGATATATGATATTATCTTTTAAAGTGACACTAGAGAACACAAATCGTACAAAATTATTAGTAACTTTTTCTTCCTCTTTTTCATATAAAATTTCAAAGCTCTAGCATCTATTGATTGAACAAGCATCTATTGATGCGCAAAATTTGTTTGAAATTAATATAAATTTATTTGGGAAAATCAACTCATTAGTATTTTCAATCTAATACACCACTATAGCTAGGGTAAACGCACCATTAGCGGTGGTCGTACCAGTAGTGGTGGAAATTCGAATTATTCCATTATTTTTGCAGACTTTGGTACAAGTTCGATATTTATCAAATAATACTGTTACTGGTAGTTTGATACTTATCAAACTTGTAGCAAAATCTGCACAAATAAAGGAATAATTCAAGTTTCCACCACTGTTGGTACTACCACTACTACTGGTGCGTCTACCCTATATGATTAAATTAAATACTTTTCTTCGCTTTTTGCTTTACTCGTCCGATTGCGAGTAACAGCAAGTAAAGAAAATGACAATTGAAATGTTTCTCACTCTTCTTGTATTTCTATGCAAATTTTAAAATTGCAAATCGCATATACATACATACACGCATACATACCTGCATACATACATACTTACATACATGCATACATACATACATATATACACGCATGCATGCATACATACACATACATAACACATACATTGAATACAATCGACCCATTTATTTCGATTTTATTCATTTTAACGGTTTAATATACGGCGCTTAAGTTAAAGTTTGAATAACTTTTGAATCAGTCGTCCGATTTTCAATATCTTGTTTTCGTTTGATAGATCTCAATAGTAACTTTCAAATGATAATAAATTGTAGCATGTTTCCCTTTGAATTAATGCTTATATGTAACAAAAAACAGTTTTAAATACATTTTTTCCACATTTCTTTATGTAACTTTCAAACCACAAGCCCATTCGTCATGAAATCTTGAAGTTAAGGCTATGAAAGACTCCCCTTTCATATGCAATTAATTTTGTTCAAATCGGTTAAGGGACTTATGAAATAATGAAGTCCCATATTTTTCGTATTTTTATACATAACTTTTGAACTAAAAGTCCTATCAGTATGAAATTAAATAGCGAACAATGGGACACCTAGAACTTTCATTTGACACTAAAATCATTAAAATCGGTCCAGCCATCTCCGAGAAATGTTGGCTCGATGAAAAGCATTCCACACACACACAGACACACACACACACACACACGCGCGCGCACACGCACACACACACACACACGCGCGCGCACACGCACACACACACACACACACACACACACACACACACACACACACACACACACACACACACACACACACACACACACACACACACACACACACACACACACACACACACACACACACACACACACACACACACACACACACACACACACACACACACACACACACACACACACACACACATACACATACACATACACATACACATACACATACACATACACATACACATACACATACACATACACATACACATACACATACACATACACATACACATACACACACACAGAAAATGCTCAGTTTTCGAAAATGATTCGAATGGTCCCGCTAGGCTTTCATTCGATTTTTCGAGTGATTGCTATACCTTTATACTATATTTTCATATAGTAGAAAGGCAAAACAGACACTGATAAAACATGCAATATGGAACTGAAACACGAATATTTCTAGATAAGTATTCTACAACAAATGCTTCGACGCCCTGCCAGTCGGCCTTACGGCAGTTAGCCGGAACCTTAGCCATGGCCGATAAAACGATGAAAAGGGTTTTATTGTTTGCAGCTGGGGGACGCTGGAAGGGTTGGCGGTATTCAGTACAATGATTATCTTTAACCGGTACATCTCCTTCATTGATCTTTTGGCATATTTGGCCGAGGCCAGGGTGGCCAAAAGACAACTTGACATTTTTAAATATAAGAAAAAAGATAATATCTGAATTTGAAAATATAACTGAGTAGAGCATTAGATATGAAAAACGAAAAAGAGAAATTGGACTTTTTCTTAGTTGGCGCTCTTTCAGTTAATTATTTTAGCATAAAAATCAAAACTTGAGCTTCTTTTGAATAAACTTTAATGAAAAAATAGTCATTAGGTTGATCGTGTCGTTTATGCGATATTGCCCGTTAGATGTTTTAGGAAAGGATGAGATCAAAGAAACAAAAGCAGCGCCATAAACATGCTTGAGGATGGAAAATATGATCGATATAATTTTCGGCGCTTGTTATTTTTTCTGGTATGGGTGGACCCATATTTAGGCCATTGCAAATCATATTTAAAGTTTTTGTCACCCCCTCCCCCCTTGGAAATTGGCTTGAAACATGGGGGGGGGGTGCAAAAAAATAAATTGTAGGATGAGTCAAATTTCTTTTCATAAAATCAATTGTCTGTGGGCTTTACAGGCTGAAAAACCCAAAAAATGAGTCTCCGAGTTGAATTAACGCTTCTAGCACGAAACAGAAATGGAAATTCCAACAATGGAATTTCCGAAAATCGTCCAAAAAAAAATTTCCTTCGTTTTTGTCTTTTTTCGTATATTTTTGCATAGAAAATAATAACGTATATATTATAAGCAAGAATAGATTCGGTTTTCAAGTTTTGCTCGATTAAAAAATTCACTTTGTTTTTTTTTCGCCCCCCCCTCCCTTCAGTGTCCGAACACCAGAAGGACAAAAACTTTATAAAATATTTGTAATGACCTTATTCGTATTCGTAAATCGTACAGAATTATTAGTAACCTTTCTTCCTCTTTTTCATATAAAATTTCTAAGCTCTAGTATCTATTGATTGAAAAAGCATCTATTGAGGCGCAAAATTTGTTTGAAATTGGTATAAATTTATATGGGAAAATCAACTCATTAGTATTTTCAATACTATACACTACTATACCTATATGATTAAATCAAATACTTTTCTTCGCTTTTTGCTTCGCTCGTCCGGTTGCGAGTAACAGCAAGTAAAGAAAATGACAATTGAAATGTTTCTCACTCTTCTTGTATTTCTATGCAAATTTTAAAATTGCAAATCGCATATACATACATACACACATACGCATACATACATACACACGCACTCGCATACATACATACATACATACATACTTTCATACATACATACTTACATACATACATACTTACATACATACATACTTACATACATACATACTTACATACATACATACTTACATACATACATACATACATACATACACGCATGCATGCATACATACACATTCACAGCACATACATTGAATACAAACGACCCTTGATTGATTTATTTCGATTTTATACATTTTAACGGTTTAATATACGGCGCTTAAGTGTTAAAGTTTGGATAACTTTTGAATAAATCGTCCATTTTTCAGTAACTTGGTTTCGTTTGATAGATCTCAGTAACTTTCAAATGATAATAAATTGTAGCATGTTTCCCTTTGAATTAATGCTTATATGTAACAAAAAGCAGTTTTAAATACATTTTTTCCACATTTCTTTATGTAACTTTCAAGCCACAAGCCTATTCGTCATGAAATCTTGAAGTTAAGGTTTTGAAAAACCCCCCTTTCATATGCAATCAATTTTGTTCAAATCGGTTAAGGGACCTATGAGATAATGATGTCCCATATTTTTCGTATTTTTATACATAACTTTTGAACTAAAAGTCCGATCAGTATGAAATTAAATAGCGAACAATGGGACACCCAGAGCTTTCATTTGACACTAGGATCATTAAAATCGGTCCAGCCATCTCCGAGAAATGTTGGCTCGATCAAAAGCATTCCACACACACACACACACACACACACACACACACACACACACACACACACACACACACACACACACACACACACACGCGCGCGCACACACACACACACACACACACACACACGCGCGCACGCACACGCGCACACACACACATACACATACACACACACATACACACACACAGAAAATGCTCAGTTTTCGAAAATGATTCGAATGGTCCCGCTAGGCTTTCATTCGATTTTTCGAGTGATTGCTATACCTTTATACTATATTTTCATATAGTAGAAAGGCAAAACAGACACTGATAAAACATGCAATATGGAACTGAAACACGAATATTTCTAGATAATAGATACTAAGTTTCTTTCTTTAAGGATAACAATATAAGATGTGGTGATAACGTATGTATTACAGAAATAAACAAAATACGGACGGCGATGAAAAGCACTGCAAAAGGTTTTCTTAAATGCTGCTTCTATTAAGTCTTCTACAACAAATACTTCGACGCCCTGCCAGTCGGCCTTACGGCAGTTAGCCGGAACCTTAGCCATGGCCGATAAAACGATGAAAAGGGTTTTATTGTTTGCAGCTGGGGGACGCTGGAAGGGTTGGCGGTATTCAGTACAATGATTATCTTTAACCGGTACATCTCCTTCATTGATCTTTTGGCATATTTGGCCGAGGCCAGGGTGGCCAAAAGACCACATCCTCCGGGCGGTAACTTCCAGCAAGCACTTCAAATTGCATCTATCCCCATTCGCCACAAACCCGAAAAGAAAGAACAGCAGCTTGGACATTCGCTTCTCGCTGATCATCAGTTACAGAAGGACCTTCTTTGGGAACTTTGTGTGGGAGATTATTAGACGCAATCGTTTATCTTCTTGGGGGGTCGTAATGTACCCAGTGCTTTGCCAGTCGTTGCCGTCTAACATCTAGTAGGTCTCGTCATACAACGCCGGAAAGGTGTTTTTGACGTAGGACTACGCCTTTCAGGAAGGTAGCTGATATAGGGGGTAATTCCAAAAAATCTTTCTCGACAAGTGGTTAGGTTTTGAACACTAATACCTTGTTGGTTTCCCGATCGATTTTCAATATTATTACACCAATCGATTGGAAAATCTTCTAAGGATTGGCCCAAATGAAGAAAAGTATGGATTTTTGATGTTGAAGTATTGAAAAATTGAAAATAATGAACCAGAATTCTCGCTTCGCGATTGGTTGTTGGGTTGGTTTAATGACGTCATCAAAATTTCCACTTTGATTTTCACGCTTCGGCTTATAATTCAGTCAATTTTCAATAGATTTCCAACATATTTTCACCAATTGATCGGAAAATCGATTTGGAAATTATTGAAGATATAGAAAACTATAGACATTGGGTTAAAAGGCCACTGCGACAGTCTAAACTATTGACTTACAATGCGCGTCATTGAAAAATTGAAAAGAACTCTAACTCGGTCGTACTAGAAATTGTCACTTTGTGATTGGTTGGAATAATTTCCAATTATTATCGAACAAGTCTTGGTATAATTCAGAGGTGACATTGCGCATCTCGTTTCGAGTGATTTTCGTTCGAGACGCCCATTTGTTTAACGTGGTCGTAACGAATCAAAATCACTCGAAACGAGATGCGCAATGTCACCCCAGGATGCTTCGAGAAAGTTGATGGAAAGTTCCATTTAATTCTATTATAACAAAGTCTCAAGAGAATTAAATCCTAATCCTACCCTTTCTCGTTGATTGCTAATTGGCTTGAAAATTCCTTATTGAGATGTACCACCGACGGCAACACGAGTGGTGAGTCGGTGACGCAGTCGTGCACGTCTCCAGTTCCCGGTCGGTGGTATTCATCGGCTGCTGAGGAAAGGAAAGTATGCTGAGAGTGTGTTAGAGCTGGAGCACTCTTTTCGCTGCCGTGAAGGAATATCTGGCTGCGGAAGTTCTGGAATTGGCAGGAAATATGCTGCTTGCGACAACGAAACGATCAGAATTATTGTCACTTGCAGCTGGCCATCCGCATCAACAATCCGCAGAGTTGAACAAATTGCTGTCCGGTGTCACCACTGCTCAGAGAAGTATTTTTCCGAACATCCAAGCTGTTTTGTTGCTGCTCAAGAAGACGGAAAACGCTTAAATTCCTAACAGATCACTTCAATTACGTAGTCGTGCTAACGTAAGAACTAGAATGACTCTTAAATACCTTTGGACACTTTACTTTTTGTTCTTACAAAGTATAAAAATTACCTTCTTGCCGACCGGTTTCGGGTAAGTGGTTACCCATCTACGGGGCCGAGTCCAACTAATTATGTTAATGAGAGCAGCTACAGACTTAACTTTGTTAAGCCGAAGAGCGGCGATACTATTGGAGCATCATCCTCGTTCATCAGTGGCCGCTCAGCTGTGAGGATGTGTAATGAACTCCTACGCATTCAAATGTGATGATTTTCGTACATTTTTTAAAAGTTTAGCACTATTCCAGTTTATCACATGTGTAAAATCTTTTATATTTTTTTGCCATAAATTTATTATTGTTGAACCCACTCTACAAAGTTCGTCAGCTTAACTGATGATCGCGAGAAAGGAACTCACTCTAGCTTTATCATGTATCACACTCGGCCGATCTCCAGCGTTCGGAGATAGGAGAATAAGAACAGAACAGATATCTGATTGCTCTGATAACTGATGACATGCATTAGTTTAATTAGTTCCTTATAAGTATTCGAATAAAATAGTCGCAATACATGGTTCCGCGTTCATTATTGTCATCGCCGGTCTATTCTTGGGTGTTAAAAAACAAGTCCCCTTTGGCACTGTATTATCTGCCGCGCGTCGTAAAACATTTACGGCGGTCGTTCAACCAGTGCGCGAAGATCGAAGAAGAAATTTACATTGGTCCTTCGAGCCGGATTCGATCGAAGCGACAAAGGACCACAGTGCGCCACATCATGAATCCTTAATTATTTCTGTGCGACGGCAAGGATCGGCTATTGCGAGGAGAATCAAAGGCGGCATTGTCTATTGTGCTACCTTTTGCTGTTGCTTTCTCGTGCTTGTTTGCTGCTCGGTGTGGTTGCGGCTATTGTGATATACGAACACGTGGTTTTTCGAGGCATTCCTCTACCGCGGTGACTATTGGCAGATTCCTGCTGCGGAAACCTGTCGACAGTGATACTCGAATGCTTCTGCACTGGAATTCTTAAGTCCGAAAACTAATTGCTACGGGGCTTGGAGCAATTAGTTTTCGGATTTAAGAATTCAAGTGCAGAAGCTTTCGATTACGCGGCGTGAATTTACGTAACGTGCATTGTTCAGCGTTCATTTTGTGGCCATCATGACTCGTTCCGATTTACGTAAACTGACAAAACGGGAGCACCAACTATTAGATTTGGTGGAATCTATCGAGGACTTTGTTCAACAATACCAAGATGATCGTGACAAGGGCTCAGTCTCGGTAAGATTGACAAAGCTAGACCAAATATCCGACGAATATTTTGAAGTGCGCAGTGATATCGAAATTATGTTGGAAGAATGTGATATAGACGACGATACGGGCAAGGAAGAGGCATCTGCTACAATGTCGGCTATGACCAAGGCCCAAAAGACTGCGGCTAAGATAGCAAACAGTACAGCCCAGAATTCGAAGATTTTGAAATAATTTGTTAATCATTACTTCAAGCTAACGCAGGCACTGGAAGCATGTTCACGTGAAACTAGTTCGTGTATTCAGCTACCTGACAGCAAATTCTTATTGAACCACAGGACAGTTTTTCAGTCGATTTCGAACGAAAAATGTCGTGTTTGCGAACAGCGCACGACATTTTTCGTTCGTTCATTCATTATTGCACATCAATACTAGCATTAATGAACAACAATTATTGCAAACGAACGAGCGCTCGCAACGAAACGTACAGAACCTACAAGTTAATCAGATGTTCTTAACTGCACAACAACCACCACCACTCTCTGTTGATTCTCTCAACGTTACACTTACTGCCCAAGAAATCAAGCCGTCGCGATCAGTTTTTCGTGCAACTGCAATCTTGTTTCTTGAGGATAACTTTGGTCACTCCATGCAAGCTAGAGCACTACTCGACCGTGGCTCTCAGCTCTCTTTCATATCAGAACGACCATCACAACAATTGCACTTCAAGCGATCTCATGAAACACTTTCGATAAGCAGCATCGACATCATCATTGGAACAGGATTATTTTTCGACCTACTACACCAAGAGAAAATCAGACTAGGAGAAGACGGACCGATCGTATACAATGCATCGTTTGGTCGGATTGCATGCAGAAATCTTCCTGGTGAATCGGACAGTAGCAGACCACACATTAGAACCGCACTCACAGAGCGGTGCAATAACTTACCCACACGAGAATGCGATGCCAAAGAAAATGTATTCCGATTCAGAGCTCTTAACTGGACGTCATTGGAAATCTGTTCACGAATGGTCATTTCCAATTTAAGAGACGTCTTCTATTTAATCCTGCTAAATGCAATCATGATTCTATTTGCTAAAATATTTGTCCAGACCCTCTGGAAGCAGAAGGTTTCTTTGGACAAACCTTTGCATTTTGATCTCCGAGTAGAATCATTCACGTTCCGAATCCTCTTATCCAGATTAAAAAATCTGCAGATTCTAAGATGGAGCACGTTCCAGTACGATTGTCTTCTCCACGGCCTTTGTGATACTTCGACGAAGGCCTATGGAGCAATTACGTCAAATTTGTAGGTAGTTAAATCGCGATTTGCCCCGCTCGTAGAACTGGGAAAGAAAAGCAAGCATGCTTCATTATCATCTGCAGCCACCATCTCCTCATCAAGTGCAAATTTCGGCCTGAAATCCACACGGCGTCGTTGGACAAACTTGCTCGCAATTTTGCTAATATTTTTCTATCCTCTCTATACACGCGAATTGATTTGTATAAATTCGGGTCCTATAACACTTGCGAACGAGAACGATTTGCCACAACTAGTGGCGCGACCACAACAGAAATGCTTCGATCAAGAGACTTTTGCAAGAGACAATAAAGCAGACTCAACATTTCGCACCAGCATTCGGCATCCATGCTTGGTTGACGGCGTATTGCGGTTTGGCGGCCGGTTAGAACATGCAGATATCCCGGTCGACAAAAAGCACCCAACACTATCGAATAATACTCTTCCATTGGCAACCGTGGTTACGCGTTATCATTTCGAATTTCTCCTCGCTGGATTATTACTGCTGGTTACCAGTACTCGTGAATGATGTTGGAGGCTCAGCGCTCGAAGCCTGGCTCGCAGCACTCTAACACCACAAGCAACCTGCAACAACTGGGGAGAACTAGGCCTCCTCCAACGAAGGTGCAATGCGCCTGCGGAAGCCAGCGGGCTCCCGCACTCCAGTTAAGTCTTTATGTTTCATTGAATTTCTAAAAAAAACTCAAGGAATATTTTGTCTACGTAGCTATTCTCTCCCACGGTGGGCGGCGGATCAACGAAGCCATCCCACGAAAGATGTCTTCTGTGAAACATCATCGTCTTATGAATCCTCAGATGATCGCGGTGCCAGCGTAGTTCTACCATTTTCACATCCGGATGATCGCCGGATCGGTTCTGTGATCAACACCACTTGAGTCACGGGATTTGGTACTTATCATTAGTACCAAAGTTGGTATACGCCCGTTTCATCACTACTAGAGCATCCATCAGTCTGCAGCGGTTCGCCCATCAACAACGCCCATCAAGTATGTCATCAAGTATTCATCTCAACGATTCACACAGTCTAGCAGAATGGAAGAGTCTTGTTCAATTTGGCGCAAGAACGTCCACGACAGGAAATTGTTATCTCACCCAGTAGTGCAGTGCGGCAACCTGAATACGCAACAAAGCAAAACTAGATGAGTTCCTTTTTTGTAAATCACGCATATTTCGTTCGCTGATCAGACATTTATCTCAATATGTTGTCGATAGTATTATTTACTGTTTGAATTTGTTATTTGTAGTATATAGATATGTTATTTGTAGAGTTGATCTTAATTTGTAGTATATAGTTTGTTTGAAATACCGCGTATTCCAAGGCGGGCGGTATGTAAAATCTTTTATATTTTTTGCCATAAATTTATTATTGTTGAACCCTCTCTACAACGTTCATCAGCTTAACTGATGATCGCGAGAAAGGAACTCACTCTAGCTTTATCATGTATCACACTCAGCCGATCTCCAGCGTTCGGAGATAGGAGAATAAGAACAGAACATTAATTAGTTGCTTATAAATAGACGAATAAAATAATCGCAATACACGGTTCCTCGTTCATTATTGTCATCGCCGATCTATTCTTGGGTGTTAAAAAACAAGTCCCCTTTGGCACTATATTATCTGCCGCGCGTCGTGAAACATTTACGGTGGTCGTTCAACCAGTGTGCTTCGAAGAAGAAATTTACAACATGTTCACTGCTAATGGCATGTATTGCCACACTGGAGTTATTAGTACGTTTATTTTCGGTTGCTGCTTTATGGTCTTTCACGCGGACTTTAATTTTTCGACGAGTTTGCCCAATATATATCGCCGGGCAATCTTGACACTCGATTTGATAAATTCCCGATTTTTCTTCGGCGGGGATTTTACCTTTCGCGTTACAAAGTAAATCCCGTAGTGTATTATTGCTTTTGTACACTACGTGATACCCATGTCGTTTAAGGCGTTGCTTAATCGGATTGGTGGCTTTCGGGTAAAATGGCATGCTGATTCGTTGTACATCATCTTTCTGCGGCTGTAACGTAGTGACATTTTTCCTGTGTCTCTTGCGCTCATGCAGACGAATTATTTTATCGACAAAATTATTATCGAAACCGTTAATTCTAGCAGCTTCGTATATCATTTATGAGATACTTTGAGGCGGCATTACAAAAAGAAAAATGCTTTCCGAGAGTATGGAAGCGTTATGTAGACGTCGACACAATGTTCTTTTAAGGACAAAACATAATGTTCCTGAAGATTTGAGGAATTTTGGCTCACTGATTTCAATTGTATCTAATTCGATTGATTCTAATTGTTCGCTTCTTATCAAATAATTTTAACCGATCACCTCTCACGCTTCTGTTCGCTTGTTGCTGCTGGTTGAGTTGGCCGTCTCGGAAGGTACCAAAGCAGCCAACAAACATACCAGCTTCAAGTAAATAAGTTCGATCAAGCGTCAAAATGCATAAAACCATGGGTTTAATAAAATGAAATAGTTTTAGTAACATCTTTTGCATCGTCATATAAGAATTTGTTCGTTCTTCAGAGAACGGTTTTCGGTAATTGATGAAACCTAGGAAATTTGGAACATAGGGTTTTTCACTCGGTTTTCTTTAGCAACAAATTTATCCATCACCAATGCTACAGTAATAATACGTAGTATAATTTTTCTTCGACAGCAAAAAGCGAACGGCTCACTGGTAACTTTGCTCTTTTGTTCAGACTGAAATTGAAATGCTCCATTTTATTTAACGTACATGATAGAACGAAGGACCATGAAAAATAGGTGTGACCGTTTCTTGTCGCTTGCTCTGGTACATAACATGAGGTAAGCCGGCGAACAGCATTATTCAAACGCTAGCTGAGCTACTGCCAACATCTTATTGTCTGGACGCGACAAAGGAAGAAGCACCAAGAGCAAACGAGTCACGTTCGACTCGTGCACGTTTCGCTCGTTTCGCTGCCCTGATGGAATATCTCGCTGCTAAAGGGTATGAAATGGGGAAGGCAAATGAGGAGCGTCCAATATAGCTCTAGCCATCCCAAGCCCCTACCTAGCGCCTCCATACCTGGTAATGCTCCTTTGAGTACCCATCTAGGAGGTGCGATGCAGGGTGGTTTCCGGCTGCCTGACTTCAAAACCGAGGTTTTGGGCAGACGGCGGAGCCACACGGCCTAGCTAATTGGTAAGCCTAATGAGTTATTTTAATTATTTTTTTCGTTTTAGCTTATGAAGCATCTACTGCTATACATTAAAAACTTTGGCCAAAACGAGTTTTAATACTGCACATGGATACCAGAATGAAAAATTAAATTAACTATTAGAAGCACTTATGGAACCTCAAAGGACGCTACTTTATTTCATACGAAGGACTGCTGGTGAGATTGTTCTATTTTTACCTATATATACCACATTTCATCTTAATATCATATTATTAACAGTATTATTATTGAAATCATAAATGTGGAAGGCTGGATGATGGAGTGGATTGCCAACCTGAATCCTTAAGGTCTGAAGCAAATATGGCACTTCTCAATTCAAAACAAACAAATCATAACGTGGGTTAAAGTTGGTACAGCGAAATTGATTATTACATGGAAGGCTCCTAATGCTGGAAGGCGACTCTTTTAACCCCGGAATGCGCACAAGTGCCTCTGCTTGTGGGTCCGCCCAATCCCTTTTGGCCCTTCTGTAACAGCATTAGTGTGAAATTCATTTGATAATCAAATTTGGATCTACTGTAATTCTACCCACATACATTGGCAAGTCCTTGAAATTATGGTGGCTTTCCCCTACTACTACTACTACTACTACTACCTGATGGAATATCTCGCTGCTAAAGTTCTGGAATTGGCAGGAAATATGCTGCTCGCGACAACTAAACTACCAGAATCATCCCACGTCACTTGCAGCTGGCCACTTGGAGTGGTATTTCGTCGTGACTCAGGACTATACACGAACGGCTTCGTCGATCGCATAGCTGCTGAGGCTTTCCGGTTGGTCCGTTACAACAAGCCGTGCCTGGTTTGCGGTTATCGGTATACCAATTTACCCAATTTACCGAACAGAGAATTACGCTAAGTGCGTTAGTGCAAGTTTATTGCAAGCTGGAGTTATGATAATCAAACAATCGGTCCTTCTAAGGGCCACACAACGATTGAAGAGTTTGTTATATTTTCTTGCCCAGTTAATACCATAATAACACAGGCAACGAGGGAAAAGTTGAATTTTCCGCCATTGCGGACGACCAACAAATGACGGAAATAAGTTTTTTGGTCACGGGCGACATTTTCTGCGACTTCCAAAACGTCTGCAGGTCGAAATGCTTTATTATCAGTGTTGCGCAGAAATGTTGCGCAAAATTTTCATCTTTTGAAAACTCGCGCGTACCGTCTACCGATTACCAGAGGAAAAGCACTATTCAACGTAGAAACCGATCATAAAAATTTATTTACTGTTTGGTTTAGTGTGTCTTGGTTTCGTTTTAATAAAATAGATTCAATCAATTCATGGTTATAGCTCCAAAATCGGTTGACGATTGAATGTATACAATGTTACTACTTTGACTTTTTTTCATGAATTCCTCATCGCTTAACCGTTATGTGTGCAACAGGGTACCCGGGTACCTTTTCAGTTTTAAAATAGTTATAACTCATTCAAAAACCCTTTATCATCTCAAAACTAGATAAATGTACGAATCAAATGCCACCAGTTTCATCCAAATCGGTTCAAGATAGCCAAAGTTATGAACATAGCAAATCATGGGTACCCGGGTACCCTTGTCGCCCTCCTACGTAATAAAAAAATTCAAGTGCCTCTCATTGCTAATCCCCTTTATGGATATGCACCAAAAAAACCTCAATTACTTAAGATCAACGAGTTTTACGATGTCGCAAAATTTCAACAACGTATGTTTTAAATTGAATGAATTATAACTATTTTTAGGTACCCGGGTACCCTGTTGCACACATCATGGTTAAATTGCACACATAATTGACCGGTGACTCAAAAATTCAAATTTCAAGCATGGAATCGGACCTACCTTCGCAAAACGGTACGATCAAGAAGCATACGCCGCCGTACCA